>NC_137815.1:3878953-4478953 GCF_963921795.1 Nannobrachium achirus
TAACAGAGTGGATGTTCTAAAACTTAAAGCTATTTAATAGTTAGGACAATTTTAAGATTTGTTTTATTAAGAATGTTACATAGTATAGCTTTAAAACATGCTTAGAAATACAGATGTTGTGGCTACAGTACATGGCTCTTTCACTGGCCTTGGTATCAAATCCACCTGGACTGTTTGATGTTGTGTTGCAGTGGGTGAAATGACCACTGATGAAGACTCCTTTCTACCAGTGAGGAAGAGGAGACTCAGTAAGGCTCAACCTCCAGATAGTGAGTATAATATGTTGCTTTCTTTTTTTTTTCTTTTTTTTTTAATAGTCTAGGCCCCCACTGTTGGTCTGGTGGTGTAGACTACCATGTGTCTCCTCTGACACACATTGGGTCACCAAACACTTCTTTACTATTCACTTGATGGATTGGATTCATTTAATACGATTTATGCAAAGAAGAATATCGAGGCAAGGTTTATTTATGGTTGCGACCGTCAGGGAGCAGTTTACTATGAAAACCTCCACCGGCCGTCCGTCCGTCCGTCCGTCCGTCCGTCACACGTCACACGTCACACCTTTGAAATACTTCTGTTGGTTTCTGCACTGATCATTTATACAATGCAGCTGTGTTTGCTCGTGTCATCATGATGAGGTCATAAATCAGCCATGCCCAAATATAGATTTTACAGGTTTACATGCTTACTCAGTTATTCGTTATGTGAAAGTCCTATGACGTCTATGATATCTGACATCATCATACATACATTCCCTTTTATGCCCATAAATGGAGATCCCCTCTGTAGAACCAGCCACTGACATCACTGTAATGTCAGGGGAACCAAATCCCTTTTATGCCCATATATGGAGATCCCTGTGATGCCAGGGGAACCAAATCCCTTTTATGCCCATATATGGAGATATGGAGATCCCTGTGTTGCCAGGGTAACCAAATCCATTTTATGCCCATATATGGAGATCCCTGTGATGCCAGGGGAACCAAATCCCTTTTACGCCCATATATGGAGATCCCTTATGTCATCAATATTAAGCCCATATCTGTGAATATCTATGGGTACCAGATGTCTCCATATATGGTTAAATGGTCCGATATACATCACTGGCCAGAAGACCAAGAAATGGTGCAACCTCGCCCTTTGCTTTTCTCCCTTAGGCATCTTACTGGTAGGTAGTTTAATGAGGAATGCAGTATGGTGGTAGGTAGGTAGTTATGGCCTTTGATGTAAGATTTTCACATTCTAGGATAACTATATTTGCTATTCCCAGATGATGCCCTTTTAGGGTACCCCTCATGCCCATATATGGAGATCCCCAGGCTTTACTAATTAACATACGTTTTATGCCCATATATGGAGATCATTGTCCCAATGTCATCAGATATATGGGCATAAATGGACACAGGCAAACTAGATGGGCTGTATGGATATCCAGATGTGTGATGTAAGTGTTTTATTCCAAATGTGGCACCCCACAGACATATTTCCAGAAACAAAATCCCTTTCATGCCCATATATGGAGATTTCTGATGTCATCAATCCCAGGCCCTGTAAAAAACATGGTTGCTATGGTAAACAGTTGGTTGCTAGGGTAAACAGTTGGTTGCTAGGGTAAGAAAACATGGTTGCTATGGTAACAATTGGTTGCTAGGGTAAACAGTTGGTTGCTAGGGTAAAAAAAACATGGTTGCTGTGGTAAACAGTTGGTTGCTAGGGTAAACAGTTGGTTGCTAAGGTAAAAACATGGTTGTTATGGTAAACAGTTGGTTAGTAGGGTAAACCTTCAATGATTTTGACATCTTGTTACTAATCTGTCGGTAGATAATGCCGGTCTTATATAAGGGTCATTTGTGTACGGTGTGATGTCATACTGATGTCAGCAGTGTGACAGGAGATAAGCGACCAACGGTCGCTTATCTCCCGATTAGGGAGTCTTACTGGTTATTTTAAATCATGTTATGTCTGAGGAAGTGCAATTTGTGCCAAACAAAGACAAGATTCACAAGATTCTCATGATGTTGCATTTTCACTCTGATCAGGGGCACCTAAATTGTCTGTGATAATTGCGACCGAAGGTCGCATTATACCCTGAGAAATCTCGTAGCTTGTCTGGCTGTCAGTATTGTCTGACTGTCTGTATTGTCTGACTGTCAGTACAGGAAGTGATGTCACGTGATGTCAGTGAGTCACAGTGATGTGGTACAGAATGACTCATATATGGGCATAAAAAGGATGTCACATGACATCACTTCCTGTACATACATGGAGATTTCTGATGTCATAAATCCCAGGCTGAAAATGTTAGGGTACCCCTTATGCCCATATATGGAGATCCACAGGTATCCAAACCAAGGCCCTGCTTGGCATTACTAATTAACGCACGTTTTATGCCCATATATGGAGATTCCTATATTGTCAATATTAAGGACATTATTAAGGATATTATGTTATCAATATTAAGGACATATATGGGAATGCCCATATTTGGTAATGACAGGAAGGGATGTCACGCCTGTCTGACATTATTAAGGATATTATGTTATCAATATTAAGGACATATATGAGAATGCCCATATTTGGTAATATCCATATATGGGCATGTTTGAGAATGCCCATATTTGGTAATGTTCATATATGGGCATGTTTTGACATAACATAACTATCATGAAGGGGTCTCCATATATGAGTAACTGGTCCCATATACTGTACATCACTGGCCAGATATAGCCATGAATTGGTGCAAGTCACCCTGAGGTGTCTTACTAGTGTATATGGGCACATCATTACTGGCACCAGCAGAGTGCACAAGTACTGTGTTCGACTGCATACTTATGTATGTTGTGTCCTTTGTTTAAGCCCGTAGCCCAATCAGGGACCAGCATTTCTGTCAACATCATCATTAACAGCCAATGAGGGACCAGCATTCCTGGTGATGCCAGTTGTGATGTCACTGGCATCTCCAGTGGCGATGCCAGTGGTGCGCTCTGCTGACGCACAACTACGCAAGTTGGCACCTCGACAGAGTGCAGCTCTAGTTTATTTACTGTATATGGTGTAGTTTTATAACATTATCTATTGTGTTGTCTTTCAGTGGCAGTAGACAACACTTTGGACTCACCAGTGTCTACCACTGCACCTGAGCTGAGACTGGTGCTACTGGGGAGGACTGGAGCTGTGAGGAACGCAGTAGGAAACACCATCCTGGGCAAGGAGGCGTTCTGCGCTGAGGCCAGCTCCTCCCACCTGAGCCAGAGGAGTCGGAGGAGAGAGGGTGACGTCTGTGGGAGACGGCTGGTGTTGGTGGACACTCCAGACTCTGGATGCTCACTGGAGGACACGAGGCAGGATGCGGGGCTGTGTGTACGTCTGTCCGCCCCGGGTCCCCATGCCTTCCTCCTGGTCATACCAGCAGAGCCCTCTGAAGGAGAGGTGAGAGGGATGATGGAGAAGATGCAGGAGGCATTTGGAGAGAGCTGCTGGGATCACAGCATTGTCATCTTCACCCACGCTGACAGTGTGAAAAAGCTGAATCTTGAGGCGTTTCTCCAAACAAGCAATCAGGAACATCAGCAGCTCGTAGAGAAATGTGGGAACAGATGTCACCTCCTCAACATCACAGACAGCAGCGAAGCTGGTCAGGTTTCACAGCTGCTGGAGAAGATAGACGTCATGGTGGCAGGAAACACAGAGAGCTTCTACAGCACTCAGACCTACCAGGAGGCAGAGGCCCAGGTCAGAGAGATGGAGAGAAAGATTCAGAGGGACATGGAGGAGAGGAGACACGTGGAGGAGCAGAAGATGAGGGAGAGGTTTGAGAAGGAGCTGAAGGACTCTCTGAGGAAGATAGAGGGATCCATTCAAGAGCAAGAAGGAGACATCAGGAAGATCGACCATCGGACAAGCGAACTAGAGCGACACATGAGGGAGGAGAGGGACGAAGAGAAGAAAAGAGAGCTGGAAGCAGAGTTGAGGAGGGAGTCTGAGAGAAGAGAGGAGATGGAGAGAAAGCTAGAGAGGTTTAGAGCAAAGAGAGAGAATGAGAGGAGAGAGGGGGAGGAGAGACACAGACAGGACATGGAGGAGATGAGAGAGACCTACGAAGCAGAGGCCAGAGTGGAAGCAGAGAGAAACCTGATGAAGGTTCTCCTGCCTGAGATCCAGAGGAACATCATGATCTCAAGCACAAAGATGCAGAGAGAGTTTAACAGACAACTGGAGGAGAAGAACAGAGAGATGGCAACGTTGAAACTAAAGTTAGAGGAGAGCCACAGCAGTTATTCAGTACTGAAGGAGGTATATGACAACTCACTGGAAAAACGCCTGAACTTACTGGAAAAACTGCCGTCAGAAATGTTAGAAGGGGGAGCATGTGAGAGGGGGAAAATGTGAGCAGAAGCAGGGTTCAGGAGATTCCACGTTAACTCATTCTGTGCCAGATGCCAAAATGGCTCCAAGGTAGCTGTGCCGAGATGTTGTATGTTTTTCTTTACTATGCAATGAAAAAAAAAGATTTTTTTTTTATACTTTTTTCCCCCACAGAAACAGACACAGTTGTTGTGATTCAGTGGCAAAAAGAATTTTGGCAATCGGACAAATGGTTCCAGAGATAGAGCTGTTTGAATGAAAAAAAGTGTCCATCCACTAGAATGGACACACATGAACACACATTTTCTCAATCAGCTAAACGAGGGAGCGAACACACAAACAGAGAAAAGCATCTCTCTGATCTCAGGTCATTTTGACATCTTTAGTTTTTTTTTTTCTATGTAAAAAACACAAAAACCGTCATAAGCCGTCATTGGCACACAGGGCTATTGGAAAAAAAACGTCATAAGCAGTCATTGGCACAGAATGAGTTAAGCTGCTGTAAAGAATAGTCAGCCTATGTACGTTTGGAAGAGCAAAATTAAATCTGAAACTGTATTACCTTTTAACTAAAACATTACGTTCCAACTCCATGGTATCAACAATGTAGAACCTTTGATAGCTTCCAAGAACAATATGTCCAGAAATTAACTATGGTGGTATATGCGTACATACAAGATATCTATTTGTTAACTTCAGGATGTGTGACAGCAAAAAAAAGAAAAAAAAAATCATCATTGTGTCAAATTACGGAAGCTTGTTTAACACATTGACCGCCTCCCCCGATAGTCCCGAGAAAATTCCAATGTCGCTCCCCGCCAGGCCCGATAGTCCCGAGAATTTGCTTTTATATAATGTAATGTTTAATTACATTCTTCTGCAGCCCGTGAACAATTTTGAGCTTTCTGTCATATAAGGAACCAAAGATATCACTCATCAAAGTAAGTGTGTTTGAAAACAAGAGTGTAATAACGTATAAATCTCAATAGAAATGAATAAAACTCCCAATAAACCACAGTGAATGCATTTAGCGTGGCAGAGCGCAGCCCGCAGAGTGCAATCAGCGACACACTGGGCACACGCATGTAGAAGGATGTGGGGCAGGGATGTGCAGAGAATATTTAGAGAGGCAGGGGCTGACATTTCTAAAGGGGCCTTTTGGTGGACAATTCTATTGAATGCAGCCCTCAGGGGCAGGGGCTCAAGCCCCCTTTGATGTCTATGTGTGTACATGCCTGGTGAAGGGGCTGGCAGAAGCGACAACGGAGCAGCTGGATCTGAGACCATTTTGCACAAATCAAACAAAATCCAGTAAAATGTTCACTTGGAAAGCCATGACCTGCCTCATTGGCCAACAACACACAGCTTCATCATAACCCCCAAAGTCTCGACAACAAAATATGTCCCAGGCAGCCACACAACAACGAAGATCAGAAGATCAGATCAGCAGGAGCGTCACAAGGGAAAAGTGGGACTGAGTCTGATTTACTAGGGCCCAAGGTGGAAGGGGCTTCATTATTTTATACTTTTGCTATTGAAAAATAGCAGATCTACAAGCTTGCAGCGCGACACTCGGTGCCATGCTGTGAGCTTGTATACATCTATTTTTGAAATCCCCCTATGAAGAAAATTCATGGGGGGCCCGCAGTGAATCCTTGTACCCAGTGGGTACAAGGATTCACTGCGGCGAATTGTCTTCATAGGGGGATTTCAAAAATAGATATATACAAGCTCACAGCATGGCAACGAGTGTCGCGCTGCAAGCTTGTAGATCTGCTATTTTTCAATAGCAAAAGTATAAAATAATGAAGCATTTGAACAGATCCTCAGCCTCTGAGCCAAACAACCCACTACAGTACAAACACATAGAATCACCTGATGCAGCGCCGGTCCATTCGACTACCAATCCGATCTTCAAGCCCTGCTCGCGGGAGAGGAGAGGAGAAAATACCCCCCGGCGAAGTCCTCGGTCAGGCTTTTCTGGTCTGAAGAAAAGCGACGCGTCGCGCCCATATAACTCCAACAAAAGTAGTGAAAATAGCAGATTTACAAGCACACAACGCCTCATCCCAAGCGCGATGATCGTTTCACGAGTGTCCTCCAACGAGTAAGAAAAGTAAACGCGACGATCATCATTTGGCAGCTCTGTTTCCATCCTAAACGTACTGTTGTTTTGGTGGATAATATTCCAGTCTGATGAAAGGGTCGCGTCCAAGGTCCATATAACTCCATGTAACAAAAGTACTGAAAATAGCAGATCTACAAGCACACAACGCCTCGTCGCATCAGCCGCATCACAAGCACGATAATCGTTTCAACGAGTAAGAAAAAGCAAACGCGACGATCATCATTTGGCAGCTCTGTTTCCAAAGTAGGCCTACTGTTTAGCTTCGCTAGGTTTTCCCTGCTGTGCACGCGCGATGCGCGCGCGCATGCAGGCATGTGCATTTGAGGCGCGCCGTGCACGAGCGCGCAGCCTGAGAAGAGAACGTCTAAACGTGCAGCGCTCCTGGAACCATCTAGCGTGATCGCACATCGCAGCAGTGTGCTCATAGACTATAATGAGTGTGCTCTGTTCTAAAGCCCGCCTACTGTATCCGGTTATGTAACACTCAGATACATGCAAGACACGTTTCCGCATCTGGTATAGACCCAGAACGGATCAGCAACAAGCAGGGCAAATTGTCCCAATCAGTTCTCTACAGGCCACTGAGGCCATGCAGCCAGCAGTTTGCGCACATCAATCAACAGAGCATGAGAGCGATTCAATTCAAAGGAACGTTATTGGCATGAGAAAACATAGGCTACGTTTACATCGCCAAAGCAAGTGCCACAAATAAATAAAAACAATTGAATATGGGGAACATATTTACAGTTATACACATAGGCCTTGCCTTATATAAAGTTATAAGTTATAAGTGTGTGTGTGTGTGTGTGTGTGTGTGTGTGTGTGTGTGTGTGTGTGCGTGCGTGCGTGCGTGCGTGCGTGCGTGCGTGCGTGCGTGCGTGCGTGCGTGCGTGCGTGCGTGCGTGTGTGTGTGTCAAAATGTGATCTGTGCAAAATAAAACACTTGAATGTTGAATAAAAGGTAAAAAGCTTATTTCTATTTCTGTGAAGTCAGTATGACGCCCTAAGGGCAAGAGGTGACCTATTACAGCCCTATTACACTATTCCAGTTATTGCCCTATTACACAATTACACTTATTACACTAGTACACTTATCTGATAAGTGCCTGACGCCATAAATTCAAATATCAACTGAATTATCCACTTGAAAAGCGATCGATCACAAAAAGGTAAATATCTCCAGTTTTTTCAATTATAGCTGGATTTTGGTCAAAAATGGCTATTTTGAGATGGCTGCAACTATAGAAAAAAAAGCTTTTTATTTATTTATTTTATTTTTTGGTGAGACTAGAGGTTGTCTTGTTTCATTTCAGGTACTGTAGGACATTGTCAAAAGAATACAGAATTTAGGAAAAATGTCAATATAAAAAAAAATTATAAAATTTTTCATTAAACAAAATGGCAGGAGAGCCAAACAGTCAATGTTAAAATGGCGGCCAATGTGTTAATAATTACTTTTGTAAATCTTGCTTGTTAATAGCTGCTCCAGTTTCTGGTAACTCATGATGATGATGATGACGATGATGATGATGATGATGATGATGATGATGACGACAATGGTTATTAAATTTGTTTCATATGAAATACTTTTCATGACTAGTGTTACTTATTAAATTATTTCCTAATGTACTGTATATTCATTATTGATAGCTTTTTGATACAGTATATCATCAAGAAAGTGGAGAGTATCATTCCAGTTCTTAAATCCTTACACTGGCTCCCTGTGTGTCAAATAATTGATTTAAAAGTACTACTGCTAGTCAAGTGCGATAACATTAAAGATAGCTGCAGAGCACATCTCTCTTTCAATTGCTTCACAATGATATTTATGACTTGGCCCATATTCAACACCAATGGCTTTTTACAGAAAATTAACTTAAAATAAAATCAAACGATACTTAAAATAGATTAGCCTACCCAGACTGTTTAGCTACCAAAAATGGCTAATGAGGCAGTTGTTAAGTAGAACTACAGTACATCTCTCTTTCATTTACAGTACATTTGATTTGCATTAGGCCTACAATATTTGTAGTTTTGTACATGCTAATTAGTCGGGCAGAGCCACTGGTAAAATATCGTGTTGGCCATTATCTCTGGAACGGAAGGTCCAATCTGCTCAGTTTAAAGCTTGTTGCATGCGTGACTTTGAGGACATTAAGGTGGTGGGCCAGTGGGCCAGAGTTTGAGTATCACTGGTTTAGGGCCAAAGTATATATCTGATCTTGTACGATGTCATGAACCTGTCAATCAGACCTCAGGTAATTTGGGGAAAGTCTGCTTTCTGTTCCTAGAACCACAAGCGTGGGGAAGCAGAATTTAGTTTTTCACACTAAGCATGAGTCTTGCATATGTAATTAGAATGCCTTATTCTTCATGCAAAATCAAATCAATGTCAATCAAATTAAATGTATAAAAAAAGTTGTCAGACAATCTATTTATTGTATGCAAATTATAGACATGATGCAAATTGAATGAAATCTAGCTGTGTCCATTTACTCCATTTCCAATTCCGATGTAGGACAGGGGATTGTTTAAATCAATATAAATCAATATTGATTAAATCAATAAAGTTCTGATAAAACAAAACAAAAAGAAAACAGATTTTGACTGATTCCAGTAACATATTTTTACCTCAACAAAGGTGCAATTGTAGGCCTATCCATTCCATGTTTTATTTGCCTTTGAAAACTAACTCGTCCATTCCAAGTTTTATTTGCCTTTGAAAAATAACTCGTCCATTCCAAGTTTTATTTGCCTTTGAAAACTAACTCACTATTCTCATTACGTTTATTTATAAATATTTGTATTTGAACAGGGCAGTGCATATTAATAATCACCACACATACAATGCCGTGTAACTAGGCCCTACACCATATTAGGAAGAATGCTAATTTCCATCTGTAGTCCCCATACAGAAAACAAGCAACATTACAAAAAAAAGAGACACTTAGAAACATTACTAAAAGGGTGCAAACAGAAGAGAAAATACAACAGTAAAAAAGGCCTATTGTTGGCCTAAGATACAAGAAAAGCTCTCTTCACAGTGAGAGAGGCCCTGGCCAGCCTCTCCTGGCCCCCCGGGGAGTTTTCCCAGGCTGAACCCAGACACCTGCTGCCTCACGTGGGATGGAACTCTGACGACCACCTGGCCTGGCTGCGTCACACCCTGCTCAGCCTGCACATCCCACCCTGGCAGCCAGAGCCCTCCCAGCACGGTCAGTGGAGACATGGATTCATCTATCAGGATGAGGATATGATTTGTCCATATTATTTATCTAGATAGCATATTATTTATCCATATTATTTATCTGTATAAAATATTATTTATCAATATTCATTATCTATATAGCATAATTAATATTGATCTATATAGCATATTATTTATCCATATAGCATATTACTTATCCATATTATTTATATATAATACATCATTTATTATTTAAGTTGAATCAAAAAATGCAGAGCTGCTACAGTTAGATATTGGAGCAGTGGTTCCCAAACATTTAGCCCAAATCTAGTGAAAATAGACAATCTACAAAGCTAATGGGTTTTGAAAGAGAACAAATCCAAAAATAAAATAAAAAAAGGAATCACAATTGTAAACTAAATGTAGGAACAAATAAATAACAGAGTAGACTATTTATTCGTGGCCCATAAAAATGTATCTGCGACCCACATAGTATGGGTCCCTGTTGGGCTTCTAAAGTTCCACTGCAGGGCACTGGCTCCCCCTGCTGGGCAACAACTGCTTTTTAATGCATGGCTGAAAGGTGACATTACACTTCATTCATTAAAAGATCAAATGATGAAGGCTGACCATGTATGTTCAACCTGTCGTACCAGTTTTGATATGTTTTGAGACAATATGAATTTGATATGTATGCAATAAGGTCTTGATGTATGCAATAAGGTCATTATGGCTTATATGGACACGACGGGCTGATAATTATCAGCCCGAAGTGTCCATATTAGCCATAATGACCGTGCAGCAAGACCTTATCGCACTTATTACCCGGCTAATACATAAAATTAATAATTTGACTCTAAAAATCAAAACAAAGTATTTCCTTGTTTACAGACGGCTGAAAGTGCGTCCATGTGCGAATCCATTTTCGGTTACTGCGTTGTCTATTTCTCGCCTCAAATGTTTTTTAAAACATTCTTCAGAGCAACGTTTAAATGACGCTGTGTGTTTGTTTACATGGCCGACATGTTGGATACGGCGCTAAATCCACGCAGTGCAGCCTGAATACAGCAGCTGTTCTGAGCCGTTGATTAGGCAGCGGTGAATTATAGAGCGGAGCGGTCATTATACGCTCATAATTCACTGCTGATTTCAGCGCTCGACCAATCAGAATCAAGCATTCAACCAAGCCGAGTAATAAGTCATATTATGTTCATGTTTAAAGTCTGCCTCCTGTTCAGTGCTACAGTGCTTATATTATTTTATATAATGTTAATGTTATATTATTTTATATAATGTTAATGTTATGTTACTTAGTAAAGCATGGATTAAAGTTCTCAGTCGCCACGATAGTAGCCAGCATGTCTGATATGGAAGCATGTTGATCACCGAAAGTAGTCCATCGACAAGCTCTCAATGCATTAATTTACAATTGAAGCATTTAGCAGTAGCCTATCAGTACATCAACATCAATACATCAAATGGAAATAAATAGTAGGCAATCTAAGAAAACAGTTAGACCGAGCACCTATTCAGTAAAAACTTCAACAAATGATAACGTAAGAAAAACTATCTAAATGACTTCATGGTCATTGAGGGTGGGTGAGTGCTACGTTAAGTGCTATGGGTTAAGGTGAAGTCTTTAAACAGGGGTCAGCAAACCTTTTTGAAATGAAGTGCCATGTTTTTATTTTCTAGATAGTCAGTGTGCCATGTCAACATACATTTTTATGACAAATACTTCTGACATATTTTGATTGGCAGGACATGTTATAACAATCATTAGACCCAGATCAATAACCCACCTATCTCCCTGACTCCCTCCCCAGTCAGAGTTCAGAGTTTTAATGAATGTAGAATTATGTGCAAGATGTAATTTGCTGTAAACTAGCTAACTTAATGTAATTGACCACGTTTTTAATATATAAATCCCCTCTCTCACACAGTGATCACCCTCCCATCCCCTGCTTTAAACACTTTTTAATGTTGTAGACAGGCTGCTTTTTAAGACCTGGTACCACTTTGACCCTTATGTTATGCTTTAACTATTAAACTATAGCAGATCTACAAGCTCACAGCGTGACACCAAGTGCTGTACTGCAAGCTTGTACATCTGCTATTCTTGAGGTCCTTGACATTAAAAGAAAACTGAACCACTGACATAGAAACATGTGTTTTTCAAAAACCTTAGAAGTATTTAGAAGGCATTTATAGAATTGGTTAAAGAATATTCAAAGACTTGCAAAAATTCTCATTTATTTAATTATATATAGGGGGTGAGGATAGGGCGTGGCCTTGCAAAAATCGGCCACTTCCGCCCGCCATTTTGGTTGCTAGCATATCTTTCTTGTGAGACTCTTGGATAAAAGGGTCACAGTTCACAGTTCGCTGGTTGTTGACAGACGGAAGATGGATCGTGCAATGCGTGGGAGAGATGGACCATATGTAGAGAAGCTGAACAGGGACGCAAAGGCACGCTACCTGGTTAAAACGACTCAACTGGATGGATTTGATCCATATGAACACAAAGTTTGGGAGATAGTGACACTACCAGAGGAGTTTGGTCTGCTACCACCGCTGACAGACTTCAGCATCTATCAGTACCTTGTTTGTGGAATGAATTATTGCACTCTTGATGACTTTAACAACCGCAAATCTATGGAATGCCATAGTCGTTTTACTGTTGGCTTTGTTGGTAATCTCCACATGTATCCTGTCAACGACCGATACACTGTTGTCCGAGCAGAGGTGGGTTTCATAACTTTATTATTACATGCCAGTCACTTTATTTTTAAATAATTGCATTACTACCATTACTATCTGAACAAGTAAATTCCAGCCAATTGAAACGTAACTGTTTGGTTGTTATTGTGGTAGTGATGTCTATGTGATGTCTATTTTGACAAGTACTAGGGAGTGCCCACACCTAACTTTTTGTAATGCTGAAATGTACCCATAACAAAAGGACGCGGGCAATTGCCTGAATACCACACTGATCACCTGTTCATGGTATTCCATTGTCAGTAAACTATCTGACAAGTACCAGGGAGTGCCCACACCTAACCTGCTGAATATGTACCCATAAAAGGGCACAGGCAATTGCCTGACTACCACACAGAACCTTTTGTGATGCTGAATATTTATAAACTGTTAAGTTTAGATTCAATAACGGTATACTTTACATTAAAATGTATGATAATTGAAGTAATTTCCCCTCATTTCTGGTGGCAACACAGTAAGCATGCATGCAATATAAGAAGACAATATTGTGGTAAGGATGCAAAAAACATTTATTAAAAGTAACCACAAGGTAATTCACATCAGTGACTAAAAAGTATTCCAATGACAAAGTAGTCCATTGACATGGTGCATAAAGGAGGGCAAAAAATCTCAAATGACATGGTGCATACAGGAGGGCAAAAAATCTCAAATGACATGGTGCATACAGGAGGAAAAAACATTTTAGCCTGTCACACATCTGGGACCCGAGTCACTGGTCATTCAATGCACATGGCTGCAACTGATGATGTGTGTAGCAACCAGGCATTGTGATGCTGATGCTGAACCACACTGATCATCTGTTCATGCATTTCATTGTCAGTCAACTATCTGACAAGTACCAGGGAGTGCCCACACCTAACTTTTTGTAATGCTGAATATGTACCCATAACAAAAGGGCATGGGCAATTGGCTGACTATTTGAAAATAAACAACCTACAAGCATGCTAATCAGATTGAGGTTTAATAACTCATGGCAGGTCCCTTGGCTTAAACACATTATGCCTACAGGCTAAAGGATCTCAGAGTAAAAAAAAAAAAGTAAAAATCGGCAGGTTCTCCCCAACTGATAATTTATATGTAATGAAATAAGCATTGAGTAAGTAAAGAGGACAGATGAGCTGTTGTACATGTGCAAACAACAACAACAACAAAGTAACAACACTGCAGAGCGCTTGGTAAAATAGTGGCGTTTAGCGTTGCTGTGTTATGATTGTAACTTACCCTTATGGAAGTGCCTTGGACACACAACCAAGTGTTTGGGAATATCCTCAAAGGTTACTTTGTTTCTTCTTACAGCAGACACCCAAGCCATACGACGTCTCTTGGTTATATCATCCATCTGTTCGCCACAGGTTCTCTTCCAAGCTGGAAATGTGAACATTTTAACTCCGCCGTTTTTATCGCTGACTTCACATCCCACAACGCAGCATTTACGTACCATTGCTGGACAAAGATATAATCTAGAAAGATGGAAGATACACACCACCGTCACTGCTAGACAAAGATATATAATAGATGGAAGATACGCTGTCTGCACACCACCGTCGCAAGTAAGTAGTTAGCTCAACAAGTAGAACTACAGACTGACTGATCTTGCTGCATCCAAGACCTAGCAGGAGCAATGGCCGCCAAAGTGGGCGGAGTTAAGCCCCGAATCTTACGGTGATGTCATAACCGACAACCCCTATATCTTTTTTTAAATAGCAGATGTACAAGCTTGCAGCGTTGAGCTTGTATATCTGCTATTTTTAATAGTTAAATCATAAAATACTGGTAAAAGTAATAATGCGTTCCATGTCTTAAAGAGTGAAGATAGCATTTTAAAAGGTTAAACTAGCAATATGAACATAACATTCTAATGTTGTGGGATATTTCATAAAAGCAAATGTTAAAGCCTCAATCTGTGATTTCTTCACCTGTTTGGCAGTATGAACAGCAGGAACAATGGGCCCCATTCATCAAGCACTTTACGGCCAAATTACACCCATATTTTGATCTTACCAGCATTTAGGAGGTCAGATTCAGCAATGTTTTTGTCAGGGATTTTGAAGGTAAAACAGAAATATAAGATTTAGTCACTTTATTTACACTATATTTACAACCAGATTGATGTTACTAAAACATCATGACATTTTACATATCGTGTTAATTGTTTAGGAATCGGTGCTAGTGTGAGGTCCTTTCACACTGTTTCCCTAATCGCACATTTGGACAATATTTTTACACTGTTGAGATGTATAATTATTATTATTTTTTTTTTGCTTTAACCCGATTAGACCTGCAACGCATTATTACTGTAACCATTATTTTATGTTTTCACTATTGAAAAATTCTCGATTCTATAAATGTTTTCTAAAGCATTTCAGCTGCAGTACCACCTTTGGCCTGAACTGCGCCACCCCCCCCCCCCCCCCCCCAAAATCCTTTTGAAAAAAAAAATGATGATTTTTTATGATGACGTCACAATTGGCAGATGACGTCTGCAAATCTGGACAGCCTGTTTTGAGAACCCGTGGGATACTTTTAACCTTCGCCTTCTCAAAACCAGAGAAAGACACAACGGTCAGAAATGGGACTTTGTGAGGATAGAAGGTGCTAGTGGGACCCCAAAAAAAGGTTTTAAAATAGGAAAAGTGAAATTCCATGGTGTATCACCTGATAGATGAAAATCGTCAGTTTTTTTCCGTGCGGAAACAAAAACGCGTCTGTGTGCAAAGGGCCTTTCCACAGACAAAACTCAGATGCGTGACACGTTATTTTTAGGTCATTATTCACGTTTAGGGTGCATCAGAAGCATAAATCATGCAAAGACGATCCCAGTTTGTAGAAAACACCAGAGAACTTAATAAACCACCCGCTTCGAACGTTATCAGAACATAGAATGTCCATTATCAGCCTTTATTAACTGCATAGAATGCGCCCATTATGGCCATATTGCCCATACTGAGGAACTCATTATGTTGTTATCAGACATAGTCTCTGTTGATTATGTTCACGTCCCATGGAAAATGCCCATACTCTCGTTCAGGCACTATGTTTTAATCAGACATTCTGTCTGTTGATAATGTACATCACATCGGCCGATATGTCAGTCACGTGACTGCTGTTTTTTTGGTGCACGAACGAGACGAGACCAAATGACTATCGTAATTAAACATAATATATAAAAAGTGTTTTGTCTCAGATCCAATTTAAAAATGTAACTTCTGTTAAATGTTGGTCACAGTTAAGACAAATGTGAAAGGATGACTTGGCAAAAAGCATTTATTTATCCAAATGGATTACCCAGCATGCACCGCGCATATGCTAGAGTGGCTGGCTTGATATTGTATTAATGTCCTACAGTTGTGTTTTATGAAACCCTCATCTCTTGACTCTGTAAAAAATAAGGCGATTTTATGCTTTCCAAGGATGTGCAATGCAAGGACCAACGTTATATTTTGAGTGAATAAAGTAAGCAAAACGATAATATGTTATTTCCTATTTTGAGGACTGACGTCACAGGGCCAGCGTCACGCAGTGGGAGAGTATTTTTTGCAGGTCTTTCAGTCCGAGCGTATAAAAAAAGCAACTGGGTTAAGGTGGAGAGAGCCAATCACAATCTTCCACGGCCTTAAGCCAGTTGCATTTGTCCTACAGTTGACTGAATGACCTGCTATTTCGTCTTCCGCTCTGTGTGTGGACTGTTGGAGGATTGTTTACATCAGGAACAAGAAGCGTGGTGGATTTATGAACGATTCCTGGGTATAAGTCCATTCAGGTAAGATACAATGACGGGGGTTTATGTTGTTACATGTCAGGATGTGTAGTCTGTAATCTGTATGCTTATCTTTGCGACTCACTTAAAGGGACATTCCACTCTCAACAGGGAAACAGCTTTTGAGCTTCTCTCCACATAAACACACTTGTAACTTCAAACTCCATTTTAACCATGATAGATTCATTAAAAACACCCATTATTATTTTTCTGTTGACTCATATTACCCTCCTATGTGAGCAGGCCGTTTTTTTTCCTCATTTATTTTTAATATATATACCAGTTGGACTACATCCTAGTGAGGCAAAAGTGGAGGAATTCCATCCTGAACGCTGAGCCATACAGCACGTTCAGCTCTGTAGGCTCTGACCACCGTGTGGTCTCCATGAGGGTACGACTGAGCCTCAGGGTCCCCAAGCCAAGCCCCAAGATTCGGCATGACTGGAAGGCATTCACGACCAATCCGGGCCTCCAAACCAGGTACTCGGAGGAAGTCAGGAAGCGCTTTCGGCAGCTGGATAGGGGAGAGGAGCCCAGCCGTGAATATGGGAGATTCATCATAGCGAATGAGGAGGCGACCAGACTGTGCGTGCCAGTGCTGAACAGAGTAAGAGCACCACCACGGTCCAGACACCCGAAGGTTGTAGCAGCACGAGGCAGGATGGAGGAAGCACGACTCAACTTTGAGCGTGAACCAACAGAGGAGGGTCGCGAGACACTGAACGAGGCCAAACAGTCTCTCTTCAGCACCTACGACGCCATCAAAGGGGAAGAAGTGATGGAAAGTGTGCGAAGAGTGCAGGCAGCGCAAGGTGAAAGGCAATACGGGGAGGCCTGGAAGGTAATAAATGAGATGACAGGGCGGAAGAGGGCCAAGGAGGGCCAGGTGGAGGGACACAGTCCAGAGGAGAGGGTGGCAACATGGTTCGACCACTTCCAGAGGCTCCTGGGAACATCAGTGGAAGAGGGAGAGGAGGAAAATATACCGACAGTCCTCCAGGGCCTGAACATCGACGATGGACCCTTCACAATCAGCGAGCTCGCCAGGGCAAAATCCACCCTAAGAGAGGGAAAGAGTGCTGGGCCGGATGGCATACCCCCAGAGGTCTTGAAGAACTGCGACCTAGACAACCTCATCCTAGACTTTTGCAACAATGCTCTACAGCACAACAAGCAACCTGAAATATGGTCTCTGTCTAATATCATCCCGGTGCCTAAAGCTGGAGACCTCTCAAAGCCAGACAACTACAGAGGCATCAGCCTGACATGTATCACTGCTAAGGTCTTCAACCGAATGATACTGAACAGGATACGGCATGCCATCGACCCTCACCTGAGAGAGAACCAAAATGGTTTTCGAGAGGAGAGAACAACCGTAGCACAGATCCTGGCATTAAGGAGATTAATAGAGGAGGTGAAAAAGAACAACCTAGCAGCTGTACTGTGCTTCATTGACTTCAAAAAGGCTTTTGATTCTAACCACAGAAGCAAGATGGTGAAGATCCTTGAGGCCTACAATGTCCCTCCCAACATTCTCCGGGCTATCGAGACCATGTACGCAAAAACAAGGGCCAAAGTGGTGACCCCAGATGGCAGCAGTGAGGTGTTTGACATCCGAGCTGGGGTAATGCAAGGAGACACCCTAGCCCCCTACCTCTTCATCATAGTTCTAGATTATGCGCTCAGGAAAGCCATAGGGGGACGGGAACAAGAGCTTGGCTTCACGCTAACACCAAGGAGGTCAAGACGGCATCCCGCAGTAGTTCTGACAGACCTGGACTATGCGGACGACATCAGCCTGCTCTCCGACAGCATGGAACAAGCACAAGAACTCCTGAACAGGGTGGAGATAGAGTGTGCCAAAGTTGGTCTCAGGCTAAACGCTAAGAAAACTGAGGTTATCACCTATAACCTACCTGATCACTCACCTCTGACAACAACAGAAGGAGCTGTGTTGAAGGAAGTCAAGGACTTCAAGTACCTCGGCGCATGGGTCGACTCAACTGAGAAAGACCTTAAAGTAAGGAAGGCACTCGCTTGGAGGGCCCTGAACGGCATGAACAGTGTATGGAACTCTAACCTCCCCCGCCAAATCAAACTTAGCTTCTTCTTTGCAACGGTGGAGTCTGTTCTCCTCTATGGCAGTGAATGCTGGACCCTGAAGCCAACCCTGCAGAAGTCTCTAGACGGGTGCTACACTAGAATGTTGCGTGCAGTACTCAACATCAACAGGAGTGCACATGTTACAAACGAGAGCCTGTATGAGGGAATACCAAAGGTAAGCGAGAAAATTGCCACCAGAAGAATGAGACTAGCAGGACACTGCCAAAGACACCAGGAGCTTCCAGCCAGCAAATTGGTACTGTGGGAGCCAACACACGGGCACCGGCCGCGAGGACGTCCCACAAAAACATACGTGGACATACTCAAGGAAGACGTAGGGACACAGAACACCAATGAGCTGGCCAGATGTATGGAGAACCGAGATGACTGGAAACAACGATGGAGGGCTCGTCTGAGGACGACCTAGATAGATAGATTTTTAATAATTATTTGGGAAAATAGAAAAAAAAAAGGAAACAATAATTATTAAACATCTCCCCCAGCCAGGGAGCTGAGAGAGATGAAGCAGGGACCCCTTAACTGAGAGAGATGAAGCAGGGACCCCTTAGCTGAGAGAGTGAGATGAAGCAGGGACCCCTTAGCTGAGAGAGAGATGAAGCAGGGACCCCTTAGCTGAGAGAGAGATGAAGCAGGGACCCCTTAGCTGACAGAGAGGGACCGTTAGCTGAGAGATTAAGCAGCTTTGTCTCTCTCTCTCTCTCAGCTAAGGGGTCCCCCTAATATTAAAGCTAAGGGGTCCCTGCTTAGCTGAGAGAGGGATGAAGCAAGCAGGGACCCCCTTAGCATGCCTTGAATGCTTTGTTGTCAGTATTAAAGTGATAGGTAAAGCCGCTGTTCTTTACTTCAACAGGGGGTCCGGGGGTCCCCAGAGTTACTACAGGGGGGTCTTCCAAATCTTTGAGTGATAGAAACTTTTGTTTATTAACCACTTGAACCCTAGCGTCCATATTCTGAGAAATCTAGCCAAAAATAGCAGATCTCCTATTTTAGGCAGAGAGCTTTGGTGAATAGAGGAAAAGAGCAGACTAAGTACAGAGTGAAAGGTCAAGTTTATTAATATTGACAGTTCAAGTGGTTAAATATCTGAAAACACAAATTGACATGAAAATACACTGATGATTGTGCTGTCAAACAATGAAACTATATGGAATCTAATCAATCTATGAACAGGTTGTGGGGGTCCCTGCTTCAATCTCTCTCAACTAATGGGTCCTTGGCCTGAAAACGTTGTTTAATCTGTCAATTATTTAAGCAATTAATCAGATTGTGGCATTTGTTTAGCTATTACCTTATACATTCTGATTAAAGAATAGCTACACATTTGTCAGGCTAAATGGTAACCGTGTTCTTTTCAAATAGGTAATTTAAAAATAAATATTCAAGGCATATTTTTAGCAGGGTTCCCACGGTCATGAAATTACTGGAAATATTGTGAAACAGTCCTGGAAGGTCCAGGAGAAATAGCTATGCATTCTTTGAATATTAGAGGCAGAAATTGTGAAAATAGCCGATCTTCATGCTCACAACGTTGCGAGGCGTTGTGAGCATGTAGATCTGCTACGTGTGTGTGTGTGTGTGTGTGTGTGTATTACTACCAGCGGGGCATCCTGGCCTACCAGTTCAAAGAAAGGCCCAAGAACATTCGCTTCATCGACGAGGAAGATGCAGGCTGCCACGGTGCCCCAGCCCCACAGACCAGCTACGTCACCATCATCCCAGCCAACCCCATAAGCACCAGGTAGGCCTGTCACAATTATTACCAGGGTTCCCACGGTCATGAAATTCCTGGAAATATTTTGAGATTAGAATCATATTTTTCCAGTACTGGAAAAGTTTTGGAATTGATCAAGGCTCCTGGAAGGCCCTGGAAAAAATAGCTATGCATTGTCTTTGGTTATTGATTTGGTTAATACCTCTGAAATGGCAAATTAAACATGGGCCAAATTGTCAAATATTAGAGCCAGCAATTGTGAAAATAGCCGATCTACATGCTCACAACGTCTCGCAGCGCAGTTTTGGAAATTAATTGATAAAAAGCTGTGGGAACCCTGTTTTAGTTCTTTAGCACGGTATTAATAGAAATTCCAGCGATTATGTGCCGATTTGATTACGATTACTAAACTAGTAAGACGCCTCAGGGCGACAATTCTTGGCCATCTGGCCAGTGATGTATATCGGACCAGTTACCCATATACTATATGGAGATCCATGTACTGTACGTCCCTTTTATGCCCATACATGGAGATCCCTGTCTGAACCAGCCGCACATAATATGGGCTGTCTTCCTCCACATATGGGCAATTCCATTATGCAGTTCTGTTAGATATGGGCTTAATCAGGAATCTCCATATATGGGCATAAAAGATTCTGGGGAATACCCATATATGGACTTTTACATAGGTGATGTCACCGGATGTATCAAGGGAACCAACCCATATGTAAAAATGTGTACACACACACGTCTACACGGAGATAAGCTGTGACATTTCTCATGGCAACCTTAAGTCGCAATTAGTTGGGGCACTCCAAATTTACACAAACTCTGTTTTTCTCCACAGATGAAGCCCAAACATGCCAGGAAGGTCAACGTTGCGGCTGACTCTGGATTGCCACAGTGACCTCCGAGAGAGCAGCATGGATCTGTCTACAGCAGGATCAGCATGTGCGACCACTGGAGCACTTTTGGACTGAACTCTTTACATTTGGATTTGGTGGACAGATTTGTGGAGTATTTATCTGCAACTGCCTGAGGACAATGAAACAAAATGGACTTCCAGGAGCTGCTCACCAGCTTCTACCGGAATGGAGAGCACCTCCCACGGTCACCAGCCCATTCGCCTATAACTTATTCGCCTTAACAGATTTGGTCCTTTCGCCTGGCCAGGCATTTTGCCTGGCTGCCACGCTGTGGGCAGACAGACAGACAGGTAGACAGACAGACAGACAGACAGACAGACAGACAGACAGAATTTGGCACAGAGCAGAGGAGCGCGAACCAGACACAGAACGTTTGTGCTTGCACCCACCCATCTTACAAACCTTCTTCACCATAATAAAGCAGCAGTAGTAGGCTATCTTCCAAATCAAATTGTATGATGTATATATCAGGAGGACATCATGTCATGACTCATGACCTTGCGCAGCAGTGCACGTATCAATTAATTAATTATTTAGACACTGATTCCAAAGCTCTAATCTGTATGTCTGCTCAATTCTGCTGTAAACATAATGTTGGACTTCGTTCCATTTTGGGGGCTGGGCGGCCAACAAAGTAAATCGTCACTGTCGGGCAGAAACCTTGTATCTCCAAGTTTCAAATGTGTACATTTTTTCGCAAAGCCCTGCTTCATCAAACAAGGCTGTCGCACAAAAGTAGTGAAAACAGCCGATCTACAAGCACACAACGCCTCTTTAATTACTTTATTAAATGATAAATACAAAACAAACGGTTTTCTACCCGACAACGACAAATTATAACTCAAGTAATTGGCCCACTGGCTTGTCACTTGTCATGATCTGAAATGGCAAATCTTTGAGTAGCAGCAGCGCTATGGAGAGAGATCTCTCTCTATAGCGCGCAATTAGGGCCTCTCCAACTATTTTTCCCGGGCTGAATCAGGGGCCCAGCATGTCCCTGGTTCTCAACCTGTGGGTCAGTACTCTGTTAACTGTTACTCTTGTTGCATCGAGGGCAGACGTTTTGAAAATGGTGCATTATCTTGTGGAAGAATACATGGAAAATATATATATAAGCTGTATCACAATACACAATCTTATCACGATTCTTTCTCATGTTGGTTTTTATGTTTATCTTTCAAGTTACTTAACAGTCAACCTCCTACAAGATAACAAAAAATAAAAGGGAAAAAGGATGAGGTTTGACAACTACTGATTTAGACGAAATTGCTAATTCTCTGTATTAACAATTCAACATGCATTGTATCACGATATATACTGTATATAATATATCTGAAGAGGCGTATCAACGATATGTATCACCAAATGCCAATTGTCTTTGTAAGCTTCAGGTGGTTGTTATGGTAACGCCTGCTGTCAATCAAATTGTTGCCTTCATCTGTCAATCACTGTTGGTTTTCGACCGTGTTATGCTGTGCTGGTGCTTTTGTTTTAAGATCTTTTGCATGTTACTGTTTTTGTATCAATAAATGATTTTTCATATCCAACTTAATATCTACTCTCTGGACTTACTAACCACACACTACATGCGTGTATGTTTTATGCTTGTTGCCCGCAGTAGAGCTTATTGGTAAGCCGTGAGTCAGATGATAAACCTTTGTGCTGTATACAGTATGTCTGCTTTACAGTAACAATTAGTGTGCTATTACATAGTAATAATGCAGTGATACAACTAAGCAGTTAAAATTAGCCAAAAATAGCAGATCTACAAGCTCACAATGCCTCGCGCTGCGAGGCCGTGTGAGTTTGTAGATCGGCTATATTCGGCAAAGAGTTTCGTGTCGTGGAGAAAAAGAGCAGACCAAGTACAGAGTGAAAGGTCAAGTTTATTAAGTATTGACGGTTCAAGTGGTTACAGTAAATACTCTGATGATTTTGCTGTCAAATAATGGAACTATGGAATCACTGAAAAGGTTATAGGGGTCCCTGCTTCATTTCTCTCTCAACTAAAGGGTCCTTGGCCTGAACACATTGAAGACCTCTGCTGTAGAGCTCTGTAGACCCTGATATTAGATAGGTGATAGTGGAGGGTTTAGCACACAACACTGTAGAGCTCTGTAGACCCTGATGTTAGATAGGAGGGTGTGGAGTCTATGGTTATCATTCACTATAGGTTATCATTCACCATCGTCGGCAGGTTAATATTCACCAGTGTCAGCAGTTAATCATTCACCAGCGTCGGCAGGTTAGCATTCACCAGCCTCGGACTAATGGGACATCGGACTAATAACATTAAAAAACGCTGCACGCCCCATCTAATGTATCTGTTAATAGACTGAATGTCCTTTTGGACATTAGGATGTCCTAACCCTAACCCTAACCCTAACCCTGTCCGCCGTCTGTCTGCACTGATACTAAACAGTGTCACCACCCACCACCATGGTAATAGCCGCATACTGAAACAATGCACAAATTATATTTGTCATGACTGACATCACTGATACTAAACAGTGCCCAAAATGACTGACATCACGGAGTTGTCACAGACTGGCATGGGCACAGAACACCAAATATGGGCATAACAGAGAGCCAGATATAGATACAATGGGTATTACACAACTTTATCTGAGCTTTATGAAGTTTATAATGAAGTTCATAGTGTATAATGACATCTTATCATAAATACATAAAACTTAATGAAGTTCTTTCTTTCTTTCTTTTTCCTTTATTAATTCAGGGGAGCCCATTGAGAGCAAGCTCTCTTTTTCAAGGACACCCTGATCACATCATAAAAAACCACACAAGCAATGTAAAATACAATAGACAATCAAACCACAGTATAACGTTACAGATGCAGGAAGTACATAACATATAATATAGTTCTTACACAAAACATGTGCATTCACTATGTAGTGTGCCCTCAAGGAGCACTTTAAATGTCCCTATAGAGACCAATCGAACCAGTTTCAGAGATTCCTGAAGTTTATCCCACTTGTGTGGAGCATAATACTTGAAGGCCGTCTTTCCTTGCTCACTATTCATAGTTGGACAGGAATACCTAATGAATACCTGTGAGCGAGTTGCATGTCCAGTGACTATTGGTTCTACCAATGTGGATAAATACAAAGGAAGTTTACCACAGAAGGCCTTATAAATAAATAAAATACAGTGTTGCTCTCTATGAACTGTGAGAGATGGCCAACCTACTTTTTCATATAATAAACAATGATGGGTAAGATAATCATCACCAGTTATAAACCGCAAGGCACGGTGGTAGACAGCATCAAGACGCTTCAGTGTGGAGAGTGAGGCATGCATGTACACAGCACATCACCATAATCAAAGACCGACATTATAACAGATTGTTCAGCGAGAGAGAGAGAGAGAACAAAGAAAAGTCTGACGATTTGATAACCCTAACCCTACAGCCCATTAGTCCGAAACTAGTGAATGCTTCTGGTGAATTCTAACCCTAAACTTAACCCTAACCAATGTAGGACTAATGAACCTTTGTAGTTATGGGTAGTCCCCTCAGATACAGGGGTCCCCATCCTAAATACTACAGGGTAGTATCAACATCTGTTGTTCATTGGCTAGTTGAAAATAGCATATCTTCTAAGGTTCTGGGTTCAACGTTAAACGTTTTCAGGCCAAGGAGGTCCCTATAACCTTTTCAGTGATTCCATAGTTCCATTGTTTGACAGCAAAATCATCAGAGTATTTACTGTAACCACTTGAACCGTCAATACTTAATAAACTTGACCTTTCACTCTGTACTTGGTCTGCTCTTTTTCTCCACGACACGAAACTCTTTGCCGAATATAGCCGATCTACAAACTCACACGGCCTCGCAGCGCGAGGCATTGTGAGCTTGTAGATCTGCTATTTTTGGCTAATTTTAACTGCTTAGTTGTATCACTGCATTATTACTATGTAATAGCACACTAATTGTTACTGTAAAGCAGACATACTGTATACAGCACAAAGGTTTATCATCTGACTCACGGCTTACCAATAAGCTCTACTGCGGGCAACAAGCATAAAACATACACGCATGTAGTGTGTGGTTAGTAAGTCCAGAGAGTAGATATTAAGTTGGATATGAAAAATCATTTATTGATACAAAAACAGTAACATGCAAAAGATCTTAAAACAAAAGCACCAGCACAGCATAACACGGTCGAAAACCAACAGTGATTGACAGATGAAGGCAACAATTTGATTGACAGCAGGCGTTACCATAACAACCACCTGAAGCTTACAAAGACAATTGGCATTTGGTGATACATATCGTTGATACGCCTCTTCAGATATATTATATACAGTATATATCGTGATACAATGCATGTTGAATTGTTAATACAGAGAATTAGCAATTTCGTCTAAATCAGTAGTTGTCAAACCTCATCCTTTTTCCCTTTTATTTTTTGTTATCTTGTAGGAGGTTGACTGTTAAGTAACTTGAAAGATAAACATAAAAACCAACATGAGAAAGAATCGTGATAAGATTGTGTATTGTGATACAGCTTATATATATATTTTCCATGTATTCTTCCACAAGATAATGCACCATTTTCAAAACGTCTGCCCTCGATGCAACAAGAGTAACAGTTAACAGAGTACTGACCCACAGGTTGAGAACCAGGGACATGCTGGGCCCCTGATTCAGCCCGGGAAAAATAGTTGGAGAGGCCCTAATTGCGCGCTATAGAGAGAGATCTCTCTCCATAGCGCTGCTGCTACTCAAAGATTTGCCATTTCAGATCATGACAAGTGACAAGCCAGTGGGCCAATTACTTGAGTTATAATTTGTCGTTGTCGGGTAGAAAACCGTTTGTTTTGTATTTATCATTTAATAAAGTAATTAAAGAGGCGTTGTGTGCTTGTAGATCGGCTGTTTTCACTACTTTTGTGCGACAGCCTTGTTTGATGAAGCAGGGCTTTGCGAAAAAATGTACACATTTGAAACTTGGAGATACAAGGTTTCTGCCCGACAGTGACGATTTACTTTGTTGGCCGCCCAGCCCCCAAAATGGAACGAAGTCCAACATTATGTTTACAGCAGAATTGAGCAGACATACAGATTAGAGCTTTGGAATCAGTGTCTAAATAATTAATTAATTGATACGTGCACTGCTGCGCAAGGTCATGAGTCATGACATGATGTCCTCCTGATATATACATCATACAATTTGATTTGGAAGATAGCCTACTACTGCTGCTTTATTATGGTGAAGAAGGTTTGTAAGATGGGTGGGTGCAAGCACAAACGTTCTGTGTCTGGTTCGCGCTCCTCTGCTCTGTGCCAAATTCTGTCTGTCTGTCTGTCTGTCTGTCTGTCTGTCTGTCTACCTGTCTGTCTGTCTGCCCACAGCGTGGCAGCCAGGCAAAATGCCTGGCCAGGCGAAAGGACCAAATCTGTTAAGGCGAATAAGTTATAGGCGAATGGGCTGGTGACCGTGGGAGGTGCTCTCCATTCCGGTAGAAGCTGGTGAGCAGCTCCTGGAAGTCCATTTTGTTTCATTGTCCTCAGGCAGTTGCAGATAAATACTCCACAAATCTGTCCACCAAATCCAAATGTAAAGAGTTCAGTCCAAAAGTGCTCCAGTGGTCGCACATGCTGATCCTGCTGTAGACAGATCCATGCTGCTCTCTCGGAGGTCACTGTGGCAATCCAGAGTCAGCCGCAACGTTGACCTTCCTGGCATGTTTGGGCTTCATCTGTGGAGAAAAACAGAGTTTGTGTAAATTTGGAGTGCCCCAACTAATTGCGACTTAAGGTTGCCATGAGAAATGTCACAGCTTATCTCCGTGTAGACGTGTGTGTGTACACATTTTTACATATGGGTTGGTTCCCTTGATACATCCGGTGACATCACCTATGTAAAAGTCCATATATGGGTATTCCCCAGAATCTTTTATGCCCATATATGGAGATTCCTGATTAAGCCCATATCTAACAGAACTGCATAATGGAATTGCCCATATGTGGAGGAAGACAGCCCATATTATGTGCGGCTGGTTCAGACAGGGATCTCCATGTATGGGCATAAAAGGGACGTACAGTACATGGATCTCCATATAGTATATGGGTAACTGGTCCGATATACATCACTGGCCAGATGGCCAAGAATTGTCGCCCTGAGGCGTCTTACTAGTTTAGTAATCGTAATCAAATCGGCACATAATCGCTGGAATTTCTATTAATACCGTGCTAAAGAACTAAAACAGGGTTCCCACAGCTTTTTATCAATTAATTTCCAAAACTGCGCTGCGAGACGTTGTGAGCATGTAGATCGGCTATTTTCACAATTTCTGGCTCTAATATTTGACAATTTGGCCCATGTTTAATTTGCCATTTCAGAGGTATTAACCAAATCAATAACCAAAGACAATGCATAGCTATTTTTTCCAGGGCCTTCCAGGAGCCTTGATCAATTCCAAAACTTTTCCAGTACTGGAAAAATATGATTCTAATCTCAAAATATTTCCAGGAATTTCATGACCGTGGGAACCCTGGTAATAATTGTGACAGGCCTACCTGGTGCTTATGGGGTTGGCTGGGATGATGGTGACGTAGCTGGTCTGTGGGGCTGGGGCACCGTGGCAGCCTGCATCTTCCTCGTCGATGAAGCGAATGTTCTTGGGCCTTTCTTTGAACTGGTAGGCCAGGATGCCCCGCTGGTAGTAATACACACACACACACACACACACACACACACACACACACACACACACACACACACACACACACACACACACACACACACACACACACACACACACACATTACTCAGGGTTCCCACAAATGTTTTCCAATTAATTTCCAAAACTTTTCCAGAATATTTAACCCAATATACAGGACTATATAACAATAATTCAGCTCAATAACATGTTGCTTACTCCTATGCACAATGCCCAAAGACAGGTAGTGTATGCCAGTGGTTCTCAACCTTTTCAGGCCGTGACCCCGAAATAATCATGTTTTTACTGGGGACCCGGCACCCTGACGAGCACTAAAGAGTTGAGAAATGTTGTATAACACTGTTCTATTGTGAAAATAGCAGATCTACATGCTCACAACGCCTCGCAACGTTGTGAGCATGAAGATCGGCTATTTTCACAATTTCTGCCTCTAATATTCAAAGAATGCATAGCTATTTCTCCTGGACCTTCCAGGACTGTTTCAAAATATTTCCAGTAATTTCATGACCGTGGGAACCCTGCTAAAAATATGCCTTGAATATTTATTTTTAAATTACCTATTTGAAAAGAACACGGTTACCATTTAGCCTGACAAATGTGTAGCTATTCTTTAATCAGAATGTATAAGGTAATAGCTAAACAAATGCCACAATCTGATTAATTGCTTAAATAATTGACAGATTAAACAACGTTTTCAGGCCAAGGACCCATTAGTTGAGAGAGATTGAAGCAGGGACCCCCACAACCTGTTCATAGATTGATTAGATTCCATATAGTTTCATTGTTTGACAGCACAATCATCAGTGTATTTTCATGTCAATTTGTGTTTTCAGATATTTAACCACTTGAACTGTCAATATTAATAAACTTGACCTTTCACTCTGTACTTAGTCTGCTCTTTTCCTCTATTCACCAAAGCTCTCTGCCTAAAATAGGAGATCTGCTATTTTTGGCTAGATTTCTCAGAATATGGACGCTAGGGTTCAAGTGGTTAATAAACAAAAGTTTCTATCACTCAAAGATTTGGAAGACCCCCCTGTAGTAACTCTGGGGACCCCCGGACCCCCTGTTGAAGTAAAGAACAGCGGCTTTACCTATCACTTTAATACTGACAACAAAGCATTCAAGGCATGCTAAGGGGGTCCCTGCTTGCTTCATCCCTCTCTCAGCTAAGCAGGGACCCCTTAGCTTTAATAGGGGGACCCCTTAGCTGAGAGAGAGAGAGAGAGACAAAGCTGCTTAATCTCTCAGCTAACGGTCCCTCTCTGTCAGCTAAGGGGTCCCTGCTTCATCTCTCTCTCAGCTAAGGGGTCCCTGCTTCATCTCTCTCTCAGCTAAGGGGTCCCTGCTTCATCTCACTCTCTCAGCTAAGGGGTCCCTGCTTCATCTCTCTCAGTTAAGGGGTCCCTGCTTCATCTCTCTCAGCTCCCTGGCTGGGGGAGATGTTTAATAATTATTGTTTCCTTTTTTTTTCTATTTTCCCAAATAATTATTAAAAATAAATGAGGAAAAAAACGGCCTGCTCACATAGGAGGGTAATATGAGTCAACAGAAAAATAATAATGGGTGTTTTTAATGAATCTATCATGGTTAAAATGGAGTTTGAAGTTACAAGTGTGTTTATGTGGAGAGAAGCTCAAAAGCTGTTTCCCTGTTGAGAGTGGAATGTCCCTTTAAGTGAGTCGCAAAGATAAGCATACAGATTACAGACTACACATCCTGACATGTAACAACATAAACCCCCGTCATTGTATCTTACCTGAATGGACTTATACCCAGGAATCGTTCATAAATCCACCACGCTTCTTGTTCCTGATGTAAACAATCCTCCAACAGTCCACACACAGAGCGGAAGACGAAATAGCAGGTCATTCAGTCAACTGTAGGACAAATGCAACTGGCTTAAGGCCGTGGAAGATTGTGATTGGCTCTCTCCACCTTAACCCAGTTGCTTTTTTTATACGCTCGGACTGAAAGACCTGCAAAAAATACTCTCCCACTGCGTGACGCTGGCCCTGTGACGTCAGTCCTCAAAATAGGAAATAACATATTATCGTTTTGCTTACTTTATTCACTCAAAATATAACGTTGGTCCTTGCATTGCACATCCTTGGAAAGCATAAAATCGCCTTATTTTTTACAGAGTCAAGAGATGAGGGTTTCATAAAACACAACTGTAGGACATTAATACAATATCAAGCCAGCCACTCTAGCATATGCGCGGTGCATGCTGGGTAATCCATTTGGATAAATAAATGCTTTTTGCCAAGTCATCCTTTCACATTTGTCTTAACTGTGACCAACATTTAACAGAAGTTACATTTTTAAATTGGATCTGAGACAAAACACTTTTTATATATTATGTTTAATTACGATAGTCATTTGGTCTCGTCTCGTTCGTGCACCAAAAAAACAGCAGTCACGTGACTGACATATCGGCCGATGTGATGTACATTATCAACAGACAGAATGTCTGATTAAAACATAGTGCCTGAACGAGAGTATGGGCATTTTCCATGGGACGTGAACATAATCAACAGAGACTATGTCTGATAACAACATAATGAGTTCCTCAGTATGGGCAATATGGCCATAATGGGCGCATTCTATGCAGTTAATAAAGGCTGATAATGGACATTCTATGTTCAGATAACGTTCGAAGCGGGTGTAATAAACAGTAGCGCAACAAATGTTTCATCTATTAATTCTCTTTCCCCTTCCACGGGAGGTTGTTGTGAATCTTTGAATCAACGTGCGGGTCGAGACCCCCACAGAGGTCTCGAAACTTAAGACAGACGGTCGCCACTCACCGTGTGTGTGTGTGTGTGTGTGTGGGGGGGGGGGGGGGTCGCTCCCTACGGTCGCAATTACAAAGATTTGCACCAATTTTCACTGCTTTTCAAAAATAGCAGATGTGCAAGCTCACAGCGTGGCACGCGGTGCCACGCCTTGAGCTTGTATATCTGTTATTTTTCAATAGCTTAAGTATAAAATAATTCCAGGTCTCAATGGGTAAATCCATGGTAATGTGTTACGGTCTGATGGGAGTCTGTTCTCCTTTATGGCAGTGAATGCTGGACCCTGAAGACAACTCTGCAGAAGTCTCTAGACGGGTGCTGCACCAGAATGTTACATGTAGTGCTCAATATCAGCAAGAGTACACATGTTACCAACAAGAATCTGTATGCTGGAATATTAAAGTAGTAGTTCACCCCCAAAATGACTTTTTTCCTATCGAGACTTGAGTTCAATAATAGTGTTTTGTTTTTGTCGCCTTCCTAAGACAATAATTTGAGGAGAAGCTTTGTAGGCCCATTGATTCCGGATGGAGACCCGAATGCATTTGGGTCTCCATCCGGAATCAATGGGGGTACATTTATTATAATCAAATTATTGTCTTAGGAATGCGACAAAAACAAAAAGATATTATTGAACTCCATGGGGTGAGTAATCAATAGGAAAAAAAGAAATGTACTCAAGAAAGACGCAGGAGCGCAAAGCTACAACGAGCTGGCCAGATGTGTGGAGAACCGAGATGACTGGAAGCGAGGATGGAGGGCTCGTCTGAGGACGACCTAGAGAGAGAGAGAGAGAGAGAGAGAGAGAGAGAGAGAGAGAGAGAGAGAGAGAGAGAGAGAGAGAATGTGTTACATGATGTTGTGTCAATGTACATGTATCATGTTGTATGGTGTTAGCAGCCTCCTGGTCAGAGCCAGGGACATGCTGGGCCCCTGATTCAGCCTGGGAAAAAGAGTTGGAGAGGCCCTCATTGTGCGCTATAGAGAGAGATCTCTCTCTATAGCGCTGCTGCTACTTTGCCATTTCAGATCATGACAAGTGGGCCAATTACATGAGTTATATATTCGTTGTTGTCGGGTGGAAACCTTGTATGTCCAAAACCGTTAGTTTCGTATAATCATTTTAAAAATGATTTAAACTAGTGAAAACAGCCGATCTACAAGTAGTTCTGCTGTTTTCACTACTTAAGTGCGACGGCCTTGTATGATGAAGCAGGGCTTTGCTTTGCGAAAAGATTTACAAATTTGAAACTTAGAGATACGAGGTTTTTGCCCGACAAGGTTTTTGCCCGACAGTGACGATTTACTTTGTTGGCCGCCCAGCCCCCAAAATGGAACGAAGGCCGACATTTTATTTTTATTTTTTTTCCTAATGGCCCGGCTTTCCCAATGGCCAGCAAGTCCCTGGTCAGAGCTGTGCTCCTCCATCTACCAGTACTGTTCCCTCATCCCGGCCTCTGACCACACAGCCCCTCTCCTCATGTCCAGACTGGACCACCTGCTGCACAGCGTCAGCCTGCAGGGGGGCTCTGTTGTAGAACGTTACTGATAGGTGACAAGCGACAACATATCTGAGAACATGTGATCGCTTGTGTCCTATCAGTAACGTTCTGTGTGCGCAAATATCTTTATCCATTGAGTCTCGCTTTAATTTGTACACGCACAATGCAGTCCTCTTCAATAGCAGAAAATAGGAGGGCGCGGAGCGCAGGTTTGGAGCGCATATACCGGCTACAATGTACTGTAACAGCAGGAGTCGGCTCTCACTCGCAGTTCCTAATGCTGCATGGTGGTGGACATTAACCCCTTCATGCCCGTGGACGGCTCACCAAGACAGCAGCACACACAGCCACTCATTGTTTAAGTTTAACCAGGGACACCAGTTCACCAAGAAAAGGCTTCATTCTGAAGACCTTTTAAAGGTCAGTCACTAAAGTGAATAGTTAAAGGTGACAGAGTGAAGCTTATAATAGCCGGGGACCCACAACCCTAGTCAAAAAATCCTATAGGATTCTGATAGAAAAATCCTTTAGAAAATCCCATTAAGAATCCTATAAGAATCCTTTACAGTTTTGGAACAGATCCTATTGGATATTTTCTTATAGGATAATAATCCTTTAGAAAATCCCATTAAGAATCCTATAAGAATCCTTTACAGTTTTGGAACAGATCCTATTGGATATTTTCTTATAGGATAATAATCCTTTAGAAAATCCCATTAAGAATCCTATAAGAATCCTTTACAGTTTTGGAACAGATCCTATTGGATATTTTCTTATAGGATAATAATCCTTTAGAAAATCCCATTAACACAATTAGTGCCTCTTAATCTGAAGGTTGCTTGGTGCCTCGGTGCCACGCCGTTTCCTCCATAGGCCGCCGCTATTATTTTGAAGGGCTGGAAGGGGGTTGTTTTTGTTTTTTTGGATTATCACTTGACGGCAACGATTACGTCATCTAGTCACATGACAGTGTGGGACAAGAAGAGGAAGATGGCTGCGCCCTGCCTTGTGCCTTGTTTACATTTAGATCTGCTGCAAAATGTCTCAAAATGGCTATTTTGTTTAAATGAAGTTTCTTTATGGGCCTCTCCATTGACTTAACATTGAGGAGCTTCACTTCGCGTGCACGCCCAACGTGCGTTGTAAACAAATCGCCGACATTACCGATGCGGGCGGGACCGGAGCGACATTAAGTAAGTAATAATATCTTTACTGTAAATGTAACAGTATTAAATATAAGTGTATATAATTACACAAAATATACAAATAAGGGCTTTTACCTGACATTCTCCATGTTATAGTGCATTTGTGGCCACGGCTCCTTTAAGTCCCCTCCTACTGTATAAATGCCCTGCCACACCTCCACCTCTTCATTCTGTTTCCGTATTGAACGAGGTGGGTGGTCTGGCCTTTGTTATCTCTCTGTACTGTATAACAAAATACTATTTAAGTTGCAAATTATTTATACAGTGTCTGTTTCATTTTGTTTAGAAAGGAGTCCATGCTGCGCGATATTAACTTGGAGACGTGTGTTTTCTGTATTGTTGTCAGGTATGTTACGTTTTATGTGTTGTTACCTTTTCATTCTGTTTCCGTATTGAACGAGAAAGGAGTCCATGCTGCGCGATATTAACTTGGAGACGTGTGTTTTCTGTATTGTTGTCAGCATTAAAAGGAGTGCCGTCTCCAAAGAGATTCCTGGGTCTGTCTGATTCACACAACGCAGAAAGACAAAGCTACACCGGTTACATATATACAGTAAGATTCACAGTCCTCACCGTCAACGGCGCCATGGTATTAACCCTTTCAATGACGGTGAGGACTGTCAACGGCAGCAGAACAGTTAAGAATCCTATAAGAATCTTTTACAGTTTTGGAACAGATCCTATTGGATATTTTCTTATAGGATAATAATCCTTTAGAAAATCCCATTAAGAATCCTATAAGAATCCTCTATAGGATTCTTAATGGGATTTTCTAAAGGATTTTTCTATCCTTTTGGATTTTTTCTTATAGGATTATTATCCTATAAGAAAATATCCAATAGGATCTGTTCCAAAACTGTAAAGATTCTTATAGGATTCTTAATGGGATTTTCTAAAGGATTATTATCCTATAAGAAAATATCCAATAGGATCTGTTCCAAAACTGTAAAGATTCTTATAGGATTCTTAATGGGATTTTCTAAAGGATTCTTTCTATCAGAATCCTAAAGGATATTTTATATCCAATAGGATCTGTTCCAAAACTGTAAAGGATTCTTATAGGATTCTTAATGGGATTTTCTAAAGGATTTTTCTATCAGAATCAGACAGACATACTGTACATAAACCTATTTTCTAGGGTTGTTACTTGAATGGGCTACCTAATATCTATTTATTACCTTATTATTTTAATCCTACAGGACCTTATACTGGACCAGAAATTATCTGATAGAGGTGAACATTGTATATGAACTTTAGAATCCTATTAAAAAGATTCTATTGGTACACTGAAAAATGATATCAGATTCTTAAAGGAATTAGTTGAATCTTCAAAGTTCCAATACAATCCTATAAGGTTCTGTTGGAACCTTTGACATTTCTACAGGGTATATTGGAACTTTAAAAAAATCCTACAGTTCCAATACAATCCTATTGGAACTTTGAAAAATCCAATTGGATTTCCAAAGTTCGATATAACCCTATAGGATCCTATTGGAACTTTGCAAAATCCTATCGGATTTTCTAAAGTGCCGATAGAATTCTATAGGACTGTATTGGAAATTTGTAAAAACCAATATGATCCTATAGGATTTTCAAAATCCAATAGAATCCTATTGGAAATTTCAAAGATCCTATAGGATTTTTTGACTATAGGGAAGCCCAAAAGCTCAAGGAATAGGGTGTGATTTTCTGCCGTACTTTTTATTCCTGTTTTATCTACTAGTTTGGTCATTAAGGTCCACAGAATGAGAGGCCTGCTCTACCGGAAACATTGTGAAAAAAAGTTATGGCCATTTGTATATTCACTGTCCCATTGACTCCACTAGAAATATTAAAAAAATAAAATAATATGTGCTTTAAGTAGCATGTGAGGGGTCAAACTAGTCTGAATCCATTGCAAGCATTTGTTTTGCATGAAAAACATTCCTTGGGTTAACATTCGGCAGCCCACAACTGTGAAAAGTGGAAAAAAGTGATGACTCATCACTTTTCACAGTTTTGGGGGGCCGAAATCTAGCCCAAGGAATGGGATCATGGGAATCATGAAGAACCCCTAGTTTAACCCCTCACATGCTAATTAAAGTAGACTTTTTTATTTTTTTATATATATATTTCTAGTGGAGTCAATGGGACAGTGATTATACAAATGGCTATAACTTTTTTTTGCGATGTTTCCCCTCCAATTTTAGTGACTGGGTCCCCTCCCACTTTGGTGACTGGGTCCCCGGCTATAAGGAACTGTGTCAAAGTCAAGGAGAATATTTGTTAAGTTACATCTTCATTAACCAATTTGAGAGACTCATTTGATTCATTCACAAGAAGTTAAAAATGCCCTTATGTATCTTCGGCCCAAGTTCAATACAAAGATTAAAATCGTACTTGCTTTAGTCCACGTCACTTCCTTTTTCCCACGCTGTCAGAATACTCTCATTCACAAAACTAAACGTATCCTCCTTAACCAATCAAATCCTACAACCTGTCTGCGCTCAGCCAATCGGCGATTAGGCTCCATTCTATGAAATAGCCCTGCTTCTAACCCGGCACTCTCTTTGCAGACATCTTCAAGCACCCCACCTCCATCCCTAGCTCCACCTCAGTCCTGGAGTCAAAGGGAAGATGGTTCTCCTGCTCTGGAAGATCTGCTCTATCACAACCAGCGTTTAGACTCCATGGGGGGATCTCTCTCCTATTCTAAATATATAATTTATTTGCTAATGGAGTCTAATCACCAAATATGTAGCCTACTTGATTATTCCTTTGCATAATTATTTCATTAAATACTTGCATTTTCAAATCGGTGTAATCTCTTTTATTGAAATGCAAATGGCACAGTGAACTAAGGACTTTACTTTTGAGTGGCTCTATTTAAAAATGTTACCGTCACAAATGACCGTCGCATTGATGCAGATTTTTGTTCAAAATGTAAAAAACTACAGTTCAGTAAAACTAGTGAAAATGTCCTTTTCTTGTTTTTGTTTTATTTTTGCTGTTTAGTTTTTTAAGCTATATATTTTTGTCACACAATTAATAAAACTTGACATTTACATGATGCTCTGTGTTATTCCCCTACAAAACAATTTCACTTAACTAGTCAAATAATTTGTGTTAAAATAAGTGTTAAATAGCTCGTTATAGGATCATTTAATATTTTTTATATTAACCACTTGAAACCTACCATCCCTATTCTAACATTAGCCGATCTACAGGTTCACAGTGCCTTGCGCTGCAAGGCGTTGTGAACTTGCAGATCTGTTATTTTGGACAAAGAGTAAACATTTGACTCTGGCCTACTCTTTTTTTTCCCCCTAAGTATTGAGGGTAAGTGGTTCAATGTCAGAAAATACTCATACGTCTATGTCTATGACATTTTTTAATGAATGTTACCCTAGTCAAAAAATCCTATAGGATCTTCGAAATTTCCAATATAATCCTATAGGATTTTGAAAATCCTATAGGATCATATTGGTTTTCACAAATTTCCAATACAGTCCTATAGGATTCTATCGGTACTTTAGAAAATCCAATAGGATTTTGCAAATTTCCAATAGGATCCTATTGGGTTATATCTAACTTTGGAAAGTCCAATAGGATCCTATTGGAACTTTGCAAAATCCTATTGGATTTTGTAAAGTTCCAATAGGATCCTATTGGGTTATATCTAACTCTGTAAAGTCCAATAGGATCCTATTGGAACTTTGCAAAATCCAATTGGATTTTGTAAAGTTCCAATAGGATCCTATTGGGTTATATCTAACTTTGGAAAGTCCAATAGGATCCTATTGGAACTTTGCAACATCCAATTGGATTTTGTAAAGTTCCAATAGGATCCTATTGGGTTATATCTAACTTTGGAAAGTCCAATAGGATCCTATTGGAGCTTTGCAAAATCCAATTGGATTTTGTAAAGTTCCAATAGGATCCTATTGGGTTATATCTAACTTTGGAAAGTCCAATAGGATCCTATTGGAACTTTGCAACATCCAATTGGATTTTGTAAAGTTCCAATAGGATCCTATTGGGTTATATCTAACTTTCGAAAGTCCAATAGGATCCTATTGGAGCTTTGCAAAATCCAATTGGATTTTGTAAAGTTCCAATAGGATCCTATTCACCCAAAAAACTGATTAAAGCCGTCTATAAAAGTGGCAAATATAAAATGTGTTTGCTTGATTTAAATTACTTTAATTCAAGGGATAAGCATATACATGTAATTGATGTAACTCAAATATTATTAATAGTGCAATATGCCATACATATAAAATGTATTTGCTTAATTTAAATTACTCTAATTCAAAGGATACGCATATACATTTAATTGATATAACTCAAATATTATTAATCATGCTTTTTAAAAATATATACATTTAACATTTATGAATTCATATTTAATTGATGTTACTCAAATGTTATTAATTGTTCTTTTTACTTTTAACATTTGCATTTATATTTAATTGATGTAACTCAAATATTATTAATCATGCTTTTTAAAAATACATTCATTTTAAAAAAATGCATTTTTATTTCATCGAAGTAACTAAAATGTTATCAATCACGTAATTTGAAAATGCAACCAAATTGTGTTGAAGGCAAAAGAAGACCAAGCCTCCCTTCCAAATGCATTTATATTTCATTGAAAGAACACATCTGTTTTCAATCACTTGATTTTGAGAACACAACCAAAATGTGTTGGAAAAGAAACCACGCCTCTAACGTTCCTTCTTCCCTCCAAACCAAACCGCGGTTGAAATAATATCCTCCAATTTGAAGAAGTTCTTCCAACATTCTTTGGTAAGTTTTTGCTGTTTCTGGTTGTGTAAAATGTACTTTGTTGTCACATAATGTGCATTCTGTAATATTTACCGACAAATGTATATATAAGACATATTTACTTGGTCAAACACTAGCCTCGCATATAATAGCCATGCTTGACTTCTCTGGGAAACCTCCGTGTTTAAGCTTCAGACACAAAATACACACTGAGCGTGGGATTTTTGTTGACTTTATCGCCGAAAAGCCGCATTTTAATATTCATAGGTTTGTATTTTATGCCCTTTATTTCTGTGTTAAAGCGTTGTTGTGCGTTATTGTGTGAAATGTTGGCCAGCACTCGACGGGGACTGTGTGTGTTTGTGTGTTCGTGCGTGCGGTGTGTTTGTTCGCTCTTTGGATAAGACATTATAGCCGCCCACATGTAGGCTTATTAACGTTAAATCAAGTGTTAGTTTCACACACGAAATATACATGGAGCGTGGGATTAATGCTTTGACTTTCTCTACGAAAAGTAAGTGAGTGCGTGCCGTGCAGTCTGCGTGCAGCTTCTCTGCGTTTGTGTTCGTTTGTTCCTTCTCTGGGGGACTCACATTACCATTGCTGCTCACATGTAGGGTTAGTAACTTTAAATCAAGTGTTAGTTTCTTATAAAGTGCTTCTAACATTTTCCAGTGTGTTTGTGTCAATGTATTCGGTGACGTCTTCATTTACGGCGTGGAAAGATTTGAAAGTCTTTTTATGGTAGCGACGCAACAATGCCTGCATGGGGTCAGTTCACATTACAGGTTGCAGAACCGGTTTATCCGGTTGCAATGCCGGATACGGAAACGGCCTGTGTGTGTGTGTGTGTGTGCGTGCAAATGACGGGATACAGTAGGCGTGTTCTATGATTGGATCACTGAGTACTGAGTAGATCGCCTCCCTCACGACCAACCAACCAACTGTCATGAGGGCACTGGCAGAAAATAATTATAATCAACATTAAACCTTTGTTGTGGTTTGCTGAAACATTGTTATGATAGTTTAGTTATGAGTTATAGTTATGTTTATAAGTTGAATTACAGCAATGTGTCATGTACAATACATGATGCCAGCTAACCATTATTTAATGTAACAAATTTAATAATAGTCAGTTGTGTAAAGTAACTCAGTACAAGTACTTAAAGGGGGCCTGTCAACTAAAGGGTTACTGTCACTTTAAGAATCATCAAGTTAATATTGTCATTGTGGGGCTGCGCAATTATAAGCCAATCAAATTAATTGTATGTATAGCCTGACTGTATGACTACTTACTGTACTGGTCAGCTGTTGTTGGGCAGATTACACTGAGACAGTTTCAGACTGTGGAGCCACACGGGAGATAGTCCATGTGACCTACTGTATCATACTATTATAATTTCGGGGAACTTTGTGAGCTTGTAGATCCGCTCTTTTCAAAAGTGTTTACTCATTTGAAAACTTGAAATGGGAGATTCTGCTAAATGAGTATTAATGAGTATTTCTGCATTGCAGTATTGATACTTTTACTTGAGTAGACCATTTGAGTACTGCTTCCATAACTGATAATAGTCATGCTATCTTCAACAACTCATCTAAAACAGTGGTTCTCAACCTGTGGGTTGGGACCCCCAGAGGGGTCGCCAAATTATTTTGGGGGGTCCCCAGATGATTAACTTAATGTGCAACTTGGTTTTCTCACTCAACAGTAAACAAACCAACAAGTGTATATGCACATTTCTAAAGTGACAATTTAAGGACTTTTTAATGCCTCTAAAATGACAAATTAAACATTGGCCAAATTGTCAAATATTAGAGGCTAAAATTGTGAAAATAGTTGTGAGCATGTAGATCTGCTATTTTAACAATAAAACCGTGTTATACAAAATGTAATTGTACAAGGTGCTTGATGTAATCTCTCGTCTTTGATTGTTGTTTTCTCGTAGTCTCGAGCTGCTGTACTGTATCTGGGTGGCCATCACCGGAGTTGGCCAACCGGCCCTACCTCAGCTACCTGTTTCTGTGCGACAATCGCTTCCTAAGTGCTACCCCACAGCTCACCAGGTAACCACTACACACAACCATCAACATTTCATATAACGAATGTGATTAGCATAAAGTGCTCATCAGGTTGGCGGGTCCCCTGTAAAAATATGATTATTTTGGGGGCTGCGGCCTGATTAAACATTGGCCAAATTGTCAAAAATCACACCCAATGTGAAGTGAGCGGTGGTCGTGCTTGCATAACATCTTCAGACTAGGATTTAAGTATAGGATGTACAGGCTATGCTACACACACACATGTTTTGCTATAGCAAAACGCTGAGGAAAAAGGCTACAGACATATGACATAATGACATCACTAGACAAACATGATGCTACTCACACACATTTTACTATGGCAAAACGCTGAGGAAAAAGGCTACGGACACACGCACAGCCACAGACACACACACACACACACACACCAGTGTCTTGTTGAGTCCCCATTTTTAAACCAATCCAGTATCTCTGATTTGTGCAGGGCTGAGCATCAGATTGAAAATACCCATTTATTTATTTCACAGCAGATAATCTACGTATTAAATGTAATGCTTAAATTCAATTAATTATTTCAGTGGACTAAAATCTTGTTTTATTTGATGGCCTTTCTGCCCTGGCTTTTGGCCTTTGTGCCCTAAAAAAACGGACAACCCCAAAGGCCAAGCGGCCTTGCCCCTAAAATGATGAAATTCCAGGCCTGGTCCTCACCATGTCTCATATGTTTTATATATAGATATTTACCCTGTGGTCGCTACTCAACCTTAGGGAGTGTTATTTGTTTTCCTCTATGGTGTTCAGTAGTTTGCTTATCGTGTTCTCTGTTTGTGTTTTATAGGACTCAACTGCTGCTGAGAGTGCAGAGACAGACATGGGGGTGATGGGGATCTACTCGGCAGGGAAGAAGGAAAATGGGGAGCCGGAGGAGGTCGGCATAGTGATGGAAGGTGTTACGGTCCTGAAGAACATCACCAGCGTCATTCAGGGGTTCGTCATGCTCTATGGCCTTATCTATGCACTTGACTTGAGTTATCCAGTCAAATTGAAGTGCACCTTTGAGTTCATTCAGAAACTGATTATGAATCTGGATGCACACAAGCTTAGTCCAAAGATGGAGCAGCTGAAAATCAAGTTGTTTGCTTAACACATACGCCGCCAAACCTGGCCACAGCTGTGTTAAGGGGTTACCAAGACGACCTCTGGACCTTTTCTATGGATCTTTCACACCGACCATTGCGGTTGTAGGTAAACAAAATATTGTTTTCGATGGCAGGCGGGGTTACCATGGTAACCGTTAGACGCTGCAGCGGCGGTGGCTGCTGGTAAGCGGGAAAAATAATTCTCATGATGCCTTACTAAAGACATGGATTCATCTCTTGCCTCTTTTCCCTTATAGCTTGTTTGCTCAAAACCGCCTGTTTTCTATGGACCATTATATGGACGGGTGTAGGTAAAGACATTGTTTACTATGGCAGGTGGTTTGTTCAGAATTGAACATGGTTATATGTGTTGTATGATCTGTACATTTTAAAAAGGAAAACAAAGTTCATATTCTGTGAATCGGTTAAATAATAGTTCATACCTGTGTGAATCAGTTAAAATATTGGTCATACCTTTTTGTGAGACAGTTAAAAAAGTTCAATGTTTTCACTGCTGTGTTGCACTGTTTGAATGGTTAAAGGAGAGAACTTTAGGGTCTTTACTTAAAGGTCCTACCTTTCAGGTAAACTTAAGTATTAATTTAGAAAAGCACTACATATTGACCCAGGTGTTATTTAAAAATCAAACCTCGGTTCGAAGTGGAGCGGTGAATTTGAGCAGCTGTACCCTATGTGAGTGAGTGAGTGAGTGTAAACTGTGCCTGTGAGTGAGTGGTGAGTGTGCCTGGCCTGCACAAAACAGCGCCCCTCCTTTAACTAGTGTGTTGTGTGTGGCCACTCAAGGTATTGCCCAGGCTACGGACAGGGCCAGCCAGCCACCCAGCCAGCCAGCCAGCCAGCCACATACCCACGGATATACCTGTTCATTGGGAGCGCTTTCACCGCTCCAAAAATATAAGCTGTACATTGTAACCTGTGTGAAAAAGAAAAAGTTCATATTGTGTGAATCGGTTACAAAATGGGTCATAACTGTGTAAGGATGGGACGATAAGCAATATTATTGTTTATCAGGATTAAAACATGATCGTATCGTGGAGATTACATTTATCGTGATTCCGTCATGCACTGGGATCAATTCTCTATTTGCCGAGCTGCATATCAGGTACCATTTAACCCCTCTATAATTGGTAAGAGGTACTTATAATATACGTACTTGATACGTACTTGTCTTTCACTCTATCAAATGTCTTCTACAAGCTCACAACGCGCCACGTTGTGAACTTGAGAGCTTATTATGAGCTTGGCAAACGTTCCGTTCTCATCACAATCGTGATGACATTTTCATATCATCCCTGTGTGAGTCATTTAAAAAAGTTCAATGTTTCACTGCAATGTTTTCATAATTACATTGAAGTTGCACTGTTTGATTGAAGCTGCACTGTTTGAATGATCGAAGTTGCACTGTTTGAATGGTTAAAGGAGAAGTTCACCCTCCCCACCCCCACTAGTTTAATAACAATTACATCCCATGAAGCTTTTGAGTCTCAAATTATTGGCTTAGGAATTTGACAAAAGAGGAGAAGAAAATGATACAATATTTCAAGGCTTCATGGACTGATTTTATTTTATATTTTCATGTCTCATTGTTGCACAAAATGTGAAGGGGGGAGTGCAAGGATTGAAATAAAAAAAAGGTCTTAAGTGTATGTCTTGCTGTTGTATGTTACAATTAAGTTGGAACAAAGTACATATAGTTTATTTTATATTTTCATGTCTCATTGTTGCACAAAATGTGAAGGGGGGGAGTGCAAGGATTGAAATAAAAAAAAAAGGTCTTAAGTGTATGTCTTGCTGTTGTATGTTACAATTAAGTTGGAACAAAGTACAGTTCACCCCCAAAATGACCTTTTCTATTGATTCCTCACGCCATGGAGAATTGAGTTCAATACGTTTTTTTGTATTTGGTGCATTGAAACAAGGGATGTGACAAAAAATTGAACTCAAGTTTCCATGGCGTGAGTAATCAATAGGAAAGTCATTTGGGGGTGAACTACTCCTTTAATGTAGCTTTATTAATGTAAAAGATATACATTGGCTATATTGGATAGAAATGAGTTTAACCAACACATTTAAATTATATTAGTTTGTTGGACAAATGTAGAAATGAGTTGCACCAATGCATTTAAGTTATATTAGTTTATTGGACAAATGTAAAAATGAGTTGCACCAACGCATTTAAGTTAGATTAGTTTATTGGACAAATGTAAAAATGAGTTGCACCAATGCATTTAAGTTAGATTAGTTTATTGGACAAATGTAAAAATGAGTTGCACCAACGCATTTAAGTTAGATTAGTTTATTGGACAAATGTAAAAATGAGTTGCACCAACGCATTTAAGTTAGATTAGTTTATTGGACAAATGTAAAAATGAGTTGCACCAACGCATTCAAGTTATATTAGTTTGTTGGAAAATGTAAATCAATTTGACTCATTTAACGTATTTATTTTATCTCTGCTTAATTTGATACAAATGAGTTGGACTAAATGAGTTGGACTAAATGAAAAACATTCATTACATTGAATGTACTTATTTGAGTTCAGGTTAACTTATATTAATTGTGTGGAAAAACCTGACGGAATTGAAATGCGTTCATCCAATAGGTTATTTTTTTGAGTGTTGGGTTATATCTAACTTTGGAAAGTCCAATAGGATCCTATTGGAGCTTTGCAAAATCCAATTGGATTTTGTAAAGTTCCAATAGGACCCTAGTCAAAAAATCCTATAGGATCTTTGAAATTTCCAATAGGATTCTATTGGATTTTGAAAATCCTATAGGATCATATTGGTTTTTACAAATTTCCAATACAGTCCTATAGGATTCTATCGGCACTTTAGATCCAATAGAATCCTATAAGCTTATATCGAACTTTGGAAATCCAATAGAACTGTAGGATTTCCGATAGAAAAATCCTTTAGAAAATCCCATTAAGAATCCTATAAGAATCCTTTACAGTTTTGGAACAGATCCTATTGGATATTTTCTTATAGGATAATAATCCTATAAGAAAAAATCCAATAGGATTTGTGTAGGGGAAATCCTATTGGATCCTATAAAATGTCAAATAGGACCAAAAACCCATCCTTACTAACAGGAGCTGTGGCGCAGAGGATCAGGGCAGGATTCAAGCACCGGAGGTCGTAAGTTCGAATCTCACTCAAGATGTCAATGATAATGTCAAATCTAATACTGTATGTCTTATCACTGATAGCCTGATAAATCAGTCCGCACAACACCACCCCCTGTTGGTGGGTGGCAGCCAGGCAAGGCACCTGAGGCATTAGATTACAGTACCATAAAGATGTACAATGCCTCGCCAAAATATCCTTTAGGATTCTGATAGAGAATCCTATAATAATCCTTTACAGTTTTGGAACAGATCCTATTGGATATTTTCTTATAGGATTATCCTATAAGAAAATATCCAATAGGATCTGTTCCAAAACTGTAAAGGATTCTTATAGGATTCTTAATGGGATTTTCTAAAGGATTATTATCCTATAAGAAAATATCCAATAGGATCTGTTCCAAAACTGTAAAGGATTCTTATAGGATTCTTAATGGGATTTTCTAAAGGATTATTATCCTATAAGAAAATATCCAATAGGATCTGTTCCAAAACTGTAAAGGATTCTTATAGGATTCTTAATGGGATTTTCTAAAGGATTTTTCTATCAGAATCCTATAGGATTTTTTGACTAGGGTATGTGTGGCAATTTGCCTATTTTTTCTTCAGGAGACATGGCAGAGACCACAATATATATATTATTAGTACTGTCTGCTTAATTATTACATCAATTATCAGTTATATGCAAGCATATGGATGAAAACCTCATATCCTGTCCACACACATTAAACGGTAGATGAATGAACAGAAATACATTGTTTGTGTGTGAGGAAGGCAGAGGGATACAATAGCACTTATTAAAGCTGGTAATTTTCAACATAAGTATTTCCCACCATTAGCTTCATTTACATCCAAGCATACTTTATATGCTTTGAGGACATCTGCTGGGTAAAGGGTGTTATTATAAACAACTAGAAAAGAAAATTTCCAAGAAATTTTAAGTGTGCCTGCAGCTCGCTAAGTCTGTGCAACCTTGTGTAGCGGTTGGTGTTAGCATTAGCGTTACATTTTTTAACATTAGCATTTTTTGCATAAGCTTTAACATTATGGTTCTTCATATGACACCACCCACAGCCATTTCGACTAATTAGTGGCGTTTTGGCGCAATTTTGGCCGTTATCACGGGTCGCACTTTAACGACAGTTTTTTTGAGAAAAAATTGTTTTGTGAGAAAAAAATTGTTTTGTGAGAAAAAAAAAGTTTTGTGAGAAAAAAAAAGTTTTTTGAGAAAAAAAAATTGAGGAAAAAAAAATTTGAGGAAAAAAACATTTTGAGAAAAAAAATTGAGAAAAAAAATTTGAGAAAAAAAAATTGAGAAAAAAAAATTTGAGAAAAAAAAATTTGAGAAAAAAAAATTTGAGAAAAAAATTTTTTTGAGAAAAAAAAAATGTTGAGAAAAAAAAAATTGAGAAAAAAAAAATTTTGAGAAAAAAAAATTGAGAAAAAAAAAATTTTGAGAAAAAAAATTTTTGAGAAAAAAAATTTGAGAAAAAAAAAAATTGAGAAAAAAAAAGAATTATGATACCAGCCGCGAGTCTGTACGACAAACGGTTCATGAGTTATAGAGGCACTTCCTGTTTGGCGAAGGACACTTCCTGTTACAGAGGGGGCGGGGCTTAATCAATTACAGCTCATCCCTATTGGCCGGAAAAAGACCAAAGTTGTGTGTGCATTTTAAAGTTTAAATCACGTTGCTAGGCAAAAGTATGGCAGAGTTATGTGGCGCCAAGGTTTCTGGGTTTTTTTCGGAGTCCCCCATTCTAAGTCAATGGGGTTTTTGGGCGTTGTTTTTTGCGAATTACATCGCAATCGTATCGCGGATCGGAAAGAAAAGTAATAGCACACCATTCCCGGCCGAGCCGCACATTTTGATGTATATATTGCGGGGGTGGCGTAAATTGTGCGGCAGTTATTAAGTGCCGAAGTTTCCCCCATTCTAAGTCAATGGGGTTTTTTGGCGTCGTTTTTTGCGAATTACGTCGCAATGGTAACGCGGATCGGAAAGAAAAGTAATAGCACACCATTCCCGGCCGAGCCGCACGTTTTGATGTATATATTGCGGCGGTGGCGTAAATTGTGCGGCAGTTATTACGAGCAGAAATTTGCAAGAACATTACTTACTGACTGACTGACTGACTTAAGTATGGCGGATTACAATAAGTGTTCTGCTATTGCATAGCAGGCACACTTAATTAAGTGTGCCTGCTATGCAATAGCAAAACACTTATTGTAATCCGCCATACTTAAGTCATTAAGTCATTAAGTCTTTCGCCACGAATTTCTGCACGTAATAACTGCCGCACAATTTACGCCACCGCCGCAATATATACATCAAAACGTGCGGCTCGGCCGGGAATGGTGTGCTATTACTTTTCTTTCCGATCCGCGTTACCATTGCTACGTAATTCGCAAAAAACGACGCCAAAAAACCCCATTGACTTAGAATGGGGGAAACTTCGGCACGTAATAACTGCCGCACGATTTACGCCACCCCCGCAATATATACATCAAAATGTGCGGCTCGGCCGGGAATGGTGTGCTATTACTTTTCTTTCCGATCCGCTTTACGATTGCGATGTAATTCGCAAAAAACAACGCCCAAAAACTCCATTGACTTTGAATGGGGGACTCCGAAAAAACCCCAGAAACTTTGGCGCCACATAACTCTGCCATACTTTTGCCTAGCAACGTCATTTAAAATGTAAAATGCTCACACAACTTTGGTCTTTTTCCGACCAATAGGGATGAGCTGTAATTGATTAAGCCTCGCCCCCTCTTTAACAGGAAGTGCCCTTCACCAAACAGGAAGTGCCTCTATAACTCATGAACCGTTTGTCGTACAGACTTGCGGCTGGTGTCATACCTTTTCTTTTTTTCTCAATTTTTTTTTCTCAATTTTTTTTTTCTCAATTTTTTTTTCTCAAATTTTTTTTTCTCAAATTTTTTTTTCTCAAATTTTTTTTTTCTCAAATTTTTTTTTTCTCAAAAATTTTTTTTCTCAAATTTTTTTTTTCTCAAATTTTTTTTCTCAAATTTTTTTTTTCTCAAATTTTTTTTTTTCTCAAATTTTTTTTTTTCTCAAATTTTTTTTTCTCAATTTTTTTTTCTCAATTTTTTTTCTCAAAATTTTTTTTTTCTCAAAAAATGTTTTTTCTCAACATTTTTTTCTCAATTTTTTTTTTTCTCAAAAATTTTTTTTCTCAATTTTTTTTTTCTCAAAACATTTTTTTTCTCAATTTTTTTTTCTCAAAATTGTTTTCTCAAAATTATTTTTTTCTCAACATTTTTTTTTCTCATTTTTTTTTCTCAAGATTTTTTTTTCTCACAATTTTTTTTTCAAAACTTATTTTTCTCAAAAAAGTTTTTTTCTCAAATTTTTTTTCTCACAAAACAATTTTTTCTCAAAAAACTGTCGTTAAAGTGCGACCCGTGATAACGGCCAAAAATGCTCCAAAACGCCACTAATTAGTCGAAATGGCTGACTTCCTGTTTGGTTTCTGATTGGCTGCTGGCCTTGTGACGTGGGTAGAGCTGCGAGGGCCTGGTCATCGCTGCTTGCAGCTTTAATTCATTAATCGTCCATGACCTTAATTGGGGCCTATTTCGCCAAACAGGAAGTGCCCCTCACCAAACAGGAAGTGACCCTTGATCTCGTGAACCGTTTGTCATACAGACACGCGGGTTGCGTCAAATGAAATAACGCTAATGCTGACACCAACCGCTACACAAGGTTGCACAGACTTAGCGAGCTGCAGGCACACTTAAAATTTCTTAGAAATTTTCTCTTCTAGTTAGAAGATAAATGACCTTTATTATCCCAATGCAGCAGCTAAGGTTACACAGTCACAGAGAATATATGAAAAGAAAAAAGTACTTGCAGCCCAAAAAAAAAAGACAAAAAAAGAAAGGGCAAAATAGAAGAACTAGAAAAGAAAATTTCGAAGAAATTTTAAGTGTGCCTGCAGCTCGCTAAGTCTGTGCAACCTTGTGTAGCGGTTGGTGTTAGTGTTTTGTTTTGAGAGGGTCGTTCCCCCTGAAAAACACGTTTTGGCATGAAACGGTTACGTTTTGCAAGTTTGTGGTGCCCCCTATGGGTCGAAGTGGAAATGCTTTTGGGTATATGTTCAGTATAGCGCCCCCCACTTGTGGTTAAAATTTGGTGTTGACTGGATGTTTCGTTTGTGATTTATGGTGACTTCTTACCAAACGGGCTCCTCCCGCTAACTTTGTAACCCTGTTACGGAAGAACGGTATGGACTATCGAAATATCGTTTGAATATGTTTATCGCATGAGTCCATAGATCATGTGTACCGATTTTTGTGACATTTGGAGAAAATATGTAGGAAAATGAGCAAAAAGTGTGTTTTGAAGAAAATTCAAAATGGCGGAAAATCTATCCTGACGCAAATGGGCGTGGCCTATATGAGGAGATGCGTCATGACCCAAGGAATCCAGGGAAAAATGAATTTTAATTTTCCGACCTACGGTTCAAGAGTTACAGGCCGAAACGTAAAGTGGACTGTTATAGTGCCACCATGAGGCCAACTGACAAAATTATTTTTTATTTAATCCTTGATATCATTATAAATCTCCTCTCCAAGTTTTGAAACTGTAGCCCCTATGGTTTGGGAGAAAAAAAATATTGAATGTGAGTTTTTGCGATTCCCATTATAAGTCAATGGGGCAAATTAATTAACTAATAAATTAATATCAATTAAACGATACAACTTTTCTCTTAGAAAAGTAATAGCACACCATTCCCGGCCGAGCCGCACGTTTTGATGTATATATTGCGGCGGTGGCGTAAATTGTGCGGCAGTTATTACGTGCCGAAATTTGCAAGGAACTTACTTACTTAAGTATGGCGGATTACAATAAGTGTTTTGCCATTGCATGGCAGGCACACTTAATAATAACGATAAACTTTAATCAGTCAATCTGCTCTCCGCTCTCGTAACAACATTTTCGTAAATAATAATAACTAGAAAAGAAAATTTCCAAGAAATTTTAAGTGTGCCTGCAGCTTGCTAAGTGTGTGCAACCTTGTAAAGCAGTTTTACATCAGCATTTTTATCATTAGCTTTAACATTAATATTTTTTTAGCATTAGCATTATCATAGATTTGTTTTCCTTTAAACATTAGGCATTTGTTAGCATTAGCATTTGTTAGCATTAGCATTAGCATTTTTAGCATTAGCATGTGTTAGCATCTGCATATGTTAGCATAGCATTATCATGTGTTAGCATTAGCATATGTGTTAGCATTAGCATTTGTTAGCATTAGCATTAGCATTTGTTAGCATCGAAATTTCCCCCATTCTAAGTCAATGGGGTTTTTGGGCGTCGTTTTTTGCGAATTACGTCGCAATGGTAACGCGGATCGGAAAGAAAAGTAATAGCACACCATTCCCGGCCGAGCCGCACGTTTTGATGTATATATTGCGGCGGTGGCGTAAATTGTGCGGCAGTTATTACGTGCAGAAATTCGTGGCGAAAGACTTAATGACTTAATGACTTAAGTATGGCGGATTACAATAAGTGTTTTGCTATTGCATAGCAGGCACACTTAATGAACAATACAGGCAAGTAAACATAGGTAAAAATCAATATAAAGTGTCAAGAACAGTCAATGCCAATGCTGCTGTAGAATAAGACTTAAAGCTAATCTCTGCTACATTATAAATATAGTTCAGTGCACCATTGCTGCGTATTATAACTACAGGACACAGTAAAGTAACGACTATGTTGATAATAATGGACAGGTCATCAGTCCCTGTAGTCCAGACTGCATTGCCACTTCAGTCTGGTTCTAAACCTGTGGCTCGGGACCCCCATGGCGGTCCCCATATGATTTCGGGGCGGTGCCCAGATGAAAGTGAAGTGACAAGTTAAGGACCTTTAAGACCTTTTCACACCACACTGTGTCTATAATGTACGTACAACCACCGCTGGCCAAGTAAATCATTAACCTTTTTACTGTTCTACAATGACCCTGAGTGGCGCAGTGGACTTATCAGTCTCTTTTTTATGACTTGACTGCTTGAAAGTTAATGATTAACTACGGATAAGAATCAAACTTTAATACTTTGACTCGTGTTCGTGCTGGTTAGTCGTATAGGCGTCAGTAATGTGTGAGGATTCGTATGAATTTGCTGTTCAAGTCTAAAGTCTAAAGCAGTGAAAGGTAAGATATTATCTTAATGTTTTTCCAACCTTTAATGTAATTTAATCGTGAAGGAATGTATCTGCTAAACCACCGTAGGTTTCAGGGTTTGTGAGCAGGAAACAGCGGGTCGGTACTCACTGTTGGTTACTTGTGACAAAGTACAAAGAAGTAATAAAGAAGAAAAAGGCTGCAGCTCGCAAATCAAACTATTTATTTACAGATAAATGTTATGTAAATTAAGTGTGGTAATTTGGATATTTGTTCTTCTATACAGGAGACATGGCAGGGTCCAGAAGTCATGGTAGGTCACAATACTTTTATTACCCGATAGCTCAGTGGTTCTCAACCTGTGGGTCGGGACCCCCTGGGGGTCCCCACATGATAATGGGTGGGGGGAGGGCAGTGAAGTGACAATTTAAGGACCTTTTTTAAGACATTTTAATACCTAAAATAAGACCATTGCTGCATTAAAAGTGATCAACACACTATACTATTTAAAACATTGTCACAATATTTCTCTGTGGAACCGAGTCAAAGCAAATGTAATGCAATCAACTCCTACAATCCCAAGTGCTTGTCAGGGTGGGGAGACCCCGTTTCAAATATTTTGATTATTTTGGAGGGTCCCCAGTTCAAATTATGTTGATTATTTTGGGGGTTCGTGGCCTGTAAAGGTTGAGAACCTCTGCAGTAGTTGAATCATCATCAACTGATATGGGGAGGAGGGAGATACAGTATGTGGTTCACATTTAAAGCAACGATACATAAACATTATCATTCACTGACAGACAAGGCAAGCCTTGCTTACATGTATTCACAAATCTTATAGTTTTCACCACTGACAGTATAGAAGACAAAAAAGTAGCGAAAAGATATACAAGAATATGTCTGTCCTTTCCCACAAGAAGTCAAGGTTGAATTTGACATAATCCTCCTTATTTCATATGAGTGAGACTTAATGCTGAGTATTAATACTTTGTGTAGTGTCTGATGGAAACAAAACTAGAAACTTACAACTAAACTACTAAAAAGAGTTACTTCCTCTAGGGCAGGGTTTCTCACACTGGGTGCCTTGGCACCCTAGGGTGCAAAGTCCAGGGGTGCCTCAGAATACTTTGATAATATCTGGAATTTATCATTGTTACTTCTGTCAGAAGCAAGCATGACGTTGAATCATGTGCGGGGTGTTCTTTATTTGTATCATTGCAATGTTATACAAATAGAAAAAGAAATGTCAAAAACTAACTCAAGACTTTCTGGACAAACATGATATACAGTAGTTTGGTATTTGGGACAACTGCTTGTAAATCAGCACTGTCCTGAATTGTCCCTCATGTCTGGCCACCTTAAGTTCCAGTTCAATGACGAGATTGTGTGCACATCTTGTACCTGTATTTAGGCCAAGGTGGTCAATTAACAACAACAACTTTATTAGGAATAAGATAAGAGATAAAAGCAATACAACACTGAAAAACAAGAGTTGAAACAAAGTCAACTGGGAAAGGATAGAGTGAATAGGTTGGTTTTCAGGGGGCGTCTCTGATGGGAGTACATGTGAGTAAATGCAGTGCAAGGGCAACGTTTTGACCATGTATTTTAGGTCTCCTGTCTGCATCAGGCAAACAGATTAAAGGGATATTTCACTTTCAAAAAAATGTTTTGTTCATTTTATCGTCTACTCAGGCTTTTGGGATCACCCAGAACCGTTTTTAAGTTGCTTGATTCAGTATTTAGATATTTGATATTGAATTTATCAGACACGCCCCCTTCTAATACTAGTCGCTGGCCGTCTGGCCAGTGATGTGTATCGGACCAGTTACCCATATATGGAGACCCCTGGTACCCGAGATCCTTGTACTGTATATGGAGATATGCTGTGAGAGCCCAAACATGCTTATTCAGTTATTCGTTATGTGAAGATTCTATGACGTCTATGACATCTGACATCATACATACCAGTAAGACTCCCTAAATCAGGAGATAAGCGACCGTCAGGTCACATACACAAACTTTGGAAGGCAATGGTAGCCAATCAGGAGGGAATATGGGAAATGGGACAGATCCATGTTGATGACATGACTGTAGAGATACTGTGAACCGCTTTGCGTGATTTTAGGGCAAAATCTGTAGGAGCAGTGTCCAAAAATGTGTTTTTCAAAAATTGGCCAGATGATGGCGGTAGATGGGACAGATGCATTGTGATGACATGACTGTAGAGATACAGGCCCGTCGTACAGATTTTTGGGAGGGGGTCAAGATCAAAGAACTGGGCCCCCTCTAGTTTTTTCACTGTGCACAGCGCGGGCCAAAAAATATGTTTTTTTCACGGGAAATTATTATTTTTTAAAGTAAAAAAAAAAAAACTGTTTTACAGGGCGGCAGAACCGTTTAGGCTTAATATATTAGGGTTTGTATAAAGCATGATGTCTTAATCTTACCTTGGGAGAAAGTTCTTTCACAGTCACTCAAATCTTTCCTACACAAACTAGATTGCTCCCGAGTCCTGTTCAACAACCCCCCCCCCCCCCCCCCCCCCCCCACCACCGCAGGGCCCCCCCTATCGGCGGCACTGAGAGATACCGCTTTGCGTGATTTTAGGGCAAAATCTGTAGGAGCAGTGTCCACAAAATGTGTATTGCAAGAATCGGCCTCATGGTGGCGCTAGAAGAGGGCCATTTAAGAAATGAGTGGTTTGGCAGCCAAGGAGTGTGTGTGCAAAGTTTGGCATGGATGGGGGCAACGGTGGCGGAGATATGAGTAGGAGAGACTTGTGACGTGACTGACGGACTGACAGCCGGTGGAGGTTTTGATAGTAACTGCGACCTGACTACTTGTACAACTGCTGTATAGCGCAGCTTCGCGCAAGCAGCAGCTCGCAAAAAATGCCTCTCAATGCCTATGTCAAGTTCTTGTCAGGATGGGGGGTCCCCAGTTCAAATATGATTATTTTGGGGGTCACGGCCTGAAAAGGTTGAGAACCACTGACCTAAGCAATGAATGGAAAACAATAAAAGTCAAGTATTATTCTAGGCCCTTGTTGAATAGAAACACACTGCTGGTATTAATAGGCTACTGTGTAAGAAAGAACAAAATCCAACATGGATCCAAACATTCTTTTGCAATCAATAAAGATGCATTCATACATTAGAATCTGTGTGCAAGTGCCATGCTCACGCACCTTTATATCTTATCTCAGGTACCATGTGTATGTAGATTATTCGTTTTTTAGTTTTTTCTTATTGTTGATCTCCTTTTTTCAATCTGTCCAAATGGAAACAGATATTCTCTCAACATTGGATCTTAGGGGGAAAGATTTACATAATTTGACATAATTATGTGCTGTAAAGTAAATGTAATTCAGGGTGCCGTGGATGAGAAAGTTATTTACAGTGGTGTCCTGAACAACTGCTATAATGTAACTACCTAACCTCCCTGTTATTCCTTTACAACACCGACACATGCCTTCTCTATTTGACCGACCAAATCAAACGCGAAGCGGATGACGGCAAATATAGCGGCATGGTCATGATGGACCTCCAGAAGGCATTTGACACCGTAAATCATTCTATTCTGATTGAGAAACTAAAAGCCATCGGTCTTGACAGCGCAGCAGTGAGTTGGATGCAATCTTACCTGGTGGGGAGGGAACAGGTGGTGGAGATTAACGGTACCCTGTCCCCCCCCCTCCCAGTAAGCTGTGGTGTTCCTCAAGGTAGCATACTGGGACCTCTGTTGTTCCTAATATACGTGAACGACATGGCATCTGCTTGCGACTGCAACCTGTTCCTGTTCGCGGATGACTCGGCTCTCCTAGTCTCGGGCAAGGACCACTTGCAGGTTGAAAAGACACTTAACTCTGAACTAAGTAAGATCTGCACATGGCTTAACGACAACAAATTATCAATTCACCTGGGAAAAACAGAGTCCATCCTTTTTGGATCAAATCATAACCTCAAAAAAGTCGAAAACTTCACAATCAAAGTGGGTGACAAGGTCATAACACGAAAAAACGAAATCTCTTACTTAGGATGCATCCTTGAAGCTAATCTTTCCAGTGAAAAGATGACTTCTAAAGTAATAAATAAAATCAACCAACGAACTCGTTTCCTACAGAGGATCGCCCCGATGGTCAATTTCAACACACTGAAGACCATAGCTGGTGCAATAATCCAGCCCCTCTTTGACTACGGAGTCCACGTATGGTATCGTGACGCACCACAAGCCCTGAAAACTAAACTCCAAACAGCCCAAAATAAACTAATTAGGGTCCTGCTTATCCTTCCCTATCAGACTCACCTCACCGCTACTCACCAGTTAAGAGTGGGGTGGCTCAGAGTAGATGACAGAGTACAGCAACTTGCAATGGGCCTGGTGTACAAGATACACTACACCACTATGATACCCAAGTACCTTTCAAAATACTTTATAAACATTAAGGATGTCCATAATTACAACACCAGAGGCAGCGCCACAGATCACTTTCAACCCAGAGTTAAAACCAACAAAGGGTCAAACTCTTTTTTCTGCTATACCACCAAAATGTGGAAAGCCTTACCGAAGGCCATAAAGGAGTGTGGATCACTAGCATCCTTTAAAATTGCCCTGAAAAACCACTTACAGGCAGCAGCCGTTCGCAACTGGTAAAAAATGAACCTAGCCCAACCCTACCCTCCCCTGCCCCTTCTTTGTATATACTGTTTATTTTAGACTTACTGTATTTTTTTGTTTTTCTTTACATATCTACTGCATAGTACTGTGTTCTATTTGTCTGTCATTCAATGTTATATGAGATACTTCAATGGTTTCCAGTGGAAATAAGCTTAGTCTTTTCATGGATCTCCTTTTAGTAGACCTTGTACCAGTGAACTGTACCGTCATGAAACTGTACCTTTTCCTATGCAAACTTCTAATAAAGTCTTCAATCAATCAATCAACAACCAAGCCCCCAGAACCCAGGGCTAGATTTGAAGCAACCCTGATGGTGGCCAAAGTTGGAACTGCAGCCTAAACGCGCATTTTGGCCCCGCCCCCTCCACTCCAGACAATCCTTCCTCTGAGCGGAGAGCAGCGTGTCGTCATTTGTGGTCTCTAGTAGAGACCAATTTCCCCCAGAATGCACCTGGATTAGCTACATGCTAGCACGTAGCCGTTGCTTCAAAATGCCACTGAGCACTTGCATTGAAATGATAGTGGGGGCGGGGCTCGTCCGCTCTCTATTTGCCAGACCCAGGGGGTCGGCCTACAAAAGGCTTTGTCGGTCTGTCGGTCTGTCGGTCGGTCGGTCGGTCCCTCTTTTCCTCAGTGTGCCTGTGTTTGCCTCTGACTGCTCATCTGCCCCTCCCTTCCCTTGCTCGGCTGATTGCCTTGAGTGCCGTCACCTGTACAGGACCAGCTGAGTTGAGTTGGCTGACGAGCTGCTGACACTATAAATTCCTCAGCCCATCTACAAGCTCAGAAACATTTCCAGCTGCTCAGCCTATAAGGATCCCACGAGCTATACCAGCTGGAGTCTTGCACTCCTGCCAGCGTCACGCTTGCCGGACAGGTCAAAGGAGAGAGGCCAGACTAGATTGATCCACCCCCCCCCCCCCCCCCCCCCCCTTCCTTGCATTCTGATTTTCATTGCGGGTCTGGCAGAACCAGGTGACCTGGTCTAGTTTATATATACTCTATGTTTACAACGGGCCATCTGATGACAGAAGAAGTAGTCTGGCATAGCCAGACAACTATTCCACAGTGAACAGTCTGGCCACTCGAGACTACAGAAACGTGCCATAGTGTAGTCTGTTTTGACATAAATCATTATCACCTTTTACTGCTCTATGATGACCAAGGCATTGAGCAGTGGACTTTAAAACACTTTTTTATGACTTTACTACTTGGAAGTTAATGATTAACTACGGATAAGAATCTAACTTTAATATTTTGACTCGTGTTCATGCTGGTTAGTCGTATAGGCGTCAGTAATGTGTGAGGATTTGTATGAATTTGCTGTTCCAGTCTAAAGTCTAAAGCAGAGGGGCGGACTGGGCATCTGGCATACCGGGCATATGCCCGGTGCCCGGTGGGCCACTAGGCCAGAGGGCTGGGGGGCCACACTCGGTGGTACGGTAATGATGTGCGGCGGTGGAATGCATCTGCTACCGCAACAAGTATTACGGTAATGTGACGGCCCAACCAGAGGCAGTAGAGATCACATGATTGGCTGCTGCAAACCCTCCCCCCTCCCTCCTCCCTCCCAGCGCAGGTTCAGAGTGTGTGCCGGGCCGGTTGAAACAGAAACAGGGAGAGGAAAGAGGAGAGAGAGAACTGGATTGTGTGTAGACCCTATATGGTGTGGACTTGTGGAGGGCAGTGAAGTGACAATTTAAGGACCTTTGAGACATTTTAATACCTAAAATAAGACCATTACTGCATTAAAAGTGATCAACACACTATACTATTTAAAAACATTGTCACAATATTTCTCTGTGGAACCGAGTCAAAGCAAATGTAATGCCTCAACTCCTACAATCCCAAGCAGGGGTGAGATGCCATGGGCTCGGGTGGGCTTTTGCTGCACGCACGCGCGCCTCATATGCACACATTAATAAAAAAAAAACAAAAAAAAAACACAAATTAACAATAAAAACAGCGTGCGCGCATGACGTCATGAATGTAGAGGACCCACACTTCTAAAATCCATATCACACCACTGATCCCAAGTGCTTGCCAGGGTGGGGAGACCCCGTTTCAAATATTTTGATTATTTTGGGGGGTCCCCGGTTCAAATTATGTTGATTATTTTGGGGGTCCCCGGTTCAAATTATGTTGATTATTTTGGGGGGTCGTGGCCTGTAAAGGTTGAGAACAACTGTGATAGATGAACCATCATCAACTGATATGGAAAGGAGGGAGATACAGTATGTGGTTCACATTTAAAGCAACGATACATAAACATTATCATTCACTGACAGACAAGGCAGACCTTTGCTTAATTCACAAATATTATAGTTTTCACCGCTGACAGTAAAGGAGAACAATATTTGTGAAAATATATATATTCGTACAAGAATATGTCTGTCTTTTCCTACAAGAAGTCATCTAAGTTGAATTTGTCGTAATCCTCCTTATTTCATAAATGAGTGAGACTTAATGCTGAGTATTAATACTTTGTGTAGTGTCTGAAACAAAACTAGAAACTTATAGAGTTCTCAACGGGCCTGAAAATTAAGGCCTGGCCCTAACTGGGTCGGCCCGAGGCCCTACCCGGCCCGACTAATTAACATACATTTTAGGCCCTACCCTACCCTAAATGTCGGGTTCGGGTATGGTCGGGTTCTCATTACTCTATCACAGAGTAATAGTAATAAAATAATAAAACAATATATTTTCTTTTTTCATTAAGCCCGAGGCCCTACCCGGCCCGACTAGTTAGCATACATTTTAGGCCCTACCCTACCCTCAATGTCTGGCCGGGTTCGGGCAGAATTTGAGAATTCTAGAAACGTACAACTAAACTACTAAAAAGAGTTACTTCCTCTTGAGCAGGATTTCTCAAAGTGGGTGCTATGGCACCCTAGGGTGCCGTAGCACAAGTCCAGGGGTGTCTCAGAATACTTTGATAATATTTGTAATTTATCATTGTTACTTCTGTCAGAAGCAAGCATTAAGTTGAATCATGTGCGTGGTGTTCTTTATTTGTATCATTGCAATGTCCTTTCTGGACAAACAGGATATAGTTTGGTACACTAAAAACAAGAGTTGAAACAAAGTCAACTGGGAAAGCAAATAGTTAACAACAGGTGGGTTATCAGGGGGCATCTCTGATGCGTTTGGGGAGTACATGTAAGTAAATGCAGTACAAGGGCAAAGTGTGTGGGTGCATGTGTGTGTGTGTGCATGCGTGTGTGCGTGCGTGCGTGTGTGTGCGTGCGACTGTGCGTGCGTGCGTGCGTGTGTGTGCACATGCGGTGGGTGGGTGTCATTGTAAAGTGTTGGTTACATCACTGCATGTCTTCCTAATTATGATTATGTTTAAATGAACAGTAATTCATGTCACTAACTGTGTCTTTTCTTTACTCCAGGTGATTTTAAACTCGTCACTGAAGGCTATGCTCTGAGTCATCATGGTATAGTCACCCTCCCCTGTCACCTCTCTCCTGGGACCAGTGCGTCTTCCATGACAATCAGCTGGTTTAAGGAGTCAGAGTGTATTTACCTGTATAAGAATGGTAAGGTGATAGAGGGGAGGGGCTACAAGGGCAGACTGACCCTGAACATCCAGGAGCTGCAGAAAGGCAATGTGTCTCTGATACTGAGAAACTACAGCAGGAGAGATGATGGAGTTTACATCTGTCAGGTCAAACATGGAGAACAGGAGAAGGAGATTGCTGTGGGATTAACAGGTAAGTGATCTACTGTCACTGTACATCATATCATTAACCGTGATATTGTCACTGTCAGGTGGAAACCTTGTCCATGTTCAAAACTGTTACTTTTAAGGAAATGGAAAAAAGAACATCTGTTCTAATGAATGTAATCTAGTTATTATTTAGTCACAAGCTATTTTTAATACTTTTCATTGGTTCAATATTTATAAAACCCACAGATATATTTATCCTGTATAAGGATAAATATGGACTCCGAACAGGAGTTAAGTGGCTCTGTACTTGTACCACCTTTTTCCCTAGTAGTCAAAGAGATTTGGTGTTATGTTCCCCCTAGAACATGGATGTTGGGGGTTTAAGTGGTTTAGCACTGTCACTTTCACAATATTTCAAAAATAGCAAAAACAGACGATCTAGAAAGCTCTCTTGAGCTTGTAGATCCACTATTTTTGATACTTTTGAGTGACATTGTAGTATAATGAAGTAAAGGTGGTTGCACACTACTGCGTTTTTCGGGCCGAAGATCGGAGTGAATTTCGGAGCGCGTGAATAAAAAAATCAACCTCACGTTATGTCAGTCACGTTTGCACACTGCCGCCCGTTTCGCGCACCACTCGGTCCCTTGCTCTCTCTATCTCTCTCTCTCTCCTTGCCCTGAAAAACGCATTTCGCAAACGAAAAACGCAGCAGTGTGTAACCAGCTTTAGGCATTAATTTACAAAAGAAAAAAAGAAAGAAAAGTTAAAGTACAGAGATGCAAGGTTTCTGCCCAACAGCAACGATATGTAGGATATAATTATGTAATCATGTATTTATCTATTCCCAAATTACCTCTTGTACTAATGTGTGCTGTTTAATACAAAATAAATAATTTTAACAATGTAAATGTAATGTAAATGACTCCACCAACTATTGTAGTATTGGACTCTATCATAGAGTTCTCAACAGGCCTGAAAATGAAGGCCTGGCCCTAACTTGGCCCTAACTGGGCTGACCAGTAATAATGAACATACATTTTAGGTCCTACCTGACCCGTTAACGTCGGGTCGGGTTAGGGCAAAGTTCTACTCTATCATAATGGTAATATTCTATAACAGTGACTGACAGTCAGGGCTCTATTTTCATTGTCACCATGCATCCAGGTCTTACGTTTCTTTAAGTCTCATATCAATGAGCAGCTCCAGTCATGTTGCTGCTGGTAAACTGAGAAACAGGTTGGGAAGTGTTACCACTCTCACTGTCCACGGTTTATATTTCACATTTTTTTTATTAAACCTTTTTTTGAGTGAGTCAAAATCAATCTTCTGTGTTTACATATTGCTCTAACATGCACTCTCCCTATTCCCTGCCAGGCCCGATAGTCCCGAGATTATTCCAATGTCTTTCCCCGCCAGGCCCGATAGTCCCGAGAATTAAAAAAAAAAAAAAAAAAAAAAAAATCAAAAAATTTTTTTTTCAAAAAAAATTTTTGACCCCCAAAAATGGAGTAGGCATGATAGCAATCGCGAAATTGCATGTTTAACCCCCATACAACCCCCATACAACTCAGGTAGCAGACCTCCAAGCTCACAACAGTGTAAAACATAATGGCTGCTATCTCATGAATGCCTGAACGGATTTCCATTCGGATTTTTTTGTTTGAAAGCTGTGAGCAATGTGGACACACGTGGTGCATTATCTAGGCATGGGTGTGCATGATCCGTGCACACCCAATTACATGGAAGTCTATGGAGACGAATGGCAGGTGGGAGTACGGAGGTATGTTAAAATGGCGGTCAATGTGTTAACATACTGTATACAGAAACAGAATGCATGTTAACACCATAGACTGTATAAATGATGGCATACTGAGGAAGATTAAATGAATGAATCAGAAGATTATTATGGATAATACATTTAATTCCTGACTCCTGAGTAGTGTGGAGGTGAACATTTTGTGCATACATTAAAAATATGACTATTTAATGTCTCAAGGTTGGTTAATAATAAATGCCATGGACTTTGATTCAAGTACTACTGAACCACTTTCTTGTTTTAACAAACAAACAAACAAAACACTCTTAATGTATACTAGCGTAGAATTGTATCTCTAAGCTGACGTTTAGTCATTAAATTGCAATATTGAAAAGAATGCTGAATCATCATGATTTATAAGGCAAGATATTAAATTGTATAATAATTGAGATAGTTGTTATTTTATCCCATTCTATTATTGATTTCCATATTACAGGTTCCAATTAAAACATTATTAATAATCTTTCTGTTTGTGAAGTATCAGTTTTCTAATTATTCCAACCATGTGTTTTCTCTTTTCATGAATAATGAACGTGAACTAGACCGTAAGTATCAAATCAATCCTTCATGTAGATCCAATGTTTTACATCATGTCTTCACCATAGCAGAATACAAACTGAATGATTCTAAACCAATTAAACCCTCTATACTTAAAGGGATATTTCACATTAAAAAAAGAAAAAAAAATGGTCATTTTATCATCTAATCAGGCTTTTATGAACACCTTGAACAGTTTTTAATTTGCTTAATTCAGTATTTGGATATTTGATTCAAATGTTACCAGGCCCTCCTCCTCCAGGGCTTCTCCCCATACACACCCATTGTAACTTCAAACTCCATTTTAACCATGATAGATTAAAAAATAAAAATAAATGAAAAAGCTTATTGAAAAAAAAAACACAGACCACGGTATTAGGAGGCTAGTATGAGCCACCAGAAAACAAATGTGTTTTTAATGAATCTATAATGGTTAAAATGGAGTTTTGTTCCCAAAAGCGATACAATACAAGTTTTTTAAAAAGTGAAATATCCCTTTAATGAAACAGATCTGAGTTAACTCTGTAATTGGACCCCTTTCTCCCTATACAAATCTCTTAGTTAAAAAAAAACAAACAGCCAAACTACAAGCTCACCGCTTATTGCGGTGCAACACGTTGTGAGCTTGTATATTGGCTATTTTTTGGCAAATTTGGAGTTACATTGTTGTGATTAAGTAGATTAAGTAAGGCAATAAAGTAGAAAACAAATCTAATCCAGAGATACAAGATTCTGCCTGACAGCTTTCTGAAGTATTACTTTTCTAATTATTCTAACCATGTGTTTTCTCTTTTCATGAATGTGAACGTGAACTAGGGTGTAAGTATCAAATACATTTTACTTCATGTAGATCCAATAGATCAAAGTGTTTTATAAAGTTGTTATTAGAATGCTGAATCATTATTAAGCAAGCTCTTATTTTGTATAATAATTGAGTTATTCGATGCATTTAATCCATTCTGTTAATGCATTCCATGTTTCAGTTTCAGGGCCGGTTCTAGGGGGATCAGGGGTGGGCAGAGCCCTAGGTGGTGGTTGGGGATAGGGCCTTTCTGTGTGGAGTTTGCATGTTCTCCCCATGTCTCCTAGGGTTGATACCCTCACAAAAACATGCAGTAATCCTGGTCTCTATAATGCCTCCCCCTGGCCAGCCGGGGCGCCTGATGGAGGGGAAAGGAACTGGTTGGAATAACGCGTTCCTTCCACGCGCTACGTCCAAACCGGGGAAATCCCCCCTGTCAGGTGAAAAGAAGCAACTTGGACTACTCATGCATTGAAAGAAGCATGAGGTCAGTTGTCTCCCCAGTTGTCTCCCCAGGCGCGGCAGAGGGAGAGCAGAGCCCAGGATTACATAGGCAATTGGCACTGGGTGAATAGTAAACGGCGACCTGTGGTCGCAATAACAGTGAGTGACAGTCAGGGCCCTAAAATGAAGCTCTTAATCCCAGCTCATATTCCTTAATTAAGTGATAACGGCATCATCTTATGCAAGGACACAACAGATTGATCATTATGATTAATGAAGCAAGCTATTAGTTTGTATAATAATTTAGATAGTCAATTAATTTAACCTATTATCGCATTCCTTAACAATTTGCAAATTATTAATAATCTTTCTGTTTTGTGAAGTATCAGTTTTCTAATTATTCCAACCTTGTGCTTTCTCTTTTCATGAATGATGAACGTGAACTAGTGTGTAAGTATCAAATCAATCCTTCATGTAGATCCAATGTTTTACATCATGTTTTCACCATAGCAGAATACAAACTGAAGGATTCTAAACCAATGAAACCCTCTATACTTAATGAAACAGACTCTGTAATTGGACCCCTTTCTCCCGCTATACAAATCTCTTTGTAAACAAAACAGCCAAACTACAAGCTTACATCTTATTGCGGTGCAACGCGTTGTGAGCTTGTATATTGGCTATCCAGAGCCCACCCAAACATGCATCCTGCCCACCCAATCAAAATTAAAGAAAGAAAAAAAGAAAAAAATCTAAAACTAAAATATCAATTTACAGGTTAGATCAAAGGTGCACACAGTGACTTTCATGTATTCAGAGATTCAAATCCAGATCTTGTGCTGATCTTTAAAGTGAATGGCAGCCGATACTCTGGTTTGATTAAAGTAACACCCAAACACACCTTGGCACCGTGCCCAGATTACCACACCCACAATCTGAGTTCCCAGAGGTTCTTTTCTTCGCCACTAGGGGGGCGAGAACCACACCCATAATAGCAACATGGGCATTGGTCACTCCTCCATGTCTTCATTTAATTAATAAGACCTGCCGTTAATTAAGACCAAAAGAGGGCCCTGTGTGTCAGAGCAGTTCCTCATGTAGTCTGACAGATGAGATTACATTCCAATCATCATAATCCTATTTATTTACATAATTATTCCATTAACATGAGCTCTTCCTTAACATACTGTACACAGAAACAGAATGCATGTTAATAGCAGATATAAATGATGGCATACTGAGGAAGATTAAATGAATGAATCAGAAGATTATTATGGAGTAGTTCCTGAGTAGTGTGGAGGTGAACGTGTTTTGCATACGTTCAAAATATTGCAGTTGATATGATTTTGAATAATAATTATAATAATATAAGGGTAATAATAATTATAATTTGTTATTAGAATGCTGAATCATTATAGTTATTATTTTATTATAATTGAGTTAATTAATTTAACTGATTCTGTTATTGCACTTGGACCACTGTTTCCCTCTACACCAAATTACTCTGTTAAAAATACTGTAGCAGATCTACAAGCTCACAGCGTGTGGCGTTACGATGAGTTTAGAGCTTGTAGAGCCAAATTTTTTGGTTAATGTTCCCCCCTGAATGTGGACGTTGGGGTTCAGGTGTTTAAATGTCACAGTGAATTGTAGCTATATCCTACATTGCTTGACGTTTTAAAGTCTAATGTTTTCTTAAAGGACAACTTTAGTTTTTTTACAACAAGGGTTCATATTTTAGATTGTAATTAAAGAATATATTTCAGGCCTGAAATTGAAGGCCCGGCCCTAACTGGGCTGAGCGGCCCGGCCCGACTAATTAACATCCATTTTAGGCTCTAACTGGCCCGTTAACGCCGGGTGGGTGCAACCGCGGATTTCCCGGTGAACCTGAGCACAGCGGTGGGGCACGGTAGTTTGGGGATCACACACCACTGACTATTGCAGATGATGGAGAGGTTATATATATAGCTTTATGTAATGAGAGGCACTCTTGCCAATTTCGTAAGAGACTCGTCGCCAATTGCAAGATATTTAAAAGTTATTTGTGGCCATGATGATAACCTCTTCTTCCCACTACTAACTAGACTAAGGATTTATATTGTCTGTGTTATTGTTTACAACCACAATTATTCACGTGTGGAAAGATTGCAGTTCCACTAGTTTTACTAGTAGGCTATAGGGTAGGCTTAGAAGCCTTTTCAGAAGTTAATTTAATGTTTTCCATTTAATGACTTCCGCTATCCTCATCTAATCTTGCGCTAATGCACACAACTGTTTTCACCAGGTTTTAAGGTCTTATTTTAGTTGTTTCTCATAAGCTCGCGACCCTCCTTGCCCATTGGCCCCCACTGTTGCGCTCAGGTTCACCGGGAAAACCGCGGTTGCCGGGTGGGTATGGTGGGTTAGGTCAAAATTCTACTCTATCATAGTGGAACTCTACTCTATCATTGTGGTACTATTCTATAACAGTGACTGACAGTCAGGGCTCTATTTTCATTGTCTTAAAGGAGGACTTCACCACTTTTCAACCTGTCTTCGTAATAGGTCCTCACTAATGTTGTAACCACTGCCCAGAGTCACATTATATTTTCTTTATATTTTTTATTTCAATTATGATGACTTTCATTTCCATTTGTGTGATCATTTATGTTCAAAGAGAAGTTTATTTTCATATTTATGGGATGGCTGATATTCCGTTGCTGGGAGTGAGCTGGCAATGATTGAGACCCCACCCAGCAATCACCCCATCAGGCTAGACTGATTGGGGTGTGGACACTTACAAAATGTTTGCTGCACCTGGGCGCCCGAGGGCTGCCAGACCAGTGTGAAACACTGAGAGGAGAGGAGCAAGAGGATGTTCTCCCAAGATCTTGCTTTCTGAAGTCTATGATAGATTATTGTAGTTTAGTGGCTAGTTCTTTTGAAGACTACGGAAGACCACTGAAGGATATTGGATCTTTTCCATCTCCCTATTCCATTGGATGAATGAACAGTTCCATGGAGGATTATTATACAGACCTTGAATCTGAGATCAAGAGGTGGTAAGAGGGGAATTGCCATCCCCACCACATAGACTGAGTTTCTTTTGTTTCTTTTTTGGACATTTAAGTTGAATTATCAATAGTGCCTGGACACTTAAGCTGAACAAGCTCCCTTTAGTTGAACCTTTTTGAGGACTTATTATTTGATTTTCGAGTAAGTAAATACTTTCTTATTTTAAGTTTTATTTGTTTATTTATTTCATTCATTAATTTCAGCTAATGCTATTTTCCTAATTACCTTTTGATTTATTCTATATTGACCCACCACCTCCCTCATTTTGCTATAACTAATGCTTCTGTTCATATAGTTGCAACCGTTATAGAATTGGCGCCTGAACAGGGACCAGTCAATTGATTAGGATCAATCAATCACTCAATCAAGTAATTAGTAAATAGTAAGCATGTCTGATGAACAGAACCAAGCTCTAGCACCACATGAGGGGCCACCATTAGACCTGTCTCATTATCCTGGGTCAGCAACTGTAGAGCAGCCTGAAGATTTCAGGGCAGCTTCATTTACAGCTCGAAGAGATGAAGTAGCTGAGTTATCAGAGACACTCAAGTCACTTTATGTCAAGACCCCTGAAGATAGTGAGGGCAGTGAAGATGAAGTAGTGGTGACTCCACCACCTAGCACAGCTCCTGTACCTGCTATTACAGTAACAGACACTGACGCACTGACAGGGCTACCTTCAACCAACACTGATGCACAGATAGAGCCATCTTCATCACCGGACCAGATGGGGCCGTTAATAACACAGTTATACAGTCGCTATACTGAGATGGACGCTAGAGTCACTGCTATTGAGCGGAATCTTAAACGCACCAACGCCTTTCTTGAAGGTGATCTCAAGGAAAGGTTGGTTGACATGGAGACATTGACGCAGCAATATACCAAAGATATTAAAGCTTTACATGTAAATGCAAGGAAAGGGGAGCAAGCAGTGCATAGCCGCATTGAAAAAGAGTGCGCTATTCTTAAAAATCATGTTGCTACCTCGGTTGACAACCTTGAGACTACAATAGTGAAGTGTTTGAGGCGAAGAGATGCTCAGTTGGAAGACATGGTGAATGCTCGTCTACGTCAACCAGTTAAAACTTCTACTCCCATATCACCTGAACATGTACCTAGCAAGTCTCATACAAAGCGCAGTTCACCCATTCCTTTTGACAAGTCAATGCCAGACGACAGCCAGAGGAGTGCCATTCACCCTGCCTATCACTTAAACCTCCAGTCAATGTGGAGTTTCCTTGTTTTGGTGACAGGGGAAGTGACTTGGATCCAATCTCCTATCTGGAGAAGTGTGAAGAGTTCTTGTCTGTGCGCCCCCTACCTGATCTTGATATCCTTGCAGCACTTAACTCAGTCCTGAGAGGAACTGCCAAAGATTGGTGGAAGGCTGAACGGAGCAGAGTACAGACTTGGAGACAGTTCAGAGATGCCTTCTTGAGGTCCTTTTTGTCTGAGGACTATGAAGCGGAAGCCGAGATGCGGATCCGTGAGAGACGTCAAGAACCACAAGAGAGCATTCGAGATTTTGCTTTCCAGTTGCGTGCTCTTTGTCTAAGGTGGCAAGCCGATCTACCTGAGAGAACCATACTCCAGCACATTCTTCGCAATTGCAACCCTAGGCTAGCAAGTCTAGTCAGGGGCTCAGTGCATACAGTTGATGAGCTGGTGTGAGTGGGGACACTCATTGAGAAAGACTTGTTGGCCTCTAAGTCATACTGGTCTCAAGCTAACAAATCAGAGCAGCAGAAGAAAGCAGCTGGAGCCACAGCACCCATTGGGGGAAAGAAAACCTCTGGGAGCCTTTCTGTTGTTCAGTTAGCTGGGGCAAATAGCAGACCTAGCGAGCCAATCATGCTGCCTATGCTCCTGAAGTCGTACCACTGTTGGGGTCTTTTGGATACCGGCTGTACTTATACCCTAGTGCAGGAGTCTTTGTGGAGACGTCTTAAAGGTCCCAGTGAGGGACTGAAGTCTTGCAATAATGGTGCGTTCATGTTGGCTGACGGCAACATCAACAGTGCTGTCGGTCATGCAACATTAGACTGTATCTTTCATGGTCAACAGTACACAGTCGATGTCAAGGTCATGAAAGACGAGCACCTGGCTTTTCCAGTTGTAACTGGTTTAGACTTTATGTTCCTTACTGGCATCATCCTAGACTTCAAGAACTCCCACTATGCCATCAATAGAGGGGACAAACTGGAATATATCACCCTTTCACACACAAGAGCTTGACACTTGACACATTGCATGGTGCCCACTTGTATCTTGCTGTCCCAATGCCTCTTTCTAAAGGTACCTACACCAGCTGTCGACAGGAGGATGGAGGAAAGCAAGAAAGTGACCCATGTCTGGTAGACCATGTACACAGACTGGTTCAAGCAGCTTCTGCCAGTGAAGACGTTCAAGGGCAGCTAGAACAGCTGTTACACGACTGGTCATCTGTTTGTACAGACTCTCTTGGTCACACCACTGTGGTCAGACACAGCATCTTAACCGACGATGAGGTTCCTATCCGTCGTCGGGCATACAAGATGTCACTGGAGAAACAGGAATACGTTGCAGGAGAGATTAAGGACATGTTGATCAAGGGAATCATCAGACTATCCACTTCACCATGGGCTGCACCAGTAGTCTTGGTGAAGAAGAAATGTGGAAACCTTCGATTCTGTGTTGATTACAGAGGGGTTAACGCTAAAACTCCATTGGATGCCTACCCCATGCCTCATATCCACAAGATCTTAGAGTCCATGCATGCTGCCACAGTGTTCAGTACACTTGACTTAAAGAGTGGATACTGGCAAGTGGAAATGGATCCTCGGAGCATCCCCAAGACCGCCTTTGCCACTTCTCAAGGTCTATTTGAATTCCTTGTTCTTCCTTTTGGGCTCAAGAATGCAGCGGCAACTTTCCAACGCCTCATGGAAACAGTCCTGAGAGAGCTGATAGGGAAGTTCTGCTTTGTCTACATTAATGACATAGTGATCTACTCACAGAACGATCAGCAGCACCTACAGCACCTGAGGGAGGTGTTTTCCAGGCTGCATAAGCGCAGGACTCACCTTGAACTTGGGAAAGTGTAACCTCTTTCAGCGGTCTCTGACTTTCCTCGGCCACAAGGTGTCTGGTGAAGGAATTCACACAGAGGCAAAGAAGGTTGATTCTGTCTTATCTTTTCCGACTCCTTCCTCAGTGAAGGACATCGAGAGGTTCTTGGGAATCGCTGGCTGGTACCACCGGTACATAGAACGGTTTTCTGAACGAGCCGCACCACTTAATGCGCTAAAAAAGAAGGGCACACCGTGGGTGTGGACTTCAGAGTGCCAAGCAGCATTCGAAGATATGAAGCAAGCTCTCACAACAGCTCCAGTGCTGATGGCACCTAGCTTACCATTTAAGGTGCAGACAGATGCAAGTGGCATCGGTTTGGGAGCGGTGCTTACTCAGGATATGGACGGTGTTGAGAGAGTCATTGCTTATGCTTCCCGTGTTCTCAACCCTGCTGAGAGAAATTACTCTCAGAGAGAGAGAATGTCTTGCCGTTGTATGGGCGGTAGAGAAGTGGGGAGCATTTCTTGAAGGAAGGAAGTTCGAGGTGATCACTGACCATTCTGCCTTGGCGTGGGTTTTTAACCATCCAAAACCAAGTTCCAGACTGACGCGTTGGACAATTATGCTACAGGAATTCGACTTCAATGTCATTTACAGGAAGGGGCGGTGTAATGTCGTTCCGGATGCCCTCTCAAGGACACCTGTCGGGATGGAAGATCTAGCCATATTGTGTGTTAACCGTGCTGTTCACAGTCACCGTTGCACCCTCCCTGTCGACTGGGCCGATATTGCTGCAGCTCAGCAGTATGATCCCGAAGTGCAGGAATTGGTGAAAGAGGTGCAAGATGGAAAAGTCAAACACGGACGCATCCACTATGCTCTGGAAAATGGATTCCTCTATACGATCATGCCTATCAAACAGGAAGGACAGAAATGGCAATTGTTCATCCCAAAAGGAATGAGGAACCAATTCCTACACTATTTCCATGACAGTCCACTTGGAGGACATCTAGGAAGGCTAAAGACCCTACTGAGACTTTTGGACGTTGCGTACTGGCCAGATGTGAGGAAGGATGTATGGGAGTACACCAAGAACTGTGTCACATGCCAAAAATACAAGCCCCAACTGACTAAGCTGTCAGGCCACTTGCAATCGACTGCCGTGAAGGAGCCTGGTTTTATGCTAGGTGTTGACATCATGGGACCTTTTCCTAGGAGCAGGAAAGGTAACCAATACCTCTTGGTGGTGGTCGATTATTTCTCGAAATGGGTTGAGCTTTTTCCCATGCGAGAAGCGAAGTCACCAAAGATAGTTTCCTTGCTGATAGAGGAGATCTTCACGAGGTGGGGTACCCCCAAATACTTGGTGTCTGACAGAGGGGCCCAATTTACTTCTCATCTGCTGACACAGATATGTCAACAGTGGGGTGTGGTCCAGAAACTAACCACTGCGTACCATCCTCAGACAAACATGACCAAACGCGTCAATCGCAACCTGAAGACAATGATGGCATCTTTTGTCAAAGACAAACACAATACATGGGACATGTGGCTTGCAGAGTTCCGGTTTGCAATCAACTCTGCATGGCAGGAAACTACAGGCTTCACTCCAGCCGAGGTAGCCCTGGGACGCAAACTGAAAGGCCCACTAGAGAGGGTCCTGTGTCGAGCTCCTGATCCTGATGAGAGCGCTTATGCCCTGTTGGAAAGACAGCAAAAGTTAATTGAGGGTGTCAGACATAATTTGTCAAAAGCTCAAGAGAAACAGGGTCGCTATTATAATCTCAGGCGTCAGCAGGTCGCATTTGAACCTGGAGATCTAGTGTGGATCAGAGATCACCCCCTTTCTAAAGCAGAAATAGGTTTCATGGCTAAACTCGCTCCTAAGTGGAAGGGTCCTGCTAAGATACAGAAACGGTTAGGCCCTGTCAACTACTCTGTGTCACTCCTACCTAGGTCAGGAAGAGCATAGTGATGTATATCACATTCAGAACCTGAAAGCTTATTTCGGCCCCAAGGAGCCTCTTCCATTAGGGGAGGGCAGTATGTAACCACTGCCCAGAGTCACATTATATTTTCTTTATATTTTTTATTTCAATTATGATGACTTTCATTTTCCATTTGTGTGATCATTTATGTTCAAAGAGAAGTTTATTTTCATATTTATGGGATGGCTGATATTCCGTTGCTGGGAGTGACCTGGCAATGATTGAGACCCCACCCAGCAATCACCCCATCAGGCTAGACTGATTGGGGTGTGGACACTTACAAAATGTTTGCTGCACCTGGGCGCCCGAGGGCTGCCAGACCAGTGTGAAACACTGAGAGGAGAGGAGCAAGAGGATGTTCTCCCAAGATCCTGCTTTCTGAAGTCTATGATAGATTATTGTAGTTTAGTGGCTAGTTCTTTTGAAGACTACGGAAGACCACTGAAGGATATTGGATCTTTTCCATCTCCCTATTCCATTGGATGAATGAACAGTTCCATGGAGGATTATTATACAGACCTTGAATCTGAGATCAAGAGGTGGTAAGAGGGGAATTGCCATCCCCACCACATAGACTGAGTTTCTTTTGTTTCTTTTTTGGACATTTAAGTTGAATTATCAATAGTGCCTGGACACTTAAGCTGAGCTCCCTTTAGTTGAACCTTTTTGAGGACTTATTATTTGATTTTCGAGTAAGTAAATACTTTCTTATTTTAAGTTTTATTTGTTTATTTATTTCATTCATTAATTTCAGCTAATGCTATTTTCCTAATTACCTTTTGATTTATTCTATATTGACCCACCACCTCCCTATCTAGGTCGTCCTCAGACGAGCCCTCCATCGTTGTTTCCAGTCATCTCGGTTCTCCATACATCTGGCCAGCTCATTGGTGTTCTGTGTCCCTACGTCTTCCTTGAGTACGTCCACGTATGTTTTTGTGGGACGTCCTCGCGACCGGTGCCCATGTGTTGGCTCCCACAGTACCAATTTGCTGGCTGGAAGCTCCTGGTGTCTTTGGCAGTGTCCTGCAAGTCTCATTCTTCTGGTGGCAATTTTCTCGCTTACCCTTGGTATTCCCTCATACAGGCTCCTGTTGGTAACATGTGCGCTCCTGTTGATGTTGAGTACTGCACGCAACATTCTAGTGTAGCACCCATTTAGAGACTTCTGCAGGGTTGGCTTCAGGGTCCAGCATTCACTGCCATAGAGGAGAACAGACTCCACTGTTGCAAAGAAGAAGCTAAGTTTGATTTGGCGGGGGAGGCTAGAGTTCCATACACTGTTCATGCCGTTCAGGGCCCTCCAAGCGAGTGCCTTCCTTACTTTGAGGTCTTTCTCAGTTGAGTCGACCCATGCGCCCAGGTACTTGAAGTCCTTGACTTCCTTCAACACAGCTCCTTCTGTTGTTGTCAGAGGTGAGTGATCAGGTAGGTTATAGGTGATAACCTCAGTTTTCTTAGCATTTAGCCTGAGACCAACTTTGGCACACTCTATCTCCACCCTGCTCAGGAGTTCTTGTGCTTGTTCCATGCTGTCGGAGAGCAGGCTGATGTCGTCCGCATAGTCCAGGTCTGTCAGAACTACTGCGGGATGCCGCCTTGACCTCCTTGGTGTTAGCGTGAAGCCAAGCTCTTGTTCTCGTCCACCTATGGCTTTCCTGAGTGCATAATCTAGAACTATGATGAAGAGGTAGGGGGCCAGGGTGTCTCCTTGCATTACACCAGCTCGGATGTCAAACACCTCACTGCTGCCGTCTGGGGTCACCACTTTGGCCCTTGTTCTTGCGTACATGGTCTCGATAGCCCGGAGAATGTTGGGAGGGACATTGTAGGCCTCAAGGATCTTCACCATCTTGCTTCTGTGGATAGAATCAAAAGCCTTTTTGAAGTCAATGAAGCACAGTACAGCTGCTAGGTTGTCCTTTTTCACCTCCTCTATTAATCTCCTTAATGCCAGGATCTGTGCTACGGTTGTTCTCTCCTCTCGAAAACCCTCATTTTGCTATAACTAATGCTTCTGTTCATATAGTTGCAACCGTTATAATGTTCATGATAAAATAGCACAATTTGTACCAGCTCTTTTGCCTTAACTTAAGACTTGGAGGTGTAGCAAATGCTGTTTGGCTGTTCTGAGTGGCCAAACAGCATTTGCCAGGCATCCAGGTCTTAAGTTAAGGCATAAAAGCTACTTAAGACAATCAAAATAGAGCCCTAAGTCTCATATCAATGAGCAGCTCCAGTCATGTTGCTGCTGGTAAACTGAGAAACAGGTGGGAAGTGTAACCACTCTCATTACTTTATATTTACATTTAACATTTTTTTTTTCATAAACATTTTTTGACTGAGTCAAAATCAATCTTCTGTGTTTACAGTACATATTGCTCTAACAAGCACTCTCCCTTAAAGTAAATGACCTTTTTTCTATTGATTACTCATGCCATGGAGAGTAGAGTTCAATAATATTTTTTGGTTTTTGTCACATTCCTAAGACAAAGATTTGAATCGAGTAAATTTACCCCCATTGATTCCAAACGGGTCCCCATCCGGAACGAATGGGGGTACATTTATTGTTATCACATTTTTCACACAGTAATCAATAGAAAAAAAGTCATTTTGGGGCTGAACTACTCCTTTAAAGGGATCCCTGGCTAAATTATGACAAATATGCCTTAATACATTATAATTGTCCTCTATAAATACAATGTAAAATTAAAAACACCTTAAATATTGTATTTCTTCTAGAAATAGCTAATCTTTCACTCAAGAGGGGAAATGCCTGTCGCAAGTTGATGATGTCATAAATCCATGTATGAGCTATCCCTATAGAATTTATGGCATGCATGTGAAAATAAAAACAAACTTTAATTCCTATGGTTAATATGAGCATCAAATCAATATTTCAAATGTTTGTGTGTTGTTGTTTTGTGCCATAAATTCCATAGGGATAGACCACACATGGTTTCATGACATCATCAACTTGCGACGGGCATTTCCCCTATTGAGTGAAAGATTCACTATTTCTAGAAGAAATACAATATTTAACCCTTAAGTTCTGTTCGGGTCATTTTGACCCGTTTTACATTTTCATTTGAAAAAAAAAGGTAGAAGTTTACATTTTTTCCACCTGAAACTCACTGGCCTTAAAGATTCTTCTGAGTTGAACGTGTAAAAAAAATATTTTTGCACTGCACCCATGCTACACCCCCCTCATATTTTTTGAACCTTAAGTGCTGTTCGGGTCATTTTGACCCGGAAGCACATAATTATGCACAGAAATACACAGTATTGTGCCAAAACACAGACACACAGCCCCCCCCCCCTTCTAACACCCCCTTCCGAAGCCCCCCTGTCTGATTTTCATTTTTTCCTATAAGCATGAGCAATATTGCCCAGTATTAAATAAAGTAGTTTTTTTACATGAATTCCAGCTAAATCAGTAAAAATGCCTAGCTCGTTCAGTGTTTAATGTGATATAGCAAAGCAGAAATGCAAACATTTACCATATATATCATATGAATTGTTTGGTATTGAGTCAAAGTCAATGTATCATGATGATTTGTTAAGTTAAAATTTATATTAGTGTTGTTTTTTTTAAAACCAAATATCCCCCGGGTCAAAATGACCCGAACAGAACGAAGGTGTAGTGAATCTGAACAGAACTTAAGGGTTAAGGTGTTTTAAATTTTACATTGTAGTTATAGAGGACAATTATAATGTATTAAGGCATATTTGTCGTATTAGCCAGGGATCCTTTTAACATACTGTATACAGAAACAGAATGCACGTTAACACCATACACTGTATTAACGATGGCATACTGAGGAAGATTAAATTAATGAATCAGAAGATTATTGTGGAGAATAAACTTAATTCCTGACTCCTGAGTAGGTGAATATTTTGTGCATACATTAAAAATATGACTACTTAATGCCTCACGGTTGGTTAATAATAAATGCCATGGACTTTGATTCTAGTACTACTGAACAGACAGACAGACAGACAGACAGACAAAGAAACAAACAAAACACTCTTAATGTATACTATAGTGTAGAATTGTATCTATAAGCTGACGTTTAGTCACTTCGCAAATTAAATTGCAATGTTGAAAAGAATGTTTAATCATTATGATTTATGAGGCAATATATTATATTGTATAATAATTGAGATAGCTGTTATTTTATCCCATTCTATTATTGATTTCCATATTTCAGGTTCCAATTAGAATATTATTAATAATCTTTCTGTTTGTGAAGTATCAGTTTTCTAATTATTCCAACCATGTGTTTTCTCTTTTCATGAATGATAAACGTGAACTAGCCTGTAAGTATCAAATCAATCCTTCATGTAGATTCAATGTTTTACATCATGTCTTCACCATAGCAGAATACAAACTGAATGATTCTAAACCAATTAAACCCTATAAGCTGACGTTTAGTCACTTCGCAAATTAAATTGCAATGTTGAAAAGAATGTTTAATCATTATGATTTATGAGGCAATATATTATATTGTATAATAATTGAGATAGCTGTTATTTTATCCCATTCTATTATTGATTTCCATATTTCAGGTTCCAATTAGAATATTATTAATAATCTTTCTGTTTGTGAAGTATCAGTTTTCTAATTATTCCAACCATGTGTTTTCTCTTTTCATGAATGATAAACGTGAACTAGCCTGTAAGTATCAAATCAATCCTTCATGTAGATTCAATGTTTTACATCATGTCTTCACCATAGCAGAATACAAACTGAATGATTCTAAACCAATTAAACCCTCTATACTTAAAAGGATATATAAAAAAAAAAAAAAACTTTAGGTAATTTCATCGATTAATCAGGCTTTTATGAACACCCTGAACAGTTTTTAATTTGCTTAATTCAATATTTGGATATTTGATTCAAATCTTACCAGGCCCTCCTCCTCCAGGGCTTCTCCCCATACACACCCATTGTAACTTCACTACTACAACTACACGGCCTGTGGTATTAAGAGTGTAGTATGAGTCACCAGAAAGAAAAAAAAATGTTTTTAATGAATCTATCAAGGTTAAAATGGAGTTTGGAGTTACAATGGGTGTGTATGGGGAGAGGCCCTGGGCCTGGAGGGCCTGGTAATATTTACATCAAATATCTAAATATTGAACAAAGCAAATTAAAAACTATTCAGGGTGTTCCCAAAAGCCTGAATAGACGATACAATTACGAAAGTTTTTTTTAAAGTGAAATATGCCTTTAATGAAAGAGTTCTGAGTTAACTCTGTAATTGGACCCCTTTCTCCCTCTATACAAATCTCTTAGTAAAAAAAACAGCCAAACTACAAGCTCACAGCTTATTGCGGTGCAACGCGCTGTGAGCTTGTATATTGCAGCAAGAGCCGCTGATACAAACGACCTACGGCCTGGTCGCGACTTAGGCCACGACTTGGAGGTCGTAGGTCCCGGTTCTGGAGGTTTTGCGCGATCTCGGTCGTAATTCAGCGACCTGGGAAGTCCGCGATCGAAACTCTACGCTTGCTAAGGGAAGGGACGCGAGTTTAGAAACTCTACGCTTGCTAAGGGAAGGAGCGCCGCGATCGAAACTCTACGCTTGCTAAGGGAAGGGACGCGAGTTTAGAAACTCTACGCTTGCTAAGGGAAGGAGCGCTCGTTTTCAACAGCGTCGGCAGGTTAGCTACTCAGTGTCGGCAGGTTAGGGTTAGGGTTAGGGTTAGGGTTAGGGTTAGAGTTGGGGTTAGGGTTAAGGTTAGGGTTAGAGTTAGAGTTGGGGTTAGGGTTAAGGATAGGTTTTGGTGCACCTCGCGCGGTCCAAGTGACTACAATGGAGCGCTTCCTACCTCCGGTTCAGCCAATCACAAGCTTCAAAAGGTTGAATAGCGCTGCTGCTCTAGAATATTCTGCAAAAAGACCTTTTAAATACGACCGCGGACTTCCCAGGTCGCTGAACAACGGCCCGATCGCGCAACAACGGCCCGGGGACGACCGAGGTGGCGCAACCACGGCCGGGGGTCGCGAAACTAGACCGGCCGCGACCTAACAAGTATGTACCGCAAACTACGACCTCCAGAACCGGGACCTACGACCTCCAGGTCGTGGCCTAGGTCGCGACCAGGCCGTAGGTCGTTCGTATCAGCGGCTGTCTCTCGTATATTGGCTATTTTTTGGCTAATTTGGAGTTACATTGTAGTGATTAAGTAGATTAAGTAAGGCATTAAAGTAGAAAACAAATCTAATCCAGAGATACAAGATTCTGCCTGACAGCTTTGTGAATTACTTTGTGTATTACTTTTCTAATTATTCCAACCATGTGTTTCTTTTCTCTTTTCATGAATGTGAACGTGAACTAGGGAGTAAGTATCAAATACATTTTATTTCATGTAGATCCAATAGATCAAAGTGTTTTATTAAGTTGTTATTAGAATCCTGAATCATTGAACAATTCATTCTGATTCTCTATTATGCGTTTCGTCACTGAGCAGTAGGGGTGGGAGTGTGGGAGGGTATGAAGGGGTTGTTTTGATGCCATATTGTATTTTATTTCTTGTTTGTTTTCAGCTCTTTCCTCTTTCTTTTCTTTCTTATATATGCTAAAACAAAAAATTGTTAATCTGATAACTGATACATCCTGTTGTTGATAATCTGTTGGCAATAAAACTTATTTGACAAAAAAAAAAGAATTATTAAGCAAGCTCTTATGTTATATAATAATTGAGTTATTCGATGCATTTAACCCATTCTGTTATTGCATTCCATGTTTCAGTTTCAGGGCCGGTTCTAGGGGGATCAGGGGTGGGCAGAGCCCTATGTGGTGGTTGGGGATAGGGCCTTTCTGTGTGGAGTTTGCATGTTCTCCCCGTGTCTCCTAGGGTTGATACCCTCACAAAAACATGCAGTAATCCTGGTCTCTATAATGCCTCCCCCTGGCCATCTGGGGAAAGGAACTGGTTGGAATAACGTGTTCCTTCCACGCGCTGTCCAAACCGGGGAAATCAACCGTCAGGTGAAAAGAAGCAACTTGGACTACTCATGCATTGAAGGAAGCATGAGTTCAGTCCGTTGTCTCTCCAGGCACTGCAGAGGGAGAGCAGAGCCCAGGAATACTTAGGCAGTTGGCACTGGGTGAAAAATGGGTTACAAAATCGTGGGATAAAAATTGTGGGGAAATACCAAAATAGGGCCCTATGTGTCAGCAGTTCCTGATGTAGTCTGACAGATGTGATTACATTCCAATCGTCACAATCCTATTTATTTACATAATTATTCCATTAACATAAGCTCTTCCTTAACATACTGTACACAGAAACAGACAATAAATGCAAATAAATTATGACATTCTGGGTCCATATCATCCTCCAACTTAACACTTTCCCCTGCCGCTTAACGTCCATTGTATAGTGTTAGCCCACAAAACATACAGCAGCAGTGCTGGTGTTATTATGAAAACACTGAAGACGTGCGCTCTCTCAATCTCTGTGTGTGTGAATGTGTGCACGCGCGCATTCCATATTTCAGGTTCCTTAACAATTTGCAAATTATTAGTAATATTTCTGTTTTATGAAGTATCAGTTTTCTAATTATTCCAACCATGTGTTTTCTCTTTTTCATGAATGATGAACGTGAACTAGAGCGTAAGTATCAAATCAATCCTTCATGTAGATCCAATGTTTTACATCAAGTTTTCACCATAGCAGAATAAAAACTGAAGGATTATAAACCAATTAAACCCTCTATACTTAATGAAACAGACTGTAATTGGACCCCTTTCTCCCTTAAAAAAAAAAACCTACAAGCTCACAGCTTAATGTGTTGCAATGCTTTGTGAGCTTGTATATTGGCTATTTTTGCAAATTTGGAGTGACATAGTAGTATGATGAGGTAAGGATTAATGTACAAAACAATCCAGAGATGCGAGGTTTCTGCCTGACAGTGACAATATGTATAATTATGTAATCATGTTTATCTCTTCATGTATGAATTACTCTGTGCTTTGGTAATGGCTAATGAGTGTTTAATGTAATTTAAGTCTTCATTCTTTTTCCATACCACTGATTGTTGATATTTACGATTTGATTCGAGACATTTTGATCATACGATTTACAGGTTAGATTAAAGATGCACGCTGTAACTTTCATGTATTCAGAGATTCAAACCCAGGTACTCTGAGCAAGTGCTGGCATTTTTTTTAAATAACACTGCATCTTGTGTGATCTTTAAAGTGAATGGCAGCCGATATTTGATTAAAGTAACGCCCAAACACACCCATGACTAATTCAGGGACAGTTTACTGTCAGGCCCGGATTTATATGACATGAGGCCCCTGGGCAAGGGGAAATAAAGAGGCCCTCGTGCGCGCGCAAAAATGCCAACTCCGGTCCACCTGACCACACCGTGACCTCACCTCCGGACCGGCCTGTGCATAATCTGACTGTGTATCCTCATTGGCTCATTGCAAGGGTCTAAAGTGGATACAGAAGTGGGGTGTGTGTGCATGTGTGTAGCCTATGTGTGTGGAAAGTACCGGATCCATAGAGTGGGCGGGCTTTAAGGCTCGAACACACTGCCCGAATTTTTGAGCCGATTGTGCTGTCGCCGACCATTTTTTGCGCTCGCCGACAAAAACGGTGATCTGACTCGAGATCGGGCTTTGCTCGCTGATCGTTTTGCTCGCTGTGTATGAAAGGCTCTGCGCGCAAATCCGTGCGCGATTCCAGCCCTTGCCGACAGCTTACCGAGCGTTTCTATATCTATAGCAGCTCTGTCACTCAATTATTAATTAATATTGGATAACCGGGATGAAATGTGTAACCTAAACTTACAGCTGTGTCCACTTAAAGGCAAGCCATCAGCGCACTGATCAGCATGCCTTGCACTGGATGCCGTGCTAAAAAGTTAAACCTCTCATATAGCTCCATCGCGCATATTTTCACTGTAGGCTACAGTCTGTACGGTGGGGGTCCATTTCTCTCTCTTTTTCTCTCGTTCTCTCTGCCTCGCGGCGCTGTCTCTATCTGTGTGTGTGTGTGTGTGTGTGTGTGTGTGTGTGTGTGTGTGTGTGTGTGTGTGTGTGTGTGTGTGTGTGTGTGTGTGTGTGTGTGTGTGTGTGTGTGTGTGTGTGTGTGTGTGTGTGTGTGTGTGTGTGTGTACACGCGCCTGAATGTGCGTGCATTCCGAATCCTGCCTTCCTCCTCCCGTCTGCCTGTCTGTTGTGTTGTGAGAGAAGTTGAACTCATTCATTCATAAAATAAAAATGCTTACAGTAGCCTACAAGTTTGAAGTAGCATAGGCTTAGTTGACAACTGTGTTTACTGCTGCTATTGCATATTTAAGTTCATTTATTATTAGAGCGTCCTCCTCTCGTTCAGCACAACGCAGCGAATCACCGATTCATAAAAACAAAAGGAAAAAAGACGGACATTCTGTAGGCTTGAATCCATTTCTGTGATCTAAGAAAACTGAGAATAGCCTACCAGGCAATATGAATAATTTGACATTATGGAAGATGCGGTTGGCTGTTGCGGTTGGTTCTGTAAATTGGATGATATAATGCAGTTGGATAATGGTTGATGAATTTTGCGGGCGGATTTGGATGACGCTTAGAGCCTATCATGCACCTAGTGTGGTTGTGTCTGTGTGCGGGCGTGCGTGCGTGTGTGCATGCTTGCAGCGAGAGGGGAAAATCATTAGTTCCCGCTCTCGTGCACAATTAGAATTAAAAACAAATGTAATATTGGCTATGTATCGGGGATGCATCCTGGTGAAATATCTGGCAGTGTGTGATCCCTTGTCGGTGATCTGTCGGTGATCAATCTTGTCGGGGAAAAACCACAACGAGACGATTTCAAGAAAGTCAATCGTTCAGTGTGAAATACTCTAATGATCTGATGCCTCGCCGACCACGCAAAATCGTACAGTGTATTCGAGCCCTTAGACTGCACTAAGCTTTCAGAGCCAGCTACATGCAGTGCGGCCAGCAGAGCAGAAGCTCTCAATGTTATTACCATAATAAAACAAAATGTACTGTAACCAAACACAAATATCACTTTATTTGGATTGTAATACTTTAAAATGTCATCATAAATAATAATAATAATAAAAAAAAAAAAATCACCACACCCATAATAGCAACATGGGTATTGGTCACACCTCCACGTCTTCATTTAAGTAATAAGACCTGCTGTTAATTAAGACCAAAACATGGCCATGTGTGTCAGAGCAGTTCCTGATGTAGTCTGACAGATGTGATTACATTCCAATCATCACAATCCACCCTATTGGTTTACATACTTATTCCATTAACATGAGCTCTTCCTTAACATACTGTACACAGAAACAGAATGCATGTTAATAGCAGATATAAATGATGGCATACTGAGGAAGATTAAATGAATGAATCAGAAGATTATTATGGAGTAGTTTCTGAGTAGTGTGGAGGTGAACAGGTATTGCATACATTAAACATATTGCAGTTGATATGAAAAGCAAATCATCTTGACATCAGACAAAAGATTCATTAACCTGAACATTTCTTCTACCATGAAATTGATCATTTGACTATAAAGCAATCTGTTAGGTGAAAACGCTTCACTCTTGATGTACAGTATACTATAGTGTAGAATTGTATCTCTTAGCTGATGTTTAGTCACTTTTCAAATGTAAAAGAGCTATTATTTTGTATAATAATTGAGTTAGTATTAGTTTTCTAACTATTCCAACCATGTGGTTTCTCACAGGGGTAAGTATCACATCAATTTTACTCAAATAAATGTTTACGTCTTTGGTTATGTTTACAAAAGAACAGATCTGTAAGCTCTAGACGCGCCATGACACGGTGGATTAATAGCTTGTATCTCAGATTTTTTGGATAGGCAACACACGCATGTTATGCGTTGTAACAAGCCATATAGTCTATGTATTTGGTTTTGAGAGGCTTATTGATGTAGGCTTTAACAATAAACCTACTGTATTATATAGGTTGTCAGTTGTCAGAACTTGTCACTTTGTTGTTGCGATATAGTAGCTCTGTTTTGGACCATTGCACAAAGATGGATAATGATGAAAAAGGTTCACTTTGCGAACGGGACATGTTGGACATACTACCGTGTATATGTGTTACTTCAGTGGAGACGAAATGGAAAGCCCACCTTCCCGTTAACAGCCAACATGAGTACATTGTCGTGCCTTTCCTGAAACTGGCTAGCCATAATAATGCAAGGCTACTGTATGAATTTGACAAGGGGATGTCCATCTATGGTGCATAGAACATTGCGCTTGATTTGATTTAGTCCCAAACAGATTCTGGCTGTGTGTGAGCGTGCGTGTGCCTACAGCACAGCTGCGCTTAAGACGCAAAGGAGCCTAAAATAATGTAGTGTACTATTTTGATAAACATTCATTCTGTGCATTTTCCATTCCGGGTTGTGTGTGTCAGTGTGTGTAGATCATTAACTGTAGGTGTGTTCGGAATGCACAGCTCATTTTCGAACGCACAGTGTATTTCCACCTTAGGCTACATCGTATAATTAAATAATTCAATGATTTTTTGCTAAAGACTATTGACTCGACTCTAAATCAAAGACTCGAGACTCGACTCCGACTCAACCCCTCAAAGACTCCAGACTCGACTCGACTCGACTCGACTCGAGATCAAAGACTTGTGAACATCTCTGAATCAGTGTCATGCTATCTATTCTGAAGAAAACCTGGATACTTGACATTCAGAAAATGGGTATGATCAAAATATGAACATTATAATGGTGCAGAGATGTGCAGGCTGACCCGTTGACTGCGGACCCCGCAACGGGCAGTCAAGATTTCAGACTCAATTGGCGGTCGTCGGGATGGGCGGGTTAAATAAATAAGAATAATCACCTGCTCTTATTTGCCTTTTATTCTTAATAGGCCTATAAGAATAAGAATACAACGGTTTGAATAGGCCTACACTTGAATTGAGCGTGAGCGAGTACGTTTTAAAATGCGCCAGAGAGGCTTCTTGGAGCAAGGTTTTCTCCTCCTCCTCCTGCGCCTCGCAGACAAGCTCGCTGACAGTCAGACACACAACGTGAGCAGAGCAGAATACACAAACAATTAGCAGCTCGTGTCCTGATCAGGATTTCACTTAAAGGGGCACTCCACCACTTTTCAACCTATGTTCATATAATTGGTCCTCACTCAAAAATAGCTTTTTTCTTTTTTTTTTTTTTTTTTTCCCAGAGGAGGGCTGTGGGCAGGTCAGAAACCCATAGTCTTGTGACATCATCGATTGTCAATCCAGCTTATAGAAACTGCAGGCTTTCTATTCCTGAAAAGTTGCAATTTTAAAGTGGAAGCCATTGTTCTCGCGATAATAAAAATCTTTTTTTTTTTTTTTCAAAAATATTGATTAATTTATTTTTTTTGGAAAATGATGATGTCACAAGACTATGGATTCTGAACTTCCCAAGCTCTCCTAGGAGACTTGGACTGAGTAGAAAAAAATTGTGATATTTTATCATGAACATTAGTGAGGACCTATTATATGAAGACAGGTTGAAAAGTGGTGAACTACTCCTTTAAATTTCTCTGTCATCCACACAAGTCTGTTTATAAATAGCCTTGTGTTATATCACCAGCCAGTAACGGATAGGCTACGATTTGAAACATCACTTTCGCAAGTGAGACGGATTTGAACTGAATGAACCACACTCACCTCGAGTCGCGACTCGCCCCCATCTCTTGTCTCGAATCTGGTGATTAATCAATAACCAACAGGATTTAATATTGTCCGTCTTTTGTTGTCTGTTTGTAGTGCGAGGCGGTGTATAAATTGATTGACATATGAAACGGCATTCATGCCCCGACGATGCCCCCGATTTAGAGAGAATTAATTAACGTGTCTTTGCTATCAAATAATAGTAAAGAACCCCATTTTGAACAACATGTTCGTTTATTTAGCTTATGACAATATTGTGCTACTGTAGACCTTTCTGTAAAACGACTTTGGGTACTTAGAATAGGAGTATATAAAGATGAGCTATTGTGGTGATGATTATCATCTTTTTTTAAACTGCGGGCCAACGAGGCGGGCGGGTTCGTTGATTTGTATATTGTTCTGCGGGGCGGGCGGGCGGCGGCTGCAGGCGTTGCGGGTTATGAAAAAAACCTGACCCGCGCATCTCTAATGGTGTGTAAAAAAAAAAACATCCAAAATGTGCCATGACAAGGCCAAGTCTTTGACATATTGATGACCCCTGCGTTAGCACCGTTAGACAATTTACTATTTAGCTATTTAGCAGATAATTAATCCAGAGCGATTTACAGGAAGCAAGGTAAACTCCAGCTAATACATCAAATGCATAGAGATAGTAATCTAGGATCATATGTAAACCAAGACTTATAATCAGTCTAAACTATATATATAACATTATAATATGCAAAATCAAGTATGCTTGCATTTTAATAACCTAGATTCTGATTGTTAAGCAACCAGTGTATCAAATATAACTGTGATAGTGAAGAGATGTGATATTATGAAGCTGAAGAAGGGTTATTCATTGTCTTGCCTTCTAACAAGTTGTAGTACTGTAGTTCATTTCATGCATTGTGGTGGACGCCATGATTTTCTTACATTTTAACATGGTCACATGCGTGTCCATAGTCCACCATGGAGCACGGATAGTGCACGACGTGTGTGCGTGCCGTTCGCGAACACAAAAAAAGCATGTTAATCCGAGCTACCGTTACCGAGTTAGCCTCAGCAGTGTTTACAATGTAAGCAAACAGAAACAGCTTGTCCCGCCCCAAAAATGAAGATCCGGTTCCTGTTTCCGGTCTAGACAGGAAGCACTTCCTTCTGGGTACTTAGGAACCACAGAGCAGCGATCCGATTTTGGATTATTTTTATAAATTAAATGAAATTCTCGGTTTCTCAGGCTGGCGCAGTAAATGAGTTTTCTACTGACATTAATTAACTTATCCACATGTTTTATACTATGTTTTATATAATTCATTATCATTCACAATTTTAATTTATTGAATACATTTAATTTCATATTCTAAATTTTATAACAATAAAAACAAAACCACTTTCTGCATAAAATATCACTTTTCTAAACAAATGTGTTTTTCATGTAATAAGATCCTGAACTTGCACGACAAGCTGGTGAGTAAACCTTATTCTCCTTCATGTGCTCTTATGGGTTTTCACACACATTTTTGGGGGGTGTACTTTGGGTGTAATTCTTTCAACAAGTTGTTTTGATATGCCTTCTGGTCATAACCCCATGCCCTAATCTTGTAATTAGTATCTCCACCTGGTAGAGAAATGTTTTCCTTATCTGCCATTTTGTCAATAAAACAAGGGAATACCTTTCAGGAAAAGAAAAGAAAATAACGTCTTTAAGGCCCATTCCCACTGAACGCGATAAAGATAAAGATAAAGATAATGATAATTGGCTGACTTCATGACGTGATAGCGCGGATAGTGATCCAAACGATATCGTTTATGGCTATTATTGTTTTTATCATTGTGGTGTGGATGTTGCCATCCACTTCAATTGAGAACCATATTTTGTATTGTTATATTTATCGTGCCCAGTGGGAAAGGGAAATAGTTAATAATGCTACAGTTTCCCTGTGAATCCATGACATAATGTTGATTACAAAGAATTTATTTGACTTGAGGTGATGTTAAACAAAAGATTTTCTTTATATTGAGTGTGGGGAGTTTTCCTCAGAGTATGGGAGTCCACAATGACTTCATCAATGGAATTCTTCTTAAATAAGCTACTTTATTTTATAAAAGTCCCTTGCGTGAGGATAAAAAAGTGTAAAATAGCAATGTGGAATTTCTTTCTGGTTGTTGAAAAGAGGAGAAATATTCATAAACACATGTTTGGATACCTTTTTAGAGCAGGCATCAAACATCCCATGTAGTAAACAGGATTATCATGAAGGGTGATTTACAGTGGCAGTGTCAGGATACAGAAATGTTTCCAAAGTCTTGTATACATTCTTAGAGTGGCCTGAACAACAGGAATCACAGAGAAGGTGGATTTTGAGGAAATAGGTGGGCAAGAAGAGAGTTGGCGCGCGGTACACGGTCCCCGTCTCCTAGTTCATTTTCAATGAGAGGCGGGTGACTATTTCGGCCGCGTGTTTAGAGGCGGCGAGGCGAGCGGGTGCAGTCCCGTGAAATCCCCGCGAGCGTGCTCGTTCGTGCATGTGCACGCGGGTGGCGAGAGATGGATTGTGTTCATCTTTGTGAAATATCGCGCAGCGTTTACTCACAGAGCGAGTGTGTTCGCGGCCGCCGCTGATTCTAGCTGGAGCCCCTGCGGCAACCGCTGCTCATCTGAAGAGCCCTTAAGGGTGGGTTTAAGTGCTCTATTTTAGAGCAGGTGCACTGTCATAGGATTTCATTTTTATCCATTACATTTTTATTTAATCCATTTATGGTTTTATATAAATGATTACATTCATTAACTTTTTCTAAAAGGAGCAGGATGAAGATAATCATATTACACCTGCCCCCATCTTCAATCATCTAATCTAAGTCACCATACATATAGTAGATGATCTGTCCAATGGTTATCAACCAATACCTCACTACATATCACTGCAGTCAGCAAGAAACGTCTTATCTCCATATTTCAACTTTTTTTTTTTTTTGCAGTGGCAGTTTTGGTTTGTTTGTTTGTTTGTTTGTTTGCTTGTTTGATTAATTTGTGATACACCTCCCCCACAGTTTGCTCTTGGGAGACATTTCCAAGCCTCTTCTTCCATGACACTGTGTAAATTACCAGTTCGCCATTATGCCTGTATCACAATAAACCATACAAATGTAATCATATGATTTACCATAATAGATTCCACCTGCAACATGTCACAGACAACATTCAGCCTAATCCAACTCATCTCACTGCACCAGATATGCACCCTTCCCTGGTCCTGACAATTCAAAAAGTCTGTTACACCCACACTTTCCATGCCACTGACTTGGTTCAACCCTTTCCCCAAAATAGGTCCCAAAGTCTTTAATATGCACCCAGTAGTATTAGCAGTCCAATAGTTCAGTATCAAAGGGAAGATTATTATTATTATTGGTCATGCATGGTCATAGAGACCAAGCCCCGATCGTCATGTTCCCGTGTTTACATGGGTTTGGGCAGAGCGAGTTATTTAGCCCCTACAACTACACCATCATTCAGATTTCACAAAGTGCTTAATAAAGTCTCACTCCTGTCTAAATACGGTACCACATTCTATAATTACCCGTATCCTGTGTGTTCTTTGATAAGAAGCCTTTTTATCAGATCACTTTCTGTTTTCCCATGTGTTTCCTGGCGTTCCCCATGCGCACCAACCCCATTGAGATAAAGAGACAGCGAGCAGATAAAAAGGCTTCTTATTAAATAACACGGAATATACGGGTAATTATGGAATGCTGTACCGTATTTAGACAGGTGTGAGACTAAATTAAGCGCTTTGTTTGTGAAATGTGAATGATGGTGTAGTTGTAGGGGGCTAAATAAGTCTCTGCCCGAACCCATGTAAACCCGGGAACATGACGCTCAGGGCTTGGTCTCTACGACCATGCACAGAACAGTACACAACAGATGTGTACGCTTGGAAGTTGTTTACTATGAAAAGCTCCGCCGGCTGTCAGTCAGTCAGTCACGTCACGTCACGTCACACTTTTCGACTACTCATATCTCCGCCACAGTTGCACCTATCCATGCCAAACTTTGCACACACACTCCTTGGTTGCCAAACCACAACCTCCACATTATTCATTTCTCACATGGCCCTCTTCTAGCGCCACCATGAGGCCGATTCTTGCAAAACACATTTTGCCCTAAAATCACGCAAAGCGGTACACAGTGTGTCTACAGTCATGTCATCAACATGGATCTGTCCCATTTAGCGCCACCATCAGGCCGATTCTTTCAAACAAACAAAGTCTTTATTCATTTGATGTGTTCATATGATTTGAATATGCATGTCTGCTCTTCTTCATGTACATTCTACATTTTAAGTGTATTATCCAGTCAGTACAACATGATAAAGAGTTGTTATTCATACACAGTTGAACTCTCTTTATGTAGCTAAAGATAAAGCTGAAAAATACCTCAGCAATGAGACCGCAGAGCAGAAGACTGAAAGAAAGAATTCAGTTCATGTGCTTGGTAAGTAGGATAACAAACATAAATGTACATTTATAAATGATCCATTATGAAAACACACACGCACACACGCGCACACACACACACACACACACACACACACACACACACACACACACACACACACACACACACACACACACACACACACACACACACACACAATAACGTGTTCAAATGTTTGTGATTCATCTAAACGTGTATGTTCTATAAAAGCGATACAACAGGATATGGCCAAGGATCAGCGACAACTGTTCCTGGATATGACCCAGGATATGACCCACGATCATCAAAAGCGGTATCTGGATATGATCCGGGATCTGACAGAAAAACACCAAGAACTGGAGAAAAATAACAAACTACTGACAGAAAAAGATCAGGAATTGGATGAACATAAACAGCTGCTGTCAGAAAAAGAACAAGAACTGGCGAAAAGTAATAAACTATTGGAAGAAAAACAGCAAGAACTGAAGAAGAACAATAAACTACTGATAGAAAAGGACCAAGAAATGAAGAACAGTAAAACACTACTGACAGAAAAGCACCATGAAGACCTGAAGAAAAGTAATAAACTACTGTCAGAAAAAGTCCAAGAATTGGATGAACATAAACAGCTGCTGTCAGAAAAAGAACAAGAATTGAGGAACAGTAATAAACTACTGACAGAAAAAGACAACCAACTGAAGGAAAGAAATAAACAAATAAAAGAAAACAAACAAGACTTGGAGAAACAAAGACAACTACTGACAGAAAAAGACCAAGAGATGAAAAACAGTAATAAACTACTGTCAGAAAAAGACCAAGAACTGGATAAACATAAACAGCTGCTGTCAGAAAAAGAACAAGAACTAAAGAACAGTGATAAACTACTGACAGAAAAAGACCAAAAGATCAAGAACAGTAATAAACTACTGTCAGAAAAAGACCAAGAACTGAAGGAAAGAAATAAACAAATAAAAGAAAGATCCCAAGAATTGGATACATGTAATAAACTACTGACAGAAAAAGATCAGGAATTGGATGAACATAAACAGCTGCTGTCAGAAAAAGAACAAGAACTGGCGAAAAGTAATAAACTATTGGAAGAACAACAGCAAGAACTGAATAATAATAATAAACTACTGACAGAAAAAGACCAAGAGATAAAGAACAGTAAAACACTACTGACAGAAAAGCACCAAGAAGAACTGAAGAACAGTAATAAACTACTGTCAGAAAAAGACAACCAACTGAAGGAAAGAAATAAACAACTAAAAGAAAAAGCCCAAGAATTGGACATAAGTAATAAAATCATGACAGAAAAAGACCAAGAATTGGAGAAACAGAGACAACTACTGACAGAAAAAGACAGCAAACTGGAGGAAAGTTCTAAACAAATAACAGAAAAAGGCCACCAGCTGATGGAAAGTATCAAACTACTGACAGAAAAAGACCAAGAACTGAAGAAAAGTAATAAACTACTGGCAGAAAAAGACCAAGAATTGAAGAACATTAATAAACTACTGACAGAAAAAGTTAACCAACTGAAGGAAAGAAATAAACAACTAAAAGAAAAAGCCCAAGAATTGGACATAAGTAATAAAATAATGACAGAAAAAGACCAAGAATTGGAAAAACAGAGACAACTACTGACAGAAAAAGACAGCAAACTGGAGGAAAGTTCTAAACAAATAACAGAAAAAGACCACCAGCTGATGGAAAGTATCAAACTACTGACAGAAAAAGACCAAGAACTGAAGAAAAGTAATAAACTATTGACAGAAACAGACATACAATTGGAGGACTGTAAACAAGTGCTGTCAGAAAAAGACCAAGAACTGAATCAGAAAGACGAAGAGCTGAAGATGAGGAAAGAGGAAGAGGATGATGAAAACGAACAGCTTGGTGAGAATTGGATTATAAAAAAACTCATATCTTGATTATTAGTGTCAGTGTTTCATTAAATAATGAATAATATAATATAATATAATATAATATAATATAATATAATATAATAATGATATCTTTAACATGACATTACAGCGCAGCAGATCTGTGATCTGAAGACTGAATTAGAGAAACTGAGGACTAAATCAGGCCAACAGACTGGTCAGTAAGATGAAATACATGTCCTTATTTGGATGTGTGTGTGTGTGTGTGTGTGTGTGTGTGTGTGTGTGTGTGTGTGTGTGTGTGTGTGTGTGTGTGTGTGTGTGTGTGTGTGTGTGTGTGTGTGTGTGTGTGTGTGTGTGTGTGTGTGTGTGTGTGTGTGTGTGTGTGTGTGTGTGTGTGTGTGTGTGTGTGTGCGTGCGTGCGTGCGTGCGTGCGTGCGTGCGTGCGTGCGTGCGTGCGTGCGTGCGTGTATATATATTTTTTTTCCTTTTTTCTTCCAGTGATTAATTAAATCATAAATACTGCATGTCTTTCGCAGCTCAGCAGATATTTGATTTGAAGACTGAATCAGAGAAACTGGGAACTGAATCTGACAAAAAGACTGGTCAGTAAGGTGAATTGATCTTTCCTCATGTGCGACATTATAACATTAATACGTTGATAAATAGTTGTATTGTCTCGTCTTATAGAGCGTGGGTATACGTCTACAGCAGGCCCCAAGATACCAGTCAGGAGATGGAGCATCAACATTCCTCCAGGAAGTAAGTCATTAAAAGTACAAAAGTACTACCGTAACATACCGGTACATCCAGTGTCATTTAATAAAGTACTACCGTAACATACATCCAGTGTCATTTAATAAAGTACTACCGTAACATACATCCAGTGTCATTTAATAAACACTTTTTGAGCGGTGCTAACCGCTCCTACATCTGGCTTTGTCTGTTTGTCCCTGTTCGCCCTGTGTTCATTGGCCAAGCTTCGCTGGACCCTTAATTAAATGAACTCATGAATAGCACCGCTCACTTCACAATGGGTGTGATTTTGAGTAAATTCTCTTACTTTTGACAATACCTGGACTATTTATGTTGTGTTGCAGAGGATGGAGGGAACACAGACTCCACTCTTCCACTGAAGAAGACACGCAGTATGTTATGGCTTCCTCCAGACAGTGAGTCAATGTTAATCTTTCAATTTGTGTTCATGATGGTACACTATTACTTATATGGTCATGCATTCACTTCCATTGACTGCCTTTATATGGTTATACTTGTTCTATCGATAAATAGGAAATCTACAAAATGATCTAAATGTAATCACCAGCTCATGTCTGTGGTGGAGACATCTGCGTGCATTTACGATTTCCAAAACAGTGACGACAGTTTGCAAAAATCAAAAAAAAAAAAAATAATAATAATAATAACTCTGGTCTGAAAATAAATACGAAACGGGCGGAAGTGTGGGCTGCGATATTTGGCCGATAAATAGCCTTTTGTTACCACCACACTGACTTCTCATTGATTGATTGATTGATTGAATATTTTATTAGACAACAATGAAGAGTACAGTCAAAACAAAAACAAAAAATAGTACAGCACAATTACAGTGAAACACCCATGCTTAATGTAAAAACACATGAACATTACCAGTAAAGCGTAACACAAAAAAATAAGGTAATTGTGAATGGTCAGTGCAACAGCGTATTTCTATGTGATGTCAGAACCACCCCGTAGTATCTCTTTGACATTAAAATGTCCAAATAATGCATTAACATATAGATTCTGGCTCTACAGTACATGATCCAATCCACCTGGACTGTTTGTTTGATGCCTATGTTGTGTTGCAGTGCGTGAAATGACCACTGATGAAGACTCCTTTCTACCAGTGAGGAAGAGGAGACTCAGTAAGGATCTACCTCCAGATAGTAAGTCGATTTAAACAAAGATAACCTTGATTTATGGACTTACCGTAAGAGACAGTGTAATGTGTCTGTAGTATTTTTCTATTTGTTCCAATTTCCTCGTTGGCATTGCCTTGTGCATTGTGTTCCCTGATTGCTGCCAAGTCCCCCACTGTCTGTCCCGGACAGACCGGACAGCCCCCCAAAAGAGGACATGTCCGTGTAAAAGAGGACGTATGGTCATCCTACCTCTGACACACATTGGGTCACCAACGGCTTGTTTTACAATTCACTTGATGGATTCATTTAATACGATAAAAGCAACAATGAAAATCATGGCAAGGATTATCGTTATCAAACATGTGATGTCTGAGCATGACTAATTTGTCCCAGAAAAATACAGCAATTATGAATCTTTAACTAGATTCTCTTATGATGTGGCATGTTCACTCTGATCTTGCACAATCTTATTGGGGCACTGACATTGTGTGTGATAATGTACTGTATAGGCACATTGTTTAGTAACTGAGTTTTTACTGTATATTGTGTTTATAGTTTTATAACATTATCCATTGTGTTGTCTTCCAGTGGCAGTAGACAACACTTTGGACTCACCAGTGTCTACCACTGCACCTGAGCTGAGACTGGTGCTACTGGGGAGGACTGGAGCTGTGAGGAACGCAGTAGGAAACACCATCCTGGGCAAGGAGGCGTTCTGCGCTGAGGCCAGCTCCTCCCACCTGAGCCAGAGGAGTCGGAGGAGAGAGGGTGACGTCTGTGGGAGACGGCTGGTGTTGGTGGACACTCCAGACTCTGGATGCTCACTGGAGGACACGAGGCAGGATGCGGGGCTGTGTGTACGTCTGTCCGCCCCGGGTCCCCATGCCTTCCTCCTGGTCATACCAGCAGAGCCCTCTGAAGGAGAGGTGAGAGGGATGATGGAGAAGATGCAGGAGGCATTTGGAGAGAGCTGCTGGGAACACAGCATTGTCATCTTCACCCACGCTGACGGTGTGAAAAAGCTGAATCTTGAGGCGTTTCTCCAAACAAGGCATCAGGAACATCAGCTGCTTGTAGAGAAATGTGGGAACAGATGTCACCTCCTCAACATCACAGACAGCAGCGGAGCTGATCAGGTTTCACAGCTGCTGGAGAAGATAGACATCATGGTGGCAGGAAACACAGAGAGCTTCTACAGCACTCAGACCTACCAGGAGGCAGAGGCCCAGGTCAGAGAGATGGAGAGAAAGATTCAGAGAGACATGGTGGAGAGGAGACACGTGGAGGAGCAGAAGATGAGGGAGAGGTTTGAGAAGGAGCTCAAGGACTTTATGGGGAAGACAGAGGGAACCATTCAAGAGCTCAAGGGAGAAATTGTTAAGATTGGGAATCGGTTGACTGAACTGGAGAGACAAATGAGGCGGGAGAGGGATGAAGAAAAGAAAAGCGAGCTGGAAGAAGAGCTTAGGAAGGAATCTGAGAGAAGAGAGGAACTGGAGAGAGAGCTGGAGAGGTTTACATCAGAGAGAGAGGAAGAGAAGAGAGAGAGGGAGGAGAGACACAGACAGGACATGGAGGAGATGAGAGAGACGTACGAAGGAGAGGCCAGAGTAGAAGCAGAGCGATACCTAACCAAGATATTCCTGCCTGAGATTTTCAGCAATATGATCGCAAAGGCAAAGATGCAGGGAGAGTTTAGGAGGCAACTGGAGGAGAACAGAGAGATTAAACTAAAGTTAGAGGAGAGCCACAGCAGATATTCAGTACTGAAGGAGATGTATGACAACTCACTGGACATACGCCTGAACTTACTGGATAAATCAGAACTGGTAGAAGGGGGAACATGTGAGAGGGGGAACATGTGAGCAGAAGCAGGGTTCAGGAGATTCCACTTTTAGCTGCTGTAAAGAATAGTCAGCATATGTACGTTTGGAAGAGCAACATTTAATTGTATTATCTTTTAACTAAAACATTACGTTCCAACTACATGGTATCAATGCAGAACCTTTGTTAGCTTCCAAGACCAATATGTCCAGAAATGAACTATCGCGGTACATGCATAGATACAAGATATGTATTTGTTAACTTTAGGATGTGTAACAGCACAAAAAAAAAAAAAAAAACTCACCTTGTTTATCTTTGTGTGAAATTAAGGAAGCATGTTTAATAATTAAGATTTTAAATCTGGCTTGTAAATAGCTGCTCAGTTTATGCTAATTCATGTTGTGATGATGATGATGATGATGATGATGATGGTGATGATGATGATTATTATTACAGTAAACTTTGTTTCATATGAAAGACTTTTCATAACTAGTGTTACTTATTAAATTATGTCCTACTGCATATTCATTATTGATAGCTTTTTGATCGACTGTAGATACAATATATCACCAAGATAGAGGAGAACATCAACCCAGTTCTTAAATCCTTACACTGGCTCCCTGTGTGTCAAATAATTGATTTCAAAATACTACTGCTGTTCTATAAAGCTTTAAATTGCTTTGGGCCAAAATATATATGACCTACGATGTTATGAACCAATCAGACCTCTCAGGTAATTTGGGAAAAGTCTGCTTTCAAATAATTGTGAGGAAGCAGCATTTAGTTTTTACACACTAACCATGAGGCTTGCATAATTATGTCATTAGAATGTCTCACTCCTCATGCTAAATCAATTAACCACAAATTAAATATGTATGCGCCCAACATTTGTCAACACGTATAAAAGAAAGTTGTCAAACAATCTATTTCTTGTATGCAAATTATAGACATGATGCAAATTCAACCGATTTTTATTTATTGTCAGCTGACACGTTTACAGTTGAATTATTAGTTGCCTCTGTGTGTTTGCAAGTGTGGGCACAGTTTGCTATTGGACTCCAATGTCACACTATTACATTATAATATTGACCACATAACATGAACGCAGGCTTACCATCTTGATAAGGTGTCCATTTACTCCATTTCAATTCCGATGCAGGACGGGGTAGTGTTTGCCTAAAGGGCAGACTCCCATCAGTATAAATCAATAAAGCTCTGATAAAACAAAAAGAAAACAGATGTTGGCTGAGTGAACAATTGTTCAGTAGAAAGTGCTTATACAATAAGCCTATCCATTCCAAGTGTTATTTGCCTTTGAAAACTAACTCACTATTCTCATTACATGTGAGTTTATTTATTTATAAATATTTGTATATGGACAGGGCAGTGCATATTAATGATCACCACACATACAATGCTGTGTAACTAGGCCTTCACCGTATTTAGCAAGAATGCTATTTTCCATCTCTAGTCTCCATACAGAAAGCAAGCAACATTACAACAAAAGAAACACATATAAACATTACTAAAATGGTGCAAACAGAAGAGAAAATACAACAGTAAAAAAGGCCTATTTTTGGCCTAAGATACCAGAAAAGCTCTCTTCACAGTGAGAGAAGCCCTGGCCAGCCTCTCCTGGCCCCCGGGGGAGTTTTCCCAGGCTGAACCCAGACACCTGCTGCCTCACGTGGGATGGAACTCTGACGACCACGTGGCCTGGCTGCGTCACACCCTGCTCAGCCTGCACATCCCACCCTGGCAGCCAGAGCCCTCCCAGCACGGTCAGTGGAGACATGGATTCATCTATCACGATGAGGATATGATTTATCCATAATTATTTATCTAGATCAGTGGTTCTCAATCTGTGGGTCGGGACCCCCAGGGGGGTCCCCAAATTATTTTGGGGGGGTCCCCAGATGAATAACTTAATGTGCAACATTGTTTTCTCTTTCAACAGTAAACAAACAAACATAATGTTAAAGTGTATAGAGGGAATCTGCACATTTCTAAAGTGACAATTTAAGGACTTTTTAATAGCCTACCTCTAAAATGACATTAGACATTGGCCAAATTCTCAAATATTAGAGGCAGAAATTGTGAAAATAGCAGATCTACATGTAGATCTGCTATTAGTAGGGGGGGAGGGGGGGGGGGGAGGGGGGGGGGGGGGGTCCCCAGTTAGAATATGATTATCCCCAGTTATAATATGATTATTTTGGGGTCGCGGCCTGAAATGGTTGAGAACCACTGATCTAGATAGCATATTATTTATCCATATTATTTATCCATATATTATTGTGTATCAATATTATTTATCTATATAGCATATTATTTATCCATATATTATTATGTATCTATATTATTTATCTATATAGCATATGATTTATCAATAGTATTTATCTATATAGCATATTATTTATCTATATTATTTATCTATATAGCATATTATTTCTCCATATTATTTATTTTTAATAATGTATTAACGTTTAAGTTGAATCAAAAAATGCAGAGCTGCTATAGTTAATTATTGGAGCAGTGGTTCCCAAACGTTTAGCCCAAAACTAGTGAAAATAGACAATCTACAAAGCTTCAAAGAGAGAGAGAGAGAGAGATAGAGAGAGAGAGAGAGAGAGAGAGAGAGAGAGAGAGAGTTTTAAATTGTGTGAAAAGTAATTACAATTGAAAACTAAATGTAGGAAAATAAATAACAGCTTATTTATTCGAGGCCCATAAAAAAAAAATATCCGCAACCCACATATGGGTCCCGACCCACTGTTTGGGAAACAGTGCATCAGAGGCTTCTAAAGTTCCACTGCAGTGCACTGGCTCCCCCTGCTGGGCAACAACTGCTTTTTAATGCATGGCTGAAAAGTTCTCCTCACAACATTACACTTCATTCATTAAAAGATCAAATGATGAAGGCTTCACCTTCATGTTTCTGTCAAACTGGAGCAATGACTTGAGGCCTCCTGTTCAGTGCTACCAGTGCTGTTATATTATTTTATATAATGTTAAATCATGGATTAAAGTTCTCAGTCGCCACGACTGATTTGAGTCATTTGGATTCCATAATAGCCAGCATGTCTGCTATGGAAGCATGTTGATCACCTGAAGTAGTCGATAGACAAGCTCTCAATGTGTCAATTTACAATTGAAGCATTTAGCAGAGCGACATACAATAAGCAAGGTAATACATCAGTATATCAACATCAATACATGAAATGGAAAGAAATAGTAAGCAATCTAAGAAAGCAATTAGACAAAGCACTTATTCAGTAAAAATCAACAAATGATAACGTAAAAAAAAAAAAAAAAGATCTAAAGGACTTCATGGTCATTGAGGGTGGGCGAGTGCTACGGTAAGTGCTATGGGCTAAGGTGAAGTCTTTAAACAGGGGTCAGCAAACCTTGCCTAGCCCTGCTTTAAACACTTTAAACGTTGTAGACAGGCTGCTTTTTAAGACCTGGTACCACTTTGATCATTATGTTATGCTTTAACTATTAAACTATAGCAGATCTACAAGCTTACAGTGTGGCACCAAGTGCTGTACTGCGAGCTTGTACATCTGCTATTCTTGAGGTCCTTGTCATTAAAAAAATCAAAAACCACTGACGTGTTTTTTTTGTTGTTTTTATTTTATCCATATTAAGTCGCTCCCTACGGTCGCAATTACAAAGATTTGCACCAATTTTCACAGCTTTTCAAAAATAGCAGATCTACAAGCTCACAGCGTGGCACTGGGTGCCACACTTTGAGCTTGTATATCTGATATTTTTCAATAGCTTAAGTATAAAATAATTCCAGGTCTTAATGGGTAAATCCATGGTAATGTGTTACGGTCTGATGGGAGTCTGTTCTCCTTTATGGCAGTGAATGCTGGACCCTGAAGCCAACTCTGCAGAAGTCTCTAGACGGGTGCTGCACCACAATGTTACATGTAGTGCTCAATATCTCAACATCAGCAAGAGTACACATGTTACCAACAAGAATCTGTATGCTGGAATATTAAAGGAGTAGTTCACCCCCAAAATGACTTTTTTCCTATCGAGACTTGGGTTCAATAATAGTGTTTTGTTTTTGTCGCCTTCCTAAAATAATTTGAGGAGAAGCTTTGTAGGCCGAATACATTTGGGTCTCCATCCGGAATCAATGGGGGTACATTTATTATAATCAAATTATTGTCTTAGGAATGTGACAAAAAAAAAAGATATTATTGAACTCCATGGGGTGAAAAAAAAAGTACTCAAGAAAGACGCAGGAGTGCAAAGCAACAACGAGCTGGCCAGATGTGTGGAGAACCGAGATGACTGGAAGCGAGGATGGAGGGCTCGTCTGAGGACGACCTAGAGAGAGAGAGAGAGAGAGAGAGAGAGAGAGAGACAGAGAGAGAGAGAGAGAGAGAGAGAGAATGTGTTACATGATGTTGTGTCAATGTACATGTATCATGTTGTATGGTGTTTGCAGCCTCCTGGTCAGAGCCAGGGACATGCTGGGCCCCTGATTCAGCCCGGTAAAAAGAGTTGGAGAGGCCCTCATTGTGCGCTATAGAGAGAGATCTCTCTATAGCGCTGCTGCTACTTTGCCATTTCAGATCATGACAAGTGGGCCAATTACATGAGTTATATTTCGTCGTTGTCGGGTGGAAACCTTGTATGTCCAAAACCGTTAGTTTCGTATTTATCATTTTAAAAATGATTTAAACTAGTGAAAACAGACGATCTACAAGCACACAACGCCTCGCACCGCGAGGTGTTGTGTGCTTGTAGATCTGCTTGGAGTTGTCCCGCTTTTCCCAATGGCCAGCACGTCCCTGGTCAGAGCTGTGCTCCTCCATCTACCAGTACTGTTCCCTCATCCCGGCCTCTGACCACACAGCCCCTCTCCTCATGTCCAGACTGGACCACCTGCTGCACAGCGTCAGCCTGCAGGGGGGCTCCCAGAGGACCCCCCAGAGGACCCCCCAGAGCCCCACGTACCAACACATTCCCTGGGACAACATCGTGCTGCTCTGCATCGACCACAAGATGAAAGACTGGCCCCCCACCGGACCCCCTGTCTGTGAAGGTCTGTTCAGTGGTTCTCAATCTTTTCAGGATGTGACCCCCAAAATAATCATACTTTAACTGGGGACCCCCCCACCCTGACGAGCACTAAGAGTTGAGGCATTACATTTTGTATAACATGGTTCTGTTGTGAAAATAGCTGATCTACATGCTTGTAGTAGCATGTAGATTGGCTATTTTCACAATTTCAGCCTCATATTAGACCATTTGACCAATGTATAATTTGTCATTTTAGATATATTAAAAAGTCCTCAAATTGTCACTTTAAACATGTGCAGATATCCTCTATACACTTAAACTTTGTGTTGGCTTGTTTACTGTTGAGTGAGAAAACAATGTTTCACATTAAGTTGATCATCTGGGGACCCCCCAAAATAATGTGGGGACCCCCATGGGGGTCCCGACCCACAGGTCTGGTCTATATAACAATGCTAACTAAATGACATGTGGGTCTGGTTTTGTATGAATAATTGAACATGCAAAGTTGCCATTTGGGCAAATATAAGCCCGTTCTATCACTCTCTGCTATGATTTGACCGACTGGCACTGCTGCCTACTGGGCTACAAAAGTCCACTTAATAATAATATAGTGCTTTTCAAGGTACCCAAAGTCGCTTAACAAAACAGGAATAAAAGATAAAATAAAAACAACTTTATTAATTTAAAAGTCTAAAAGCAAAGAAGAAAATTAGCAGAACAGATTAAAATAGCAGAGAGGGAGAGTAGAGTTAGGTGTGGAAAGAAAGTCTAAAGAGGTGAGTTTTGAGGGAGGCTTTGAACACGGCAAGGGTGGGGGTGGCTTTTATGTGAGGTGGGAGTGGGTTCCAGAGGGTGGGGGCTGCAACTGAGAAAGCCCTGTCACCCCAGGTGTGTTTTTTTTTGTTTTTTTTTTGCTTTATGGGTGAATTCCAGGAGGTTGGCATTGCTGAGGGCCTTGTAGGTGGTGATCAGTATTTTGAAATCAATTCTGTATTTTACTGGGAGCCAAAGGAGGTTGTGGAGAACTGGGGTGATGTGGTCTCTTGATGGGGTTTTGGTGAGGAGGCAGGCAGCAGAGTTTTGACACATTGTAGTTTTTTGAGTACTTTAGAGGTGGCACCGTAGAGGAGGCTGTTGCTGTAGTGGAGTCTGGATGTGATGAAGGCATGGATGAGTGTCTCTGCAGCAGATTGGGATGGTGTGGGAGGAGGTGGGCAATGTTAAGGAGGTGGAAAAGTAAGCAATTTACCCCGAGTGAGAGGACATTATGCTCTGATAATGTCCTGTGTGAGGGGGTGATCGGACGAGGCGAAGCCGAGTCCGATAACACCCTCACACAGGACATTATCAGAGCATAATGTCCGACCCCGAGTGGTAAATAGCTTTTCTACCACTTTTTTCCGTATACATGAAAGAAAACACATAGTTGTAACTTGCAAGGATATTAAGTTACAATCATTATTGCCTATAAAACTTCCGCGACGACAGCAAATAGTTCCACAAACAACATCTTCTACTCACCACCAGATGACGCCAACTCCATGCAGAGAAAGATGTCTAGCATACAGCTAAGCTAACGTCAGTTAGAAGGACCGTTCCGGCCGTAAATAGAGGCTGTTCGCTTCCAGAAAGGCATAGGTTCAGAGAAAAGGGGCTTTAAAGTTGGCGGATTGCATTGGATCCAAATAAATCGGCGACGTCGTACGCACGTTAGTAAACATAGGACCGCTACGACCGTCATATGTTGGTTGGGGGAAAGGTGTTCCGACTACCTCCTGAAGTCCCCGGATGTACACTGAGGCGCATTGATCTCGTCCTCACACAACTGCGGCGGTTGTTCTGCCATAACCTCCGGAATTTAGCCAATCAGAATCCAGTATTTGAACATGTGACTAGAAAAAGTGGTAGAAAGGCTGTTTTAGTGATGTTATTGACATGGGATTGGTAGGAGAGGGTGGGATCCAGGATGACACTCATTCACTGTGTGTGTGTGTGTGTGTGTGTGTGTGTGTGTGTGTGTGTGTGTGTGTGTGTGTGTGTGTGTGTGTGTGTCTCTAGGATCAGTCACTGAGGATGGGGAGGTGTTGGTGTATTTCCTCTCAGAGACACTAGGGGGCTTCCAGCCCCCCGAGGATTGGTCCCAAGCTGTGAGACGCACACACACACTGAGACAGCAGATGGACAGGTACACACACACACACACACACACACGCACGCACGCACGTGCACGCACGCACGCACGCACACACACACACACACACACACACACACACACATACACACACACACACACACAGCTTACTTTGTGCCAGTTTTTGCCCTTTAAGTCTTAAAGCCTGCATGTGTAAAGTGTTAAACATTGAAGTGTGTGTGTGTGTGTGTGTGTGTGTGTGTGTGTGTGTGTGTGTGTGTGTGTGTGTGTGTGTGTGTGTGTGTGTGTGTGTGTGTGTGTGTGTGCTCTCAGGGTGGGGGCAGAGGGTGGTGGACCCCCCACCTCCTCCACCTTCAGATCACAGATGTGGTGGAGGAGCCGCTTGGACCCTGTGTCGTCCCCTGCCCCTCCCCCTCTGGACATCACCCACACCCCCAGCGCTCTGGAGCTGCTACCTCAACGAGTGTTAGACCAGCTGCAAGAAGAGAGCGCTCTGAGCCACAGGTACACACATTGGAACACACACACACACTAGGGCAGGGGTTCCCAAACGTTTTTGTCTCAGGGCACCCGATAAATATTGTTTTAATCCGAGGCACCCCTACATTATAATTTCCACTCCCACCACCTTATATTTATAGCATATCGTCGTTGTCGGGTGGAAACCTTATATGTCCAAAACTGTTCGTTTTGTTTTTATCATCTAAAAAAAATACTAAACTAGTGAAAACAGCAGATCTACAAGCACACAACGCCTCTGTGCTTGTGGATCGGCTGTTTTCACTAGTTTTGTGCGACGGTCTTATATGATGAAGCAGGGCTTTGCTTTACCAAAAGATGTACACATTTGAAACTTGGAGGTTTCTACGAGGTTTCTGCCCGACAGTGACGATATTTTAGTGATTATGTTGCGAGGAAAACATTGAGATAATAGCCATTTTGGTTAGAACTGACTGAAAATAACTTTGTTCTTCAAGTTTAAAATGACACTAAATAGTGTCCAAATAAATTCCATATATCATCAAATGATCTCGCGGCACCCCTGGACTGCCGTCACGGCACCCCAGGGTGCCCCGTCGCCCACTTTGAAAACCCCTGCACTATAGGGTATTAAACAAAAAGTTGACAAGTCGACTCTCAGTCGACTTCATTGCACAAGTCGACTCCAACCAGGGAAAGTCGAAAGTTGAGAAAACAAAAAATATATATTTTTTCTCTATCATTATTTTTGCTCCATGTGTGCTTGTGTACAACATTCAAACAGTAGGATTGCTTATTGTCAAGGACGGAATGATTCTCTCCTTTTCCAACTGTATTTTGTCAATGAAATGAAGCACACAGGGAGTTTTCACTCAGCCATTAATTATCGAATCTATAATATTAACACCAAAACAAAGGCCTCAAGGGAGAAAGGATCGCTTTAGGCCATTCTATTTTAAGTAATTTTCGGATTCCCCCCTTCGTTTGATGAAGTCATCAAACAATATAGTCGACTTCAACTCAACTTTTTACTGAGTCGTGTCGACTTGCAAAAATCACAAGTCGTTAATGCCCTAACACACACACACACACACAGAGATGGGCGAAAATACATTGAAAAGTATTTTGATACAAAATACAAATACTGGGTCAAAAAATGTATCAAAATACAAAATATAAATACAGGCCAGAGAAATGTATTTAAGATTCAAATAAGTATTTTGTATTTTGAAAATACATAAATACTTTTTATAAAAATTGATGCAATGATTAGTACTTTTATAGATTGACTGCCAAGTATTAAATTAACTGGTGAGGCGAGTGGGCGCGGTCCCGTGAATTCCCCGCGAGTGTGCTCGTTTGTGCATGCATATGTGGGCGGTGAGAGATGGATTGTGTTCATCTTTGTGAAATACCGCGTGCGGTAACCGCTGACCCAATTGGCAGCCATAGCGGTGACCGCGTATCGTGTGGAAGGCACTTAAATTGACCATACTATGAAGTTTGTCTTGAGCAGGCTGCCTAAATGTTTACCACTGTGTGCCAGTGTGTGAGAGCTCAGGCCAGAAGTGCCTTCCACACGATAAGCGGTCAACGCTATGGCTGCCGCTTGGGTTACCGCACCGTTGTGAGACACAAACACACTTGCTCAGTGAGTAAACGCCACACGGTATTTCCCAAAGATGAACACAATCCATCTCTCACTGCCCATGTCCGTATGCACAAACGAGCACGCTCGCGGGGATTTTCACGGGACTGCGCCCGCTCGCCTCGCCGCCTCAAAACTTCACTGCGCGGCAGAAATAGCCGCCCGCCTCTCATTGAAAATGAATTACTAGGAGGCGGTGACCGCATATCGTCTGGAACCCACTTTACCGTTATCTTCTAAAGGAACTATGGCATGAGACTGAATGCACAGTTGCCTCTGCGCCAGTACTTCATAGAGTGCAAAACCCGCTCTGCCAGCCTTATAATAACTAAAACTGCACTCTGTTGAGGTGCCAACTTGCTCCTTGTGCACAAGTAGGCCATGTATGGCCTGCTTGCACGCCAGCAGAGCGCGCCATGAGGTGCGCTCACCATTGGCGATGCCAGTGATATCACCACTGACATCACCAGGAATGCTGGTCCCTCATTGGCTGTTAATGATGACATTGCCAGAAATGCTGGTCCCTTATTGTGCTACATGCTTAAACACACACAGCTACCTACCTACCAACCTACATACATACACAGATGAACGCAGTACTTGCGCGCAAGTAATTCGAAATTGTAATCATAACCCAGCAAACATTTTGAGGTATATTAGACATCTAATATACATCTAAACTTATACAAGAGGTCTAAGTTTATACGTATAAAAATGGTCTACCAGAGGTATAGATATGCAAGTTTTTTAGACGTCTAAACTTTATACCTGGGTCTAAATTTAGACTTCTAATAGACGTCCGGCCGTTAGGTATACACTTCGACGTCTATTAGATGTATAATATTAGACGTCTAGTCTAAGTTTAGACGTCTAAAAAACTTGCATATCTATACCTCTGGTAGACCATTTTTTATACGTATAAACTTATACTTCTAGTTCAAATTGTTTAGTGCACGATACATTTGAAGCAAACCTAAGTCAAGTGCTATGGCTGTATCACACACACATAAACCACCAGCAAATTAGATTGAAAGAAAATGTGTCTTTCCCCCTACAGTTTAAACCTTTGTGAATGTTTAAAATGTGTCCATTTGAGAATAAAATTACATAAAAAGTATTTTGTATTTCAAATACAGAAAATACTAGACCTGAAAGTATTTTGATACAAATTACATCCAATTTTTTCCGTCCCAGCCAAATACAAATTACAAAATACAAAAAAGTATTTCAAATACGTATTTCAAATACATGTATTTCAAATACTGCCCATCTCCACACACACACACACACACACACACACACACACACACACACACACACACACACACACACACACACACACACACACACACACACACACACACACACACATTTATACAAAGTGCCTTGGGCCTACAAAGCAACCAATGACATGACACCTCCATATCTTCAAGATATCATACAACCCCTCCTGCTCACTCATATCAGTTTAAACACAGTAATGGTGTCTGAACCTTCCCTAAAATACCTGGACGACGCTCCACGAGTCCCAGACTCTTCTCCCTTCCCTAAAACACCCTGGACAACGCTCCACACGTCCCAGACTCTTCTCCCTTCCCTAAAACACCCTGGACGACGCTCCGCGCGTCCCAGACTCTTCTCCCTTCCCTAAAACACCCTGGACAACGCTCCACGCGTCCCAGACTCTTCTCCCTTCCCTAAAATACCCTGGACAACACTCCACACGTCCCAGACCCTAGAATTCACCTTGTTTATTGACTAGAGTTCATGTTTACTCTGCTTATTTCAGTTTCCACATGTAAGTGGCTCTGCTTAGGATCGTCAGATAAGGGAACATAAGATGGAAAAGTGTTTATTTTCTTTCTTTTTCTTCTTTTTTTTTCTTTTTTCCTTTGTCATTAACCCATTTAGGCTTAGAATTATTTAATGCTTTAACCGGTGGAGAAAAAATAGCAGATGTACAAGCTCACTCTGTGCTGCGCTGCGAGCTTGTAGATCTATTTTTGAGCGGTGCAAACCGCTCCTATAAGTGGCTGTGCGTGTGTCTGTAGCCTTTTCCCTCAGCGTTTTGCCATAGCAAAACGATTGTGTGTAGCATAGCCTGTACATCCTAGACTCAAATCCTAGTCTGAAGACGTTATGCCAGCACGACCACCGCTCACTTCACATTGGGTGTGATTTTTTGAAAAAGTCGTGAAAATGTGTGGAAATCTTTGAATATATGTATTTTCAAAGCGAACGTTTGTAACTCAAATGTTGCTTCTGGGTGGTCCCTGGAACCAAAATATTTTGAGATGGGGGTCCGTGGCCAAATAAATATCATTTTGGGGGTCCTTCACATGAAAAGGTTTGAGAACCACTGACATAGTAGTCTCTCAAGAGCAGACTAACTGTGCTCCAGTTAGGTGAAAATGACCTTTTCTTTGACAATGGCTGGCCAGATTGCTGACATAGAAACACAGGTTTTTCCAAAAAATCTTAGAAGGATTCAAAAGAGACTTCACGATTTTTCAAAAATAGCAGATCTACAAGCTTGCAGCACAGCACTCTGTGCCGCGCTGTGAGCTTGTATATCTGCTATTTTTCAATAGTTAGAGCATAAAATAATGATACTCAATAATGTGTACCCGTTCTGAATGGGTTAATTCCTCCTCACACACATCTCTGTGTGTAGTCACTGTTGTATCTTCACCTGCCATTGAGGAGCCCCCAACGGGAGGACGTAGAGCCTCTTTCCTACTCCTCCCGCCTAAGTTGCCCAACGCTCCCTGCCTGTAGCAGTACAGTGACGTCATGTTTGTCTCTTCCTGCAGGAGCACAGAGCAGCTCCAGGATTGGCTGAACGCAGACCCTGTGGAGCACCTGGCCACGCCCCTCTTCATGCCCTCCTCCACCCTGCTGGCCACGCCCACCTGGACGCTGCCCACGCACCACAGTGCCACCAACAGGCCTCCATGGGTAAGACAGCCACAGTCCTCTGATTGGTGCAAAGACAGCCCTTGTCCTCTGATTGGTGCAAAACGGCCCTGTCCTCTGATTGGTGCAAAGACAGCCCCTGTGTCCTCTGATTGGTGAAAAAAAGACAGCCCCTGTGTCCTCTGATTGGTGCAAAGACAGCCCCTGTCCTCTGATTGGTGCGAAACATGCAGCCCTGTCCTCTGACTGAAGACACATCACAAGCATATACTTAGGGCGGCTTGCACCAACACGGTTTAAGCCTTAAACTGGTTTAAATCAAGGTTTATCTTTTAATCAGCTTGCACCAAACCTTAAATCTAGTTTTCATTAATCAGGTTTAGTTTTAAACCATCCTTTTAATCTTGGTTTGAATTTTCTCTGTAAACCTGGATTACTGTTAATCCTGTTGCACCACTACTTTAAACTTTGATTTAAACATCAGTAAGGGATTAATTTTAAACTTGCTGGTTTAAATGCAAACATGCCATTGACATGAATGGGGGTCCCCCTCCTGTGAGGGAAGCCTCACAGTCACAGCGAGCCCTGCAGGCTTGCAACTGCTGCGGACAGCGTTTCACAGCTGAAAACAAACATCTCATATTGTTGTCTTCAATACATCCTTGTAGTACTGTACATCGGCTATTTTAAATTAGCGAACATTTAAATATTTACAGGGACATAATACAGACATTTTTCATGGAAGCTTGTGGACTCCCCAAGCAACATGGAGACGTTTTAATTTTCTAAATCGCTTCATAATTGACTCAAATGTGAATGTGATCAAAACTGTGGTCTTTTCTTGCTTCCTAGATAGCCGCGCATCGCATCGTATCGCATCGCCGCACCGCACCGCACCGCACTGTGTAGCGTCCGAGCGTCACCGTCGTATGACGGAGCGTTATATATTTTTTGGTTTTGGCTGCAGGCGCTCTTCTTAACATAGGCCTGCCCTCCTAGAAGTGAATAAAAGAGAACACTAATGATATTAGGCTCAAGAGAATAGCATATTTCAGTTTGTTTACATCGAAATCCAAGATGGAGGACATTTAATCCATGAATTAATCACTGTTTATGGTTTTAATAACAGATTTGTTAAGCAATGCTTAAATTTAAGTGGTGCAACGCACCTCGATTTAAAATAAAACCTAGATCAACAAACCCTTGATTAACCCTAAACTAAGATTTATTTAATCCCTCTTGGTGCAAGCCGCCCATAGAAACCTTTCTCTGCCTCCTCCTCTGGCTCTGGGGTGTCTGTAAAAAATGCGGAATTCTTCCACGTGCGTCACAGAAACTGAAGTTCGGTAGGCCAATCTGATGCAGGACTCCCTCTTTCCCAGAGGAGGCATGTTTGTTTCCTCATGCCAATAAAGCTCATTTGAATTTAATTGAAGTCCCAGAGAAGATGCACTGTGCACTTTGACTTTCGACACTTCCGACAATGATTTTTACAGGTCGCTCCAAAGAACTGCAGCGGCGGATGAGGTTTCTAGCTATGATCACAAGTATCTTTACTTAGTAAGGGAAAATGAGCCGAGTGCTGGAACTTCAATGACTTCAGCAGCCCCAAAATACCTTAATACACACCTCATACCGTCATACGCTCATATTGGCCATCTTTAATCCCAGGCCCGTGAGATACCCCCAAACTTTGATTGGCTCCCACAAAGTTTCCCAAGGGAGTTGTGATTGAAAAAGTTCAGACGTGATAGTAGACACCTTTATGAACACACCTGTCAAGAAAGCTATTGTTAATGATTTAGTTCCCAGATTGGTCCAGCACTCAGCTAAATTTCCCTTACTGTCTTCCAAACAATCGATGCAGTGGTCATTTTGGCACCCACAAAACAAGCAGAAGAAACAAATGCTAGGGGAGGTCAAATTATTATTTGACATTTGAGGCCCCTTATACTTCATCATCTTCATGTGTTCTAGGAGACGAAGCCCGAAGAGACATCCAGAAAGACGCCTCTGTCCTCCAGAGGGACAGCCGTGTCTCTGTCCTCCAGAGGGACAGCGGTGTCTCTGTCCTCCAGAGGGACAGCCGTGTAGATAGATACCTTTATTATCCCAAGGGGGAAATTTAGTTGTCCAGTAGTAGCACAGCAGTATACAGTTATTTACAAAGTTACAGAGACGTAAGAAAGATAGATAAGAGGGAAAAAAACAAAACAAAGACAAGAGCAGTACAGTACCAATAAGGAGAAGGTGCATCAATAGAGGGGGCGAATAATATATAAGTATATATACATAAAGTGTCTTGCAAAAGAGACCATAGCAGTCAATGCTAGTTAGTGCAAACAAGTATCTCACTGTCATTGTTAAACAAAGCAAAAAATACTCCGAAACTACCAACACTAACAACCTAATAGTGCAGTGTCAAAAATCAGTGCGAAAAAAAAAAAAGAAGAAACTAGGAAGCGTGTCACCGCAAGGCGCACATGAGCACTCTTCCTGGAAGGTCCTTAGAGGTCAAAGTCAATACAGCAATTGTTCCTTAGAGGTCAAAGTCAATACAGCAATGGTTCCGTAAGTCTAAGTTAGGAAGGGAGACCTTTTCAAGCGACCGTTATGTGTCTCGTTGTACAGCCTAAGGGCAGCCGGTACAAAAGATTTTCCTAATCTCTCACATCTCCGAGATTAGGAAAATCTTTTGTACCGGCTGCCCTTAGGCTGTGTCTCTGTCCTCCAGAGGGACAGGGGTGTCTCTATCCTCCAGAGGGACAGCCCTGTCTCTGTCCTCCACCGTGTCTCTGTCCTCCAGAGGGACAGCGGTGTCTCTGTCCTCCAGAGGGACAGCGGTGTCTCTGTCCTCCAGAGGGACAGCCCTGTCTCTATCCTCCAGAGGGACAGCCGTGTCTCAGTCCAGACGTCTCCAGGACCTCCAGCGTCAGATAGCAGCCGGTCAGGAGGAGGAACTGTCCTTCAGACTGAAGCTGGACAACCTGATGAGTATCGTGGACGACTGAGTCCAGACACCCACGGCTCTCAATGCTCTTTGACTCCCAAAGAAACTCCCTTGAATTATGTTCCAGTAATTGATAGTTAAAAGGTCATTGTTGGGGGTGACTTATTGCATTAAAACTGGACTGAAGTATTGTCAGGTTGGCTCCACTACCTTGTTGTTGGAGAAGTGCTTTTAATGTTTTACAAGCAGTTTTAGTTTAGCAGTTTTCCTTTTGTATTTAAAAATGTTTAATAAAATGGCCGTCGCTTACAGTATTGATGCCCATTTTGGGTCAAAATGTAACAACTACAGCTCAGTAGAACGAGTGAATTTCTCCTTTTCTTGTTTTTCTTTTTGTTTTGCTGTTTTGTTTTTTAACTAAGCTATATTTTTGTCAAACAATTAATAAAATGTACAATTTAAATTCTCTGTGTCATTCTCCTACAACATAATTTCACTTGACTAGTGAAATTATTTGTACTAAAATAAGTGTTAAATAGCTTGTTATTGTGTAATCCTATTTGCTATAGAGCAGGGGTCTTCAACAAGGGTCTGGCACACTAGTGGGTCTTGTTAGTTAGTTTATTGTATTTCTTTAATCAACCACTTGAACCCTAGTATCCCTATTCTGAAGGCAACATTAGCCAATCTACAGGTTCACAGCGCCTTACGCAGTGTGGCGTTGTGAGCTTGTAGATCTGCTAACTTCAATTTACAATTTCAATTTAAGCATTTAGCAGACACACTTAAAGGGGAGTTTCGGTCAAAAACGACTTTCCTACCTTTAAAATGTTGATTCAGGAAGCTTCTGGGTTGATCCTGGTTAGTTTTGACCCATAGCAGCATTTTGTTCCATTTTGGATTTTCTCCCCTGCACCCCACGGCTCCAAACGGCACCTCTTGGGTCACTCCATAATCCGGTTATTATTCTCGCTCAAAACTCACTTTTCTCGCTCGGTCTCAGTCCCTGGTAACGTTGTTAGCAAATCCAAGCTACACCAGCTCCTGGTCGCCGCCATGTTTGTTTACTTTTAGCTCAACTCTGAACTCTCAGCCCAGGAGAGAACACTGTGAAATCACGTTTTGTATCGCGTGACTCCCCGACGCGCGACGAACAATAAAACACAAAAATGCTCTTAGCCAAAGAAAAAAGATGTAACTATGTCGACAAAGTCTGCAGAGTGATGTATGGTGTAGCCTCTTGTCTACCTCAACAGGCACAACAGGCTGTGGGGGGAGGGGGGTGGAGCTGTGAGCAGCAGCAGCAGCTCGTGAACGCGCGTTTCCCAACGGGTATGGGATTTCCCAGTGTTTCTCTTGCAGGGCTGAGAGTTCAGAGTTGAGCTTCTTGTAAACAAACATGGCGGCGACCTGGAGCTGTTGTAGCTCGTATATGCTAACAACGTTACCAGGGACTGAGACCGAGCGAGAAAAGTGAGTTTTGAGCGAGAATAATAACCGGATTATGGAGTGACCCAAGAGGTGCCGTTTGGAGCCGTGGGGTGCAGGGGAGAAAATCCAAAATAGAACAAAATGCTGCTATGGGTCAAAACTAACCAGGATCAACCCAGAAGCTTCCTGAATCAACATTTTAAAGGTAGGAAAGTCGTTTTTGACCGAAACTCCCCTTTAATCCAGAGCGATTTACAATAATTAAGGCAATACAATCAATCAATACAATAAGCAAGGTACTAAATCAAAATATTAAACATTTGACTCTGTAGGCCTACTTGGCTTTCTTTTTCCCTCTTCGTCGAAGATATTGAGGGTAAGTGGTTAAATATCTGAAAATACAAGTCTATGCGATATCTATGAAATGTTGTATGAATGTTAGGTGTGGTAATTTGGCTATTTTATCTGCAGAGCAGAGACCACATTATGCTATTATTTCTCCAGGAGGTATTGTCTATAATAATGCTTCATTATTTATAGAGTTGTGATCAAGGCACTGTTATGCAAGCATAATTATTGTCTATAGCCTGTCCACACACGTTAAACACTGGTATTTGGTATTTTCCACCATTAGCTTCAACCAGCTAACCATATGCAACCAAGCATACTGTATTATGTTATGAGGACATCTACTGGGCAAAGTCTTATTACACCCAGAACAGATCATATCTATGGGCCTGTTATCCCAAGGGGAAAATCAGTGACCCAAAGGCAGCACAACAGTTATTGTTGCAAAGTTACAGAGAAGTATGAAAAGGAAAAAAAAAAGTAATGTGTACATCTAATAAAGAATACCGGTAAATACATACATAGAATCAACAGTACAGAGCAGGTGTAAACATATAGGTAAAACAAAAAGTCAAGAACAGTCAATGCCAATGCTGCAGTAGAATGAGACTCTAAAGTCTCTAACGCCTAAATCTCTGCTACACTATAAATATAGTCCATTGCAGCATTGCTGCTTATTTTAACTACAGGACACAGTAAAGTAACAACTGTGTTGATATGACAGGGGAGTCACAAGGAGGGAAAGTGGGACTGAGTTATTGGGCCCAAGGTGGAGGGGCCTTAATTATTTTATTCTTAAAAAATATCAGATATACAAGCTCACAGCTCGTTACCGAGTGCCGCACTGTGAGCTTGTAGATCTGCTATTTTTGAAAATTCCTGAAAATGTGTGTAAATCTTTGAATACCGGTATATGTATTTTTTTAAGCAAGCATTTGTAACTCAAATTTTGCTTCTGGGGCGTCCCTGGAATTAAATATGTTGAGATGGGGTCCGTGGTCAAATACATTTAATTTTGGGGGTCCCTGACATGAAAAGGTTTAAGCACCACTGACATAGAAACATGGGTTTTTCAAACAAAAAAATTAAGAAAAACGTAGAAGGATTTGAAATATTCAAATACTTTTTTCCCCTTTTTTTTCAAAAATAGTAGATCTACAAGCTTGCAGTGCGGCACTCTGTGCAGTGCTTTGAGCTTGTATATCTGCTATTTCTCAATAGTTAAAGCACAAAATAATGTGTAATAATCAGTTCTCAGTCTAAGTGGGTTAAAACCCCTCCATATGAAGAACATTCATGGGGGGCCCACAGTGAATCCTTGTAGGCCTACCCAGGGCCCATACGTTGGTGTGACACCCCTGTATGTTGATAATATGGACAGGTCGTCAGTCCCTGTAGTCCAGACTGCATTGCCACTATAGCATCTGGCATGGAAAATAATACTAATATTAATAATAGGGATTGTCCACAAACTTCAGAGTTGCAATGTTGCTTCTGGTTTATTCATAGTCCAACAAAGTGTATATTCCTAATCAAAGCAAAAACTCTTCTTCTGAGGTTATTTTCCAATTCTCAGTAAATAGCATACTTTCCTTCTAATGTTGAAATCACAACATGTTTCCCAATTGGAATTTTAGCTCCGGGACGGAGGGCCATTTCCGATTGAAAGTGTGTAACCCTCTTTAACACATTCAATGCTACTGTTTACTGGCCTGCTCCATTCCCATGCCACCATTATAGGCTACTATTTTCACCAGTCTTTCTAGCTCTACTGAGAATTATCAAAAAGACAAAAAAAAATCACCCAGTATCTCAAATAAAGTGCAACTCGTGCACTTTCACCAGAAGTTAACCAGGGGTTTCAGCTATTTTCGGTTCTTGCGCTATATTAGTTTTAAAACTGTCTGCTCTTCCCCAGAGTGGACGAAAACAAACAGAAACAGGAGAAATTGGCCCTTTTGTGAATAACACTTGTTCAAGCATTTCTTTCTCTTGAAACTTTTATTTTTTGGCTTCTGTGACATCATACATGTATAAAGTATTGTTGTCAGACAAATTGTTTTTTTTTATAAAGAAATAACGTTTAGTGTTAAAATCTCTGTAGTTCTATCTATATAGGCTATACTCTATGCTCCGGCCCACGACACAGCCGCGTGCACACTGCACAGTCTGCATACACTGCACGCAACGCGTGCACGCAGCGCTCAAAGAGTAGCAGTCACACACACGCACACGACTTGCGCGCACGTAAGAAAAACACCACGTTTGTTTATGCAATGGAATGGAGTCTTCCTAGTGTACACACGGCGTGCGCTCATAGTAGGCACACGCGCGCGCACACGAGTCGACACGACGACGCACGCGGCACGCTCAGTCACACACGCACGTCGTGCGCGCGCACGTGGAAGAGAAACCCATCAAATAGCCCACGTGTTGTTTCTGTGCTAAAAACACCACGAAAAGAGGACATCTGGTACAAAGACCAACTAAAGGACGAGGGATTATCATCTTCGCTGGCGACCCCGCCTGTTGATCGTCATAAAACCACCAATAACTGGAATATAAACTTTATGCGTCGTGTGTAGTGGATAAAAAGCTGATCTGGACGCTATTCAACAGGTTGTGCGGCAGCGGCAGGGGAGACGCTTGCGTTTCGCGAACATTCTTACCTTTTGTGAACATTAGATCCAAGGATCCCAGGTAATATGCCTCTCTAATCTGTTTATTTGTCAAGCGTGGAAGAAAATCGAAGCAGCGTGTTGAAATAAGGAGTATAAATCGCTCATATTGTCAAATCGTTCCAATGTTTTTAGCGTGGTCACATGGTATAAACATAGTGAAAGATGGTGGGGAAAATAATGCACTGGCTGACAACATGAGCAATATAAACTCTCCATTTCAACACGATGCTTGGATCCTCTTCCACGGTTGAGAAGCAAACAGATGAGAGACCCGCACAGGACTTTTACTTTTTGGATAGGATGTTCACAAAAGGTAATAAGTGTTCCTGACGGCTGAGGTGTCCCGCAAAGGACCGATTGTGTTCGACATTAGCGAGGAACTTGACTCGATCGTGTGCACTTTTGGAATGGATTACACTCCCCAGGCTAAATGCTAAATGCTGAAAGGTAAGGTGTGTGTGTGTGTGTGTGTGTGTGTGTGTGTGTGTGTGTGTGTGTGTGTGTGTGTGTGTGTGTGTGTGTGTGTGTGTGCGTGTGTGCGTGCGTGCGTGGGTGGGGGGGGTGTGTGTGTGTGTGTCTGTTTTTCTCTGGCTGAACAGAGTACTGTAGCGGCGGTACTGCAGCTCTGCAGCAGCAGCATGGCTCTGTTGTCGGTTTTGCTCCTTGTGAAATAGCAGAGCTGGTTTTGAGGATGTCTGAGAATTGAGAAGTGGTTGGTGTGAATTGAAAATGTATTTTTTTTTTCTAAATAATTTAGAAGTCCCAAACTTTGTCACAGGGTGGGGAAGAGTGTCAGCTAGGGGTACTTTCTGTTTAGTACTTTTCTCGTCAATTCTCGTCTGTGGCATGATGGCCTAATTAATGATTCTCGTCAATCTACCTCTGTGGCATGGAAAGAGTTAAGGTTCAGAGCAGACCATACGCATAATTCCAGAGGGCCACGTGTTTGCCCCATTATGCGCCTATTTCAGAATTAGATCTTTGACATTTTTAAGACAGATCACCCACGCTAAAAGCTCCACAGGACAATTCTTGATGTACGTGTCATGTTAAGTGCCTGATACCAAATGTATGGTCAGATTCTAAAAAGCAGCACGGGAGATTGGTGAGGTAATCCAATTATGGCTGACCATCTCCACTGGCCAGGGGTTACTTAGAGGTTATTACCCTTGCAACAGGAGAAAATAATAAATTAAGTAATACTATTAGCTATTTGCTGAGAAACCAAAAATACACCACACAAATATACCATATATTAGTTTGTCCAGATGCAATACCACTTCAGTCTTCAGACATGATTTTGGGGCGGTCCCCACTCCTAGATGACAGTGAAGTGACAATTTAAGGACCTTTAAGACCTTTTCACTCCACAATGTGTCTATAATGTATCTACAACCACCGATGGCCAAGTCAATCATTATCACCTTTTTACTGTTCTATGATGACCAAGGCATTGAGCAGTGGACTTAGAACCCCTTATAAAAAAAAACATATTAATGACTTTACTACTTGGAAGTTAATGATTAACTACGGATAAAAATCAAACTTTAATACTTTGACTCGTGATCATGCTGGTTAGTCGTATAGGCGTCAGTAATGTGTGAGGATTCGCATGAATTTGCTGTTCAAGTCTAAAGTATAAAGCAGTGAAAGGTAAGATATTATCTTAACGTTTTCTTTTTTGTTTTGTTTTTTTCAACTTTTAATGTAACTTAATCATGTAGAAATCTGTCTGCTGAACCACCGTAGGTTTCAGGGTTTGTGAGCAGGAAACAGCAGGTCGGTACTCACTGTTGGTTACTAGAAGTAATCTCCACGCTCATGAAGAAAAAGGCTGCAGCTCACAAATCAAACTATTTATTTACAGATAAATGTTATGTCAATTAAGTGTGGTAATTTGGATATTTGTTCTTCTATACAGGAGACATGGCAGGGTCCAGAGGTCATGGTAGGTCACAACACTTTTATTACCCGATAGATCAGTGGTTCTCAACCTGTGGGTCGGGACCCCCTGGGGGTCCCCACATGATAATGGGTGGGGGGAGGGCAGTGAAGTGACAATTTAAGGACCTTTAAGACATTTTAATACCTAAAATAAGACCATTACTGCATTAAAAGTGATCTACACACTATACTATTTAAAACATTGTCACACTATTTCTCTGTGGAACCGAGACAAAGCAAATGTAATGCCTCAACTCCTACAAGTGCTTGTCAGGGTGGGGAGACCCCGTTTCAAATATTTTGATTATTTTGGGGGGTCCCCAGTTCAAATTATGTTGATTATTTTGGGGGGTCGCGGCCTGTAAAGGTTGAGAACAACTGTGATAGATGAACCATCATCAACTGATATGGGGAGGAGGGAGATACAGTATGTGGTTCACATTTAAAGCAACGATACATAAACATTATCATTCACTACAAAGCAGACCTTTGCTTAAATGTATTCACAAATCTTATAGTTTTCACCACTGACAGTAAAGAAGAAAAAAAGAAGCGAAAAGAAGAATGTGTCTGTCTTTTCCCACAAGAAGTCAATGTTGAATTTGACATAATCCTCCTTATTTCATATACGAGTGAGACTTAATGCTGAGTATTAATACTTTGTGTAAACAAAACTAGAAACTTACAACTAAACTACTACCAGTAAGACTCCCTAATCGGGAGATAAGAGACCGTCAGGTCGCAGCGTGATTTTAGGCCAAAATGTGTAGGAGCAGTGTCTAAAAATGTGTTTGAAAAAATCGGCCTGAAGGTGGCGATAAATGGGACAGATCCATATGGATGACATGAGTGTAGAGCAAGTGTGTACCGATTTGCGTGATTTTAGGGCAAAATTTGTAGGAGCAGTGTCCAAAAATGTGTTTGAAAAAATCAGCCTGATGGTGGCGCTATATGGGACAGATCCATGTTGATGACATGAGTGTAGACATACTGTGTAGCGATTTGCGTTTTTCTAGGGCAAAATCTGTGGGAGTAGTGTCCAAAAATGTGTTTTTAAAAATAAGCCTGAAGGTGGCGCTAAATGGGACAGATCCATGTTGATGAGATGAGTGTAGACATACTGTGTACCGATTTGCGTGATTTTAGGGCAAACATTGTTGGAGCAGTGTCCAAAAATGTGTTTTGCAAGAATGGGCCTCATGGTGGCGCTAGAAGAGGGCCATGTGAGAATTGATGGGTGGTTTGGCAGGCAAGGAGTGTGTGTGCAGAATTTGGCATGGATCGGGGCAACGGTTGCGGAGATATGAGCAGGGCAAAAGTGTGACGTGTGACAGACTGACAGACGGACAGACAGCTAGTCGAGGTTTTGATAGTAAATGCGACCTGACGGTCACTAAAAAGTGTTACTTCCTCCAGGGCAGGGTTTCTCAGGGTAAAAAAGAGTTACTTCCTCTAGGGCAGGGTTTCTCAGGGTGGGTGACGTCACGACGTCCAGGGGTGTCTCAGAATACTTTGATAATATCTGGAATTTATCATTGTTATTTCTGTCAGAAGCAAGCATGAAGTTAATCATGTGCGTGGTGTTCTTTATTTGTATCATTGCAATGTTATAGGAATAGAAAAAGAAGACTTTCTGGACAAACATGATATACAGTAGTTTGGGACAACTGCTTGTAAATCGGCACTGTCCTGAATTGTCCCTCATGTCTGGCCACCCTATCAGTTCCAGTTCAATGACGAGATTGTGTGCACATCTTGTACCTGTATTTAGGCCAAGGTGGTCAATTAACAACAACAACTTTATTAGGAATAAGATAAGAGATAAAAGCAATATAACAACACTAAACAAGAGTTGAAACAAAGTCAAGTGGGAAAGGAAATAGTAACAGGTGGGTTTTTAGGGGGCGTCTCTGATGGGAGTACATGTGAGTAAATGCAGTACAAGGGCAACGTTTTGACCATGTAGGTCTCCTGTCTGCATCAGGCAAACAGATTAAAGGGATATTTCACTTTCAAAAAAATGTTTTGTTAATTTTATCGTCTACTCATGCTTTTGGGATCACCCAGAACAGTTTTTAAGTTCAGTTAAATTCAGTATTTAGATATTTGATATTGAATTTCTGGCCAGTGATGTATATTGGACCAATTACCCATATGTGGAGACCCCTGGTACCCGAGATCCATGTACTGTATGGATATGCTGTGAGAGCCCAAACATGCTTACTCAGTTATGCGTTGTGAAGATCCTATGACGTCTATGACATCTGACATCATACATACCAGTAAGACTCCCTAAATCGGGAGATAAGTGCCCGTCAGGTCACATACACAAACTTTGGAAGACAATGGTAGCCAATCAGGAGGGAATATGGGAAATGGGACAGATCCATGTTGATGACATGACTGTAGAGATACTGTGAACCGCTTTGCATGATTTTAGGGCAAAATCTGTAGGAGCAGTGTCCAAAAATGTGTTTTTAAAAAATTGGCCAGATGATGGCGCTAGATGGGACAGATGCATTGTGATGACATGACTGTAGAGATACAGGCCCGTTGTACAGATTTTTGGGAGGGGGTCAAGATCACAAACCTGGGCCCCCTTTTCACCTGTGCACAGCGTGGGCCGAAAAATATGTGTTTTTCACGGGAAACTATTGATTTTTAAAGTGAAGAAAAAAAAGAAGAAAAAAATAACAGTTCTACACGGTGGCAGAACCGTTTAGGCTTAATATAATAGGGTTTATATAAAGCATGATGTCTTAATCTTACCTTGGGAGAAAGTTCTTTCACAGTCACTCAAATCTTTCCTACACAAATAGACTGCTCCCAAGTCCCGTTCAACGGGGCCCCCCCCCCTATCAGCGGCCCTGAGAGATACTGTGTATCGCTTTGTGTGATTTTAGGACAAAATCTATAGGAGCCTAGGCTCCTACAGATCGAAGGTCAGCCCTAGTGTGTGTGTATGTGCAAGTGTGCGTGTGTGTGTGTGTGTGTGTGTGTGTGTGTGTGTGTGTGTGTGTGTGTGTGTGTGTGTGTGTGTGTGTGTGTGTGTGTGTGTGTGTGTGTGTATGTGTGCATGTGTGTGTGTGTGTGTGTGCGTGTGTATGTATGTGTGTGCACGTGTGTGCACGTGTGCGTGTGTGTGTGTGTGTCATCTGGGGTCCCAGATGACAGTGACGTGACAATTTAAGGACCTTTAAGACCTTTTTAATACCTAAGAAGGAAGCAACATAAATAAGACCATTACTACATCAAAAGTAATTAACAAACTATACTATAAAAACTGGCCAAATTGTCAAATAATATAAGAAAGGAAATTAGCCGATCAACGCCTCACAGCTTGTAGATCAGCTATTTTCACAATAGGTATCTGTGGAATTGAGTTAAACAAACATGTAATGTCTCAAAGCCTACATGTCAAGTTCTTGTCAGGATGGGGGGTCCCCGTTCAAATATGATTATTTTGGGGGTCACGGCGCCTGAAAAGGTTGAGGACCACTGACCTAAGCAATGAATGGAAAACAATAAGAGTCAAGTCATGGTCATTGACAGTTATTCTAGGCCCTTGTTGAATAGAAACACTGCTGGTATTAATAGGCTACTGTGTAAGAAAGAACAAAATCCAACATGGATCCAAACATTCTTTTGCAATCAATAAAGATGCATTAATGAATTAGAATCTGTGTGCAAGTGCTATGATCACGCACCTTTATATCTTATCTCAGGTACCATGTGTATGTAGATTATTTGTTTTTTACTTTTTCTTATTGTTTATCTCCTTTTTTCAATCTGTCCAAATGGAAACAGATATTCTCTCAACATTGGATCTTAGGGGGAAAGATTTACATAATTTGACATAATTATGTGCTGTAAAGTAAATGTAATTCAGGGTGCCGTGGATGAGAAAGTTATTTACAGTGGTGTCCTGAACAACTGCTATAATGTATCTACCTAACCTCCCTGTTATTCCTTTACAACGGGCCATCTGATGACAGAAGAAGTAGTCTGGCATAGCCAGACAACTATTCCACAGTGAACAGTCTGGCCACTCGAGACTACAGAAACGTGCCATAGTGTAGTCTGTTTTGACATAAATCATTATCACCTTTTACTGCTCTATGATGACCAAGGCATTGAGCAGTGGACTTAGAACGCTTTTAAAACACTTTTTTATGACTTTACTACTTGGAAGTTAATGATTAACTACGGATAAAAATCTAACTTTAATATTTTGACTCGTGTTCATGCTGGTTAGTCGTATAGGCGTCAGTAATGTGTGAGGATTCGTATGAATTTGCTGTTCAAGTCTAAAGTCTAAAGCAGAGGGACGGACTGGGCATCTGGCATACCGGGCATATGCCCGGTGGGCCACTAGGCCAGAGGGCTGGGGGGCCGGGAAAAAAGATAAAGATAAATAAATCTGTCTGCGCGGCCACACTCAGTGATACGGTAATGATGTGCGGCGGTGGAATGCATCTGCTACCGCAACAAGTATTACGGTAATGTGACGGCCCAACCAGAGGCAGTAGAGATCACATGATTGGCTGCTGCAAACCCTCCCCCCTCCCTCCTCCCTCCCAGTGCAGGTTCAGAGTGTGTGCCGGGCCGGTTGAAACAGAAACAGGGAGAGGAAAGAGGAGAGAGAGAACTGGATTGTGTGTAGACCCTATATGGTGTGGACTTGTGGAGGGCAGTGAAGTGACAATTTAAGGACCTTTGAGACATTTTAATACCTAAAATAAGACCATTACTGCATTAAAAGTGATCAACACACTATACTATTTAAAACATTGTCACAATATTTCTCTGTGGAACCGAGTCAAAGGAAATGTAATGCCTCAACTCCAACAATCCCAAGCAGGGGTGAGATGCCATGGGCTCGCGTGGGCTCAGCGAGCCCACATGTATTTTGCTGCATGCACGCGCGCCTCATATGCGAACATTAATTAACAAAAAAACACTAATTAACAATAAAAACAGCGTGCGCGCATGACGTCATGAATGTAGAGGACCATATCACACCACTGATCCCAAGTGCTTGCCAGGGTGGGGAGACCCCGTTTCAAATATTTTGATTATTTTGGGGGGTCCCCGGTTCAAATTATGTAGATTATTTTAGCCTGTAGGGTTAGTATGTGGTTCACATTTAAAGTAACGATACATAAACATTATCATTCACTGACAGACAAGCCAGACCTTTGCTTAAATGTATTCACAAATCTTATAGGTTTCACTACTGACAGTAAAGAAGTAAAGCATTGTGAAAATATATATATTCGTACAAGAATATGTCTGTCTTTTCCCACAAGAAGTCATCTAAGTTGAATTTGACGTAATCCTCCTTATTACAGTATGAGTGAGACTTAATGCTGATTATTAATACTTTGTGTAGTGTCTGAAACAAAACTAGAAACTCAACAGGCCTGAAAATTAAGGCCCGGCCCTAACTGGGTCGGCCCGAGGCCCTACCCGGCCCGACTAATTAACGTACATTTTAGGCCCTACCCTACCCTAAATGTCGGGTTCGGGTTCGGGTATGGTCGGGTTCTCATTACTCTATCATCACAGAGTAATAGTAATAAAATAATAAAAAAATATATTTTCTTTTTTCATAGAGCCCGAGGCCCTACCCTACCCTACCCTACCTTCAATGTCGGGTCGGGTTTGGGTATGGTCGGGTTCGGGCAGAATTTGAGAATTCTAGAAACGTACAACTAAACTACTAAAAAGAGTTACTTCCTCTAGGGCAGGATTTCTCAAAGTGGGTGCTATGGCACCCTAGGGTGCCATAGCACAAGTCCAGGGGTGTCTCAGAATACTTTGATAATATCTGGAATTTATCATTGTTACTTCTGTCAGAAGCAAGCATGAAGTTGAATCATGTGCGTGGTGTTCTTTATTTGTATCATTGCAATGTCCTTTCTGGACAAACAGGATATAGTTTGGTACACTAAAAACAAGAGTTGAAACAAAGTCAACTGGGAAAGCAAATAGTTAACAACAGGTGGGTTTTCAGGGGGCATCTCTGATACGTTTGGGGAGTACATGTAAGTAAATGCAGTACAAGGCTATAGAATGAGACTCTAGAAAAGTCTCTAATAGCTAAATCTCTGCTACACTATAAATATAGTCCATTGCAGCATTGCTGCTTATTTTAACTACAGGACACAGTAAAGTAACAACTGTGTTGACAGGGGAGTCACAAGGGGGGAAAGTGGGACAGAGTTATTGGGCCCAAGGTGGAGGGGCCTTAATTATTTTATTCTTGAAAAATAGCAGATAATACAAGCTCACAGCTTGTTACCGAGTGCCGCACTGTGAGCTTGTAGATCTGCTATTTTTGAAAATTCTTGAAAATGTGTGTAAATCTCTGAATATATGTATTTTTTAAGCAAACATTTGTAACTCAAATTTTGCTTCTGGGGGAGTCTCTGGAACTAAATATTTTGAGATGGGGGTCTGTGGCCAAATACATTTAATTTTGGGTCTCCTTGACATGAAAAGGTTTGAGCACCACTGACATAGAAACGTAGGTTCTTCTTTTTTTTTTATAGTAGGCCTACATCTACAAGCTCGCAGCACGGCACTCGGTGCAGTGCTTTGAGCTTGTATATCTGCTATTTTTCAATAGTTAAAGCACAAATTAATGCGTAATAATCAGTTCCCAGTCTAAGTGGGTTAAAACCCCTCCATATGAAGAACATTCATGGGGGGCCCGCAGTGAATCCTTGTAGGCCTACCCAGGGCCCAGACGTTGGTGTGACACCTGTGACGGAGGCGGGACTCCAGGGGGTGTGGTTTAGAGTGGCCAAAGATGTGGGGTGTGTCCCGGTTAGAGGACACGGAAGGAACCAGACTTAGGGTGTCCCAGTTGAGGATATTTATTATAGCCGTGGTCTGAAATATAACAACATAAATGTGTCTTACTAATTATGTCAAACAATAAATTGCAATAAACAATAAGGACTGTAAGTTAACATTCAAATACAATACTGCACATAGTGACTGTAAACCAATATAGCAAAATACTGTTCACTTCTGGAAATAAAGACAGTAAATACAATATTGTACACTGGTGCAATTAAGGACTGTAGAAATGTGGCAATATACTGTATAGCATGACATAAGATTCACATTGGGCATAGTCTGTCTATGAAACCAAAGAAGGCTGAGTAACAACAAACAACTGAATTTGGTACATAGTACTGTATAAACTAAAGCTTGGAGATCTGCTACAAACAAACAGTATCTGAAATAGGTAATGATTCTACATTTTACACATATCATACCCAACGGTGCAATGACTAATAGTCCACAATAAACATACCTGTGTGCATCCACGCACAGCTAATAATAAAGGAAATGTAGCACACGGTGGAGAGAGAAAGAGTCTGACCAACTCCTGGCAGAGTCAAACTTGGAATGAACAAAACGCAATCAGCACAGGTGATATATATAACTTAACTAATGAGTAGCACCTGTGATGGTCTCAACACCATGAACATCAAAGTAAGAGTCAATGAGCACAATAAGCATAGGTCAGCATGACATTGTGTCAATCAAGAGTCAGTAGCACAGTGTGGCCTTTCTAACATAGCCGCCCCCGAGTGTCTGTATGGACAGTCGCAGACCAATAGAAAGGCCACTATAATAGGTGAGCTGAGATCAGCCGCCCCATGTAGGGATCCTTTTGTTGTAAGCATAAGGTCCTTCCATGTGGAGATGCTGACATCAGGGAGTAGAGGATGACAGTCACATGTTCCTATCTCTCTGGGTCTGTTGGACTGCATCATGCAGTACGGTCAAATGTTGCTCCTTGCAGGTGTTACAGGGTCGCTTGAGGGTGCAAGCATCAGGCTTGTGCAATCTTCCACACTTCCAACATCGATGTCCATCCGCAATCCACTTCACAACTTGTTCTGTGTTCAGCTTCTTGAATTCTGGGCAAGCGTTCAGGAAGTGATCTTTGTTCTCGCAGTGAGGACAGTATGGCTTAGGTTTGGGTAAGGGCTGGGGATCACTTGCTGTGGAGCTTTGGTCGTCAGTCTCAGTTAGGAAGAATGACGTAGGTCTGACAGCATGCTGCTGGTCTTTCCTCATTGGTTTGGGAGCCTCATGACTGTATAAGGCCGCAGCTCTGCCAGCTATACGCTTGGCCTGGGATTTCACCTGTAGCCAGGATGCCAAGTCAGTTAAAGTGTAGGTCTGATCTGTGCCTGTTTGTAGAATGCCATAGTTCAGGCAGTGTTCCACAAAACCGTCACGGTAACTTGGGGGCATCTTGCTCAATAATCGGTCTACATGGGACCCGCATCTTAGTTCGTAGCCATTCTGACCCTCCAGGGTCTTAAGCATTCCAACTAAAGATTGGATCGATAAGGCAAAGGCGTCAAAGGCCTCGGAGTCTCCAAACTTCAGAGCTGGAGCGTTCAGTATAGCACCTAGTTCACTCTGGACTAGCTGCCTGGGCTGGCCGTACTTATCCTGTAGAGCTTGCATGGCCATGGTGTAAGGCCTCGGATCATGCATGTAGGCCCTCGCAAGCTGGAGTGCACTGGGTAGTTTAAGGTGTCCAAGGAGCACCTGATACTTGTATTGCTCACTTAGATGTTGGTGACTGTTCAACATGTTGTCGAGGGCCATCTTCAGTAAGGCAAAGTCACTTTCCCTACCACTATCAAAGTGGGGTAAAGCTGGTTTTGGGATGCCATAGGTTGAGGCAAGGAATAAATCCATACCAGCTGCCTGGCCGTGGTACTGGTTAGCCAACATACTGGCTGGTGTGGTGTATGATGCTGCTTGGTTAGGGTAGGTGTTGGAAGAAACTTGTTGGAGGGTTGGTGAGTGATTGTAGTTCCCCGTCGCAGGGTATGGAGCCTGGTATGAGGTGGCAGGTGTAGAGGTAGGGGGGTAACTCACCAATATGGGGTATGAAGCTTGGTATGGTGTAGCAGATGCATGAGGGGGATAGTAGCTTGCCTGTACAGGGTGTGGAAACTGGTGAAAAGAAGGTCTTGGCTGTAGAGCTGGTGTCAATACAGGAGGTGGCGCTGGAGGTGGGCCCAAAGCTGCTTGTTGAGGTGGCACCGGCGGCACTGGTGGTAGTGCCGGGGCTGCTGTCGGATGCAGTGCATGAGTCCGTGGCAAGGCCGCTGTAGAGGCTACAGGTGGCACAGGATTCAGTGGATTGGCAACCGGAATATGTGGAGGCTGTTGCAAGGCTACTGGAGGGAGCACCGGTGGACCTGGTGGCAGTGGATGGGCCACTGGAGGGAGCACATGTGCAGCAGGAGGTACCGGAGGAGGCACTGGAGGAGGCACTGGAGGAGGCACATGTGCAGCGGGAGGTACCGGAGGGACCACCTGTGGAGCAGGAGGTACAGGAGGAGGCACCGGAGGGACATGTGCAGCAGGAGGTACCATATGTGCAGCAGGAGGGACCACATGTGCAGCAGGAGGCACTGCATGTGCAGCAGGAGGGACCACATGTGCAGCAGGAGGCACTGCATGTGCAGCAGGAGGGACCACATGTGCAGCAGGAGGGAGTGGAGGAGGTACATGTGGGGTAGGAGGCAATGCCTGGGTCCCTGGGGTAGTCACAGGTCGCACTGGAGGCAGTGACTGGGAAACTGGGGGAGTCACAGTTTGTGCAGGAGTCAGTAACTGGGAAACTGGGGGAGTCACAGTTTGTGCAGAAGCCAGTGACTGGGAAACTGGTGGAGAAGATGAGGGTGCCAGCAGGGCATCTGGGGCTCTAACACCGTCTGGGTCCTCTGTGTTCTCTTTAATGCATGAAGTGATGAACCTGGCTATTTCAAGCTCATTCTCTCTTTGTGTTATCAGCCGCCTCCATCCCAGTTGTCGGGTTAACAACTCTCGACCTCGAAGGGCTTCCTCTTGCAACCATTGACTCTGTTTGGATTGGGCTTGGAATCGTTGACTTTCAATGTCGGCTTGATGTTCCTCTTCAAGTTGTTGCTGCAACTGCTCAAGCTCCAGCTGTTTAACTCGCTCGTCAAGCTGAGCTGTTTGTAGCGGTGAGAGTGTATTGGGAGGGAATCTGCCTACTGAGATTTGTGTATACTTGGAACTGGAGCTCCTCTGACTGAAGCCAGAACGGGTTGACATGGAGTGGTTGCTCTTTCTAGATGAGGTTCGGGAGTGGGGAACCGGCTGTGTGAGTTGGGTTTGTCCCTCATGAGGGAGAGTTGCAACCGCGCAGTCGGCCAGGTACGCTGCAAGGCGTGAGTCTTGGGAGGGGAGAGTTGACTGTGTGAGTTGGCGTTGTCCCTCGCGAGGGAGAGTTGCAACCTCATAGTGTGCCAGGTATGCTGGGAGGTGTCGTTCTCTCTGTGGAACACGTGGGCGTACAGACTGGGACTGGGAAGCTGGATCCATGGGGTCCATATCTTGGGTGGTACTCAATCCGGCTCGAAGGACCATGTGACGGAGGCGGGACTCCAGGGGGTGTGGTTTAGAGTGGCCAAAGATGTGGGGTGTGTCCCGGTTAGAGGACACGGAAGGAACCAGACTTAGGGTGTCCCAGTTGAGGATATTTATTATAGCCGTGGTCTGAAATATAACAACATAAATGTGTCTTACTAATTATGTCAAACAATAAATTGCAATAAACAATAAGGACTGTAAGTTAACATTCAAATACAATACTGCACATAGTGACTGTAAACCAATATAGCAAAATACTGTTCACTTCTGGAAATAAAGACAGTAAATACAATATTGTACACTGGTGCAATTAAGGACTGTAGAAATGTGGCAATATACTGTATAGCATGACATAAGATTCACATTGGGCATAGTCTGTCTATGAAACCAAAGAAGGCTGAGTAACAACAAACAACTGAATTTGGTACATAGTACTGTATAAACTAAAGCTTGGAGATCTGCTACAAACAAACAGTATCTGAAATAGGTAATGATTCTACATTTTACACATATCATACCCAACGGTGCAATGACTAATAGTCCACAATAAACATACCTGTGTGCATCCACGCACAGCTAATAATAAAGGAAATGTAGCACACGGTGGAGAGAGAAAGAGTCTGACCAACTCCTGGCAGAGTCAAACTTGGAATGAACAAAACGCAATCAGCACAGGTGATATATATAACTTAACTAATGAGTAGCACCTGTGATGGTCTCAACACCATGAACATCAAAGTAAGAGTCAATGAGCACAATAAGCATAGGTCAGCATGACATTGTGTCAATCAAGAGTCAGTAGCACAGTGTGGCCTTTCTAACATAGCCGCCCCCGAGTGTCTGTATGGACAGTCGCAGACCAATAGAAAGGCCACTATAATAGGTGAGCTGAGATCAGCCGCCCCATGTAGGGATCCTTTTGTTGTAAGCATAAGGTCCTTCCATGTGGAGATGCTGACATCAGGGAGTAGAGGATGACAGTCACATGTTCCTATCTCTCTGGGTCTGTTGGACTGCATCATGCAGTACGGTCAAATGTTGCTCCTTGCAGGTGTTACAGGGTCGCTTGAGGGTGCAAGCATCAGGCTTGTGCAATCTTCCACACTTCCAACATCGATGTCCATCCGCAATCCACTTCACAACTTGTTCTGTGTTCAGCTTCTTGAATTCTGGGCAAGCGTTCAGGAAGTGATCTTTGTTCTCGCAGTGAGGACAGTATGGCTTAGGTTTGGGTAAGGGCTGGGGATCACTTGCTGTGGAGCTTTGGTCGTCAGTCTCAGTTAGGAAGAATGACGTAGGTCTGACAGCATGCTGCTGGTCTTTCCTCATTGGTTTGGGAGCCTCATGACTGTATAAGGCCGCAGCTCTGCCAGCTATACGCTTGGCCTGGGATTTCACCTGTAGCCAGGATGCCAAGTCAGTTAAAGTGTAGGTCTGATCTGTGCCTGTTTGTAGAATGCCATAGTTCAGGCAGTGTTCCACAAAACCGTCACGGTAACTTGGGGGCATCTTGCTCAATAATCGGTCTACATGGGACCCGCATCTTAGTTCGTAGCCATTCTGACCCTCCAGGGTCTTAAGCATTCCAACTAAAGATTGGATCGATAAGGCAAAGGCGTCAAAGGCCTCGGAGTCTCCAAACTTCAGAGCTGGAGCGTTCAGTATAGCACCTAGTTCACTCTGGACTAGCTGCCTGGGCTGGCCGTACTTATCCTGTAGAGCTTGCATGGCCATGGTGTAAGGCCTCGGATCATGCATGTAGGCCCTCGCAAGCTGGAGTGCACTGGGTAGTTTAAGGTGTCCAAGGAGCACCTGATACTTGTATTGCTCACTTAGATGTTGGTGACTGTTCAACATGTTGTCGAGGGCCATCTTCAGTAAGGCAAAGTCACTTTCCCTACCACTATCAAAGTGGGGTAAAGCTGGTTTTGGGATGCCATAGGTTGAGGCAAGGAATAAATCCATACCAGCTGCCTGGCCGTGGTACTGGTTAGCCAACATACTGGCTGGTGTGGTGTATGATGCTGCTTGGTTAGGGTAGGTGTTGGAAGAAACTTGTTGGAGGGTTGGTGAGTGATTGTAGTTCCCCGTCGCAGGGTATGGAGCCTGGTATGAGGTGGCAGGTGTAGAGGTAGGGGGGTAACTCACCAATATGGGGTATGAAGCTTGGTATGGTGTAGCAGATGCATGAGGGGGATAGTAGCTTGCCTGTACAGGGTGTGGAAACTGGTGAAAAGAAGGTCTTGGCTGTAGAGCTGGTGTCAATACAGGAGGTGGCGCTGGAGGTGGGCCCAAAGCTGCTTGTTGAGGTGGCACCGGCGGCACTGGTGGTAGTGCCGGGGCTGCTGTCGGATGCAGTGCATGAGTCCGTGGCAAGGCCGCTGTAGAGGCTACAGGTGGCACAGGATTCAGTGGATTGGCAACCGGAATATGTGGAGGCTGTTGCAAGGCTACTGGAGGGAGCACCGGTGGACCTGGTGGCAGTGGATGGGCCACTGGAGGGAGCACATGTGCAGCAGGAGGTACCGGAGGAGGCACTGGAGGAGGCACTGGAGGAGGCACATGTGCAGCGGGAGGTACCGGAGGGACCACCTGTGGAGCAGGAGGTACAGGAGGAGGCACCGGAGGGACATGTGCAGCAGGAGGCACCATATGTGCAGCAGGAGGGACCACATGTGCAGCAGGAGGCACTGCATGTGCAGCAGGAGGGACCACATGTGCAGCAGGAGGCACTGCATGTGCAGCAGGAGGGACCACATGTGCAGCAGGAGGGAGTGGAGGAGGTACATGTGGGGTAGGAGGCAATGCCTGGGTCCCTGGGGTAGTCACAGGTCGCACTGGAGGCAGTGACTGGGAAACTGGGGGAGTCACAGTTTGTGCAGGAGTCAGTAACTGGGAAACTGGGGGAGTCACAGTTTGTGCAGAAGCCAGTGACTGGGAAACTGGTGGAGAAGATGAGGGTGCCAGCAGGGCATCTGGGGCTCTAACACCGTCTGGGTCCTCTGTGTTCTCTTTAATGCATGAAGTGATGAACCTGGCTATTTCAAGCTCATTCTCTCTTTGTGTTATCAGCCGCCTCCATCCCAGTTGTCGGGTTAACAACTCTCGACCTCGAAGGGCTTCCTCTTGCAACCATTGACTCTGTTTGGATTGGGCTTGGAATCGTTGACTTTCAATGTCGGCTTGATGTTCCTCTTCAAGTTGTTGCTGCAACTGCTCAAGCTCCAGCTGTTTAACTCGCTCGTCAAGCTGAGCTGTTTGTAGCGGTGAGAGTGTATTGGGAGGGAATCTGCCTACTGAGATTTGTGTATACTTGGAACTGGAGCTCCTCTGACTGAAGCCAGAACGGGTTGACATGGAGTGGTTGCTCTTTCTAGATGAGGTTCGGGAGTGGGGAACCGGCTGTGTGAGTTGGGTTTGTCCCTCATGAGGGAGAGTTGCAACCGCGCAGTCGGCCAGGTACGCTGCAAGGCGTGAGTCTTGGGAGGGGAGAGTTGACTGTGTGAGTTGGCGTTGTCCCTCGCGAGGGAGAGTTGCAACCTCATAGTGTGCCAGGTATGCTGGGAGGTGTCGTTCTCTCTGTGGAACACGTGGGCGTACAGACTGGGACTGGGAAGCTGGATCCATGGGGTCCATATCTTGGGTGGTACTCAATCCGGCTCGAAGGACCATGTGACGGAGGCGGGACTCCAGGGGGTGTGGTTTAGAGTGGCCAAAGATGTGGGGTGTGTCCCGGTTAGAGGACACGGAAGGAACCAGACTTAGGGTGTCCCAGTTGAGGATATTTATTATAGCCGTGGTCTGAAATATAACAACATAAATGTGTCTTACTAATTATGTCAAACAATAAATTGCAATAAACAATAAGGACTGTAAGTTAACATTCAAATACAATACTGCACATAGTGACTGTAAACCAATATAGCAAAATACTGTTCACTTCTGGAAATAAAGACAGTAAATACAATATTGTACACTGGTGCAATTAAGGACTGTAGAAATGTGGCAATATACTGTATAGCATGACATAAGATTCACATTGGGCATAGTCTGTCTATGAAACCAAAGAAGGCTGAGTAACAACAAACAACTGAATTTGGTACATAGTACTGTATAAACTAAAGCTTGGAGATCTGCTACAAACAAACAGTATCTGAAATAGGTAATGATTCTACATTTTACACATATCATACCCAACGGTGCAATGACTAATAGTCCACAATAAACATACCTGTGTGCATCCACGCACAGCTAATAATAAAGGAAATGTAGCACACGGTGGAGAGAGAAAGAGTCTGACCAACTCCTGGCAGAGTCAAACTTGGAATGAACAAAACGCAATCAGCACAGGTGATATATATAACTTAACTAATGAGTAGCACCTGTGATGGTCTCAACACCATGAACATCAAAGTAAGAGTCAATGAGCACAATAAGCATAGGTCAGCATGACATTGTGTCAATCAAGAGTCAGTAGCACAGTGTGGCCTTTCTAACAACACCCCTGTATGTTGATAATAATGGACAGGTCGTCAGTCCCTGTAGTCCAGACTGCATTGCCACTTCAGTCTTCAGACATGATTTTGTGGCGGTCCCCACTTCCAGATGACAGTGAAGTGACAATTTAAGGACCTTTAAGACCTTTTCACTCCACAATGTGTCTATAATATATCTACAACCACCACTGGCCAAGTAAATCATTATCACTTTTTTACTGTTCTACAATGACCAAGGCATTGAGAAGTGGACTTAGAACACTTTTAAAACACTTTTTTATGACTTGAATACTTGGAAGTTAATGATTAACTACGGATAAGAATCAAACTTTAATACTTTGACTCGTGTTCGTGCTGGTTAGTCGTATAGGCGTCAGTGAGGATTCGTATGAATTTGCTGTTCAAGTCTAAAGTCTAGTGAAAGGTAAGATATTACTACTGCCAGATTATTTATTTATTTATTGGGTCTGGCGCCATCAAAAAGCGGCTTACCTTTGCGACGTTATAGTAGATAGACAGACAGACATTTTTATTTTTTTTTTTATTTTTTTTGGTTGTGCAATAGTGCACTTTGGTCTGCCAGGCAGCAGAGGGCGGCCTCATGCGAGAATGAATGTGAATTGTCCTGCTATGTGTTGCCGTACATTCAGAGCAGTCACTGGCTACGGGATGGTGTTTTTTACTGGTGTTTCAGTCCGAGTGTGGGGAAAGGGTGCGTTCGGAAATGCGCACCGGACTGCGCGGGCGTTTATCGTGGGCTTGCCCAGGCCTTACGGCCTGGGCATAAATATAACGATTGCATTCACCACGGCTTCGTAACTCGCGCGGCGCTCCGCCGGCCGCGCGGCCCTGGCCCGCTCTTCGCGGCCACTCGCGCCTGCGGCGCTCGGGGGCGAAGAGCAGGACCAAGGTCCGCTGGCCTTCGCGCCGCTTGCAATGTCGTGGACAATAAAACGAGCGCACCCTTTCATACACTCTGACTGAATCACCAGTAAAAAACACTCTCTCCACTGGCTACAGAGCCTCCGGGCCAGAGGAAATCAACAAGGAAGTGAATTGTTCTCCGTTGATCTAACGCATAATGGATTTTTTACACCATCACAGCGGAAAATGTGTTTACAGTAAACGGCCGCGCGACCCCTCATCAGCTTACAGTCATCAGACGAACGAACCGAACGAGCGCCGTATTGGCATCGAGGTTCTGTAAAAAATGGGGCGAGCGTTATCGTTCAAAGCGTGGGGAGAGTTAATGTTTTTCCAACCTTTAATGTAACTTAATCATGTAGAAATGTATCTGCTGAACCACCGTAGGTTTCAGGGTTTGTGAGCAGGAAACAACGGGTCGGTACTCACTGTTGGTTACTTGTGACAAAGTACAAAGAAGTAATCTCCGCGCTCACGAAGAAGAAGACTGCAGCTCGCAAATCAAACTATTTATTTACAGATAAATGTTATGCAAATTAAGTGTGGTAATTTGGATATTTGTTCTTCTATACAGGAGACATGGCAGGGTCCGGAGGTCATGGTAGGTCACAATTTTTTTTTTTTTTTGTATTTATTACCCGATAGCTCAGTGGTTCTCAACCTGTGGGTCGGGACCCCCTGGGGGTCTTCACATGATTATGGGGGGAGGCAGTGAAGTGACAATTTAAGGATCTTTAAGACATTTTAATACCTAAAATAAGACCATTACTGCATTAAAAGTGATCAACACACTATACTATTTAAAACATTGTCACAATATTTCTCTGTGGAACCGAGTCAAAGCAAATGTAATGCCTCAACTCCTACAATCCCAAGTGCTTGTCAGGGTGGGGAGACCCTGTTTCAAATATTTTGATTATTTTGGGGGGTCCCCAGTTCAAATTATATTGATTATTTTGGGGGTTCGTGGCCTGTAAAGGTTGAGAACAACTGTGATAGATGAACCATCATCAACTGATATGGGGAGGAGGGAGATACAGTCTGTGGTTCACATTTAAAGCAACGATACATAAACATTATCATTCACTGACAGACAGGCAAGCCTTTGCTTACATGTATTCACAAATCTTATAGTTTTCACCACTGACAGTATAGAAGAAAAAAAGTAGCAAAGAGATATATACAAGAATATGTCTGTCCTTTCCCACAAGAAGTCAAGGTTGAATTTCACATAATCCTCCTTATTTCATACGAGTGAGACTTAATGCTGAGTAATACTTTGTGTAGTGTCTGATGGAAAAAAAAAACTAGAAACTTACAACTAAACTACTAAAAAGAGTTACTTCCTCTAGGGCAGGGTTTCTCATGCTGGGTGCCTTGGCACCCTAGGGTGCAAAGTCCAGGGGTGTCTCAGAATACTTTGATAATATCTGGAATTTATCATTGTTACTTCTGTCAGAAGCAAGCATGACGTTGAATCATGTGCGTGGTGTTCTTTATTTGTATCATTGCAAAGTTATAAGAATAGAAAAGGAAATGTCAAAAACTAACTCAAGACTTTCTGGACAAACATGATATACAGTAGTTTGGTATTTGGGACAACTGCTTGTAAATCGTTACTGTCCTGAATTGTCCCTGATGTCTGGCCACCCTATAAGTTCCAGTTCAATGACGAGATTGTGTGCACATCTTGTACCTGTATTTAGGCCAAGGTGGTCAATTAACAACAACAACTTTATTAGGAATAACATAAGAGATAAAAGCAATACAGCAATGAACAAGAGTTAAACAAAGTCAACTGGGAAAGGAAATAGTGAACATGTGGGTTTTCAGTGGGCGTCTCTGATGGGAGTACATGTGAGTAAATGCAGTACAAGGGCAACGTTTTGACCATGTATTTTAGGTCTCCTGACCTGTCTGCATCAGGCAAACAGATTAGAGGGATATTTCACTTTTTGTTCATTTTATCGTCTACTCAGGCTTTTGGGATAACCCAGAACCGTTTTTAAGTTGCTTGATTCAGTATTTAGATATTTGATATTGAATTTATCAAACACGCCCCCTTCCCATACTAGTCACTGGCCGTCTGGCCAGTGATGTATATCAGACCAGTTACCCATATGGAGACCCCTGGTACCCGAGATCTACTGTATAAGGAGATATGTTGTGAGAGCCCAAACATGCTTATTCAGTTATTCGTTATGTGAAAATCCTATGACGTCTATGACATCTGACATCATACATAGCAGTAAGACTCCCTAAATCGGGAGATAAGCGACCGTCAGGTCATATACACAAACTTTGGAAGGCAATGGTAGCCAATCAGGAGGGAATATTGGAAATGGGACAGATCCATGTTGATGACATGACTTTAGAGATACTGTACAAAATCTGTCCAAAAATGTGTTTTTCAAAAATCGGCCAGATGATGGCGCTAGATGGGACAGATGCATTGTGATGACATGACTGTAGAGATACAGGCCCGTTGTACAGATTTTTGGGAGGGGGTCAAGATCAAAGACCTGGGCCCCTTCTAGTTTATTCGCCTGTGCACAGCGCGGGCCGAAAAATATATAAATTATGCATTTTTAAAGTAGCTGGGTAGAAACTGGTCAGAAATCATCAATTTCGTGCACTTGGTGAAAAGTTTTTGATTTTTGGTATGGTGTTAGGTATGGGTATAAGGTTTTCAAAAACCATCGCAAACAAGTTGGGCTCGCCCCCTAGTGGTCTGTTTGCAATGAATCAAATATTAGATATATCAGTATATGGTTGAAACCCCAAATAATTGATAAAAGAGATTTTTCAATGGATTCTGTTACTATTCGGTATGATAAACAACATACTCAAAATTCAGGAAAATATGACTACCGGAAAGGCACCATTTTCAAGATGGCGTCCACGATGGCTGCCGGAAGCTGAAAATGCCTATAAACTGTGTTTTAATGTGTAAAAATTCATAATAAATCTGCACTTGGTGAAGAGTTTTTGATTTTTGGTATGGTGTTAGGTATGGGTATAAGGTTTTCAAAAACCATCGCAAACAAGTTGGGCTCACCCCCTAGTGGTATGTTTGCAATGAATTCAATAGTAGATCTGTCAGTATATGGTTGAAACCCCAAATAATTGATAAAATAGATTTTTCAATGGATTCTGTTACTATTGGGTATGATAAACAACGTACTAAAAGCTTAGGAAAAAAGAACTACCGGAAAGCCATCATTTTCAAGATGGCGTCCACGATGGCTGCCAGGAGCTAAAAATGCCTATTTAATGTTTAAAAATTCATATAAAGTTGGGCTCACCCCCTAGTGGTCTACAATATACTGACCTATCTAATATTTGATTCATTGCAAACAGACCACTAGGGGGCGAGCCCAACTTGGATGGTTTTTGAAAACCTTATACCCATACCTAACACCATGCCAAAATTCAAAAACTCTTCACCAAGTGCATATTTTATATGAATTTTTACACATTAAAACACAGTTCATAGGCATTTTCAGCTCCTGGCAGCCATCGTGGACGCCATCTTGACAATGATGCCTTTCCGGTAGTCATTTTTTCCTAAACTTTTAGTATGTTGTTCATCATACTGTTGACTATGTCCCAAAATGGCGATTCAGGTCACCCCATGATTATTTTGAGCTTGCACTTTCAGGGGTACAATTCCCTGGAGAGAGAGGCCTTCTGTTAAAGTGTTGTGCGAGTGATTCTAAATGTTGCATAGATATACATTCGCAGTAACATAGGAAGGTGCCTTGCAGGTCTCACCAGACTAACCTTGTGTAAACAAGGTTAATAGGCCTTGTGTCAATAGGAGCCATCAGAGGCAATGAGACGAGTAAATAAGCCAACAGAGTGTTCAACTTTGCACCGTATATTTGGAGCGGTAACCATGATAAAAGGCCCGACCTGGTGTACGATGCAGGGCTGTGCACGGTGACTAGAGGCCTAAAATATAAAAAACAGAATGCAACAATTGATAAAAGATATAAAAAAATCGATCAAAAGAAAAAATAGGATTTATCCTTAAAGATTGTGCCTGCACCTTTTGCAATGAGTAATGGGTGAAGTGAAAGAAAGTGATGGACTGACAGGTTAAGATTTCTTATATATGATTTACAAATGAGAAGTAGTCAAGACCTTTATGTTATCACTGTTCATGTAAATAGAATAGACATCAGGAATGACAGAATTGAAAAATGGCGTAAGCTTGTAGATCGGCTATTTTAAAAAGGACTCAGCTAAAAAATGGCATGAGCTTGGAGATCGGCTATTTTCAAAAGGAAATATAAAGTGCTGAAAAGCTATCTTTCAAACTGTCATCTCTGAGTTTACTAAAGATGTTGAATGCAGGAGACATACTGTACATGCTGTGCTCTGGTCTTGTCAACCTATTTTCCACTCATAACTGTATTGATTGACCTTTTGTGGGTTGTTGACACAGAAAACTAAAACGTATGTAACCGTTTTTATGGCTGAGGCGCCTGAGTGGAAACTCGGCTGTCAGCAATAAAAAAGGGTACTAAGCGAAGGGGCCCTGACCACAATCTCAGAACGACAAGCGAGGGGCCCCAGCGACAATATGGAATATTGTCAGCAATAATATCTAGGCGATGGGGCGCCGGCGATAATGTACACGACAACGTACGCTTTTACGCCTCTTCATTTCCGTAGTCAAGTAGGCGCTCGCCTCCTCACGTCCGTAGGTAAATAGGCCACGAGATAGCAATGGTTGCAAAAATTGCAGACAGACTTTGTGGTGAGACGCTTTTGGCGGGCCGCGCCATAAGAGACAAACATCCATATCTAGCTTTAGTGGCCTTCGACATATGGAGCAAATATATATCTAGCTTTAAATTGAGTATATGACTATTGATGGGTTTTTCCACCTTGCTTGACAAACATATTAGCGGGCTATCACTATGGAAGAACAAACATAAATGTACAACTTTTATGTGACTGTTAAAATGAGTCTTGGTTGTTCAAATATTGATATGTTTCCCGCGAAGATGATCTTGTGGGCGGGTGACCCAGTTAAGCTCTCGGGCAAAGGGGTATAAATGGGTGTCGCTGCCAGCTTCTAGTCAGTCTTCTCTAGGGCTGCTTACTTGAAGCATTAAGTCCCTTATTCTCTGACCTTCACTCTATGAGGCTGGACCACCCGTTTGTACCTTTCGGCTGAGACTCTTAGCTTCTTTTTTACTTAGATTCTTTTTACACTTAGTATTTTTCTGAGATGCATAGGATAGAAAATGCTCATAGCCACTATTATAATCTGCTTTGCTCAATGTTCTAATATTGTGATAAATGTTTAGCATAGTTACTGCAATGTAACTTTTATAACTTTAATGATTTAAACCTTGTAATCCATTTTTGATTTTTAACTTTTACATTTTTGAACTTTTACTTGTAAGCCCTTAAGGCCGTTTTCCTTTTTCTTTAAAGACAAAAAATAATATAACTTGATAAAATAAAAAGCGTGTAAAAGCCTTTTTTACCAAACCTTCCTCTCCAGTCCTTTTTCTTTCTTATTTCTGAACTAACCACTATATCAAGATCCAAGGGTTCTCCAACAGTACCGCGTTCAGCCCCTGAGAGGTAAGCCCTGGAACCACACTACGGCTGTACATCTACTGATACACACTCACATCTCATATAGGTGGATATTTGTAATAGAGGTTTATTAAGGAGTATGTCATGATTCACAGTATTGACATTATTAATGCATTGGGAATTGTACTCTGGTTTATTTCATTGTATATGGTATTGAAAAAGATGAGAATCGTATATATTATCACTGCATATGGTGGACGGAACTGAATACGCAATCTCTGGACTCTGGCTTTAGGGTTGCATTCTGAGGGTGTTAACATATTACCTAAGATAATTTAGCTAAGGTTTACAGTAATTTTCCTACAGACAAATGTTTTTATTTAGGGGTGACAGTCACCACATTTAAAGGATAATAATCAAATTCGGGGTAAAATATATATATTATTGCCGTTTGTCCAAGGAGATGCGTCCTGGGTTCCTTCCTCCATCCAGTGTATCTGTGTAGGATACTCAGTTGTTTTGGGAATCGACAGAAAACTTCATATTATTGCATTTATCTAGATTGAGGGAGTAGGACAGGTTTAAAGGTCGATAGATTTTGAGGAGCCCTCTCAACCTCTACCTTATCCTCAATAACAGTCCTCTCACATTATTTCCTTCTAGTTCCCTTTCATGAGTTATGGGACTAAGCTAGTTGGAGAGAGGAGTTATTTGAGGGGTCTATCGGTGGTAACCAGGTTAGGTCTGAGCTCCAGTTGTTTCCCCTGGATGGCCATCCAGGGCACTGGCCGGACTAGTTACGACCTGGAATTACCATAGGGAAACGATTTGCTGTCTCTTCTTTCCCTACCACAAGCGGCTGCAGTTTCATAGCATACACTTCTGTGTTGACGCTTGTTTTAAAAGGGTCCCGGAGGAGGGCCTCCTGTCTTGCAGTTTACACACCTCTTTCAGGGGTCGTGACCTTAGGGGTCGTGACCTTCTGTCAAGGTCAACATGGCGCCCAACGTGGGGCTGGTCAAGGTCAAACAAGGTCTGATGTTATAAAGAGTAGGATCTGCTTAGCCTTCTCCAGTTAAACTACAAAAACCCACTAAACTGAGAAAAAGTGTCTTTGCTCAAACCAGCGAAATCAAGCTGAGGTAGACGTTGAAAATTGCCTGGACAGGGCTGCACCCTGCATTGATGTTGTCACATCGCCCGCGGAGAACCGACGGGGCCATTTTGGAGCTCTCACGCTTGCAGTCCTCTCTTGGTCGACCCAACCAAACCGGTACCTGCAGACTGAGGCTATAATTGGACTCCCATAAAAACTTTGTAGCTCCTCTCGGTGGAGAGGATAGCGCCTTAGTAAAGAGGGAAGAAAAGTGGTCTGTTTTAAAAAGGGGTGAAAGCCTTCTAAGGGTGTCAAAGCCTGGTTGGTTGGGCCGATAAGCTCACAGGCAAAGCTAAAGGAACTTGTTTTGTTTGTGTGTAGTGAAGATTAAACGTACTACCACCCTAGGTTGTCAGGTACCTAGGTTGTTGGAATAGGAAAAGTGATAGCCTCACCCTTCTTGTTCTAAAAACAGCGGCCCAAAAAATAGGTCGCTGGCCCGGAGACGTAGTACGACCCTGTGAATGATGTTCCACGGGTCTCTCCCGTCCCCCCACCAGCTGTATCCGATAGAGTAGCCTGGAACTAGGTGAAGGTCCAGTTAGAATTGATCACTCCGACGCGACGAGACCGAGGAACCGGGATCGAAAAAAGGCACTCACCTGTTTCCTCTCGGGGTCGCTCCGAGGGGAACATTTATAATTTTGCAGAAGCCCACCCACCCATAGGTACAGCGGTGGGGTTCCTTTTGCTGTTTTTGCAAAGCCCATTAACAAAGTGGGTATCCTTTGCTATTCATTGAGTTTATATTATTGCAAACCCCACCAACAGAGTGGGGTGCCTTTGCTGTTTACTATTGAAACTACTGTTCATGATTGAATTGCTGCTTATTATTGAATCGCTGTGTTTGGTTGAATTGTCATTCATTATCAAACTTGCTGTGTATTGTTGAATCGCTGTGTTTTGTTGAAATTGCTGCAAAGTCCACCCACCCAAAGGAACAGGGTGGGATTCCTTCGCCGATTCTACCGTGTAATCGCAAGGCCGGCAGTAGTCCTCATATGTGCGGGGTATCAGACTACTGGTTGTAAATCCACCATACTGTTGATAGGGAAAGTCTGTATGCGTGGCGAGCTAGCTAGCTCTTTGGTTGTAAACCCACCATACTGTTGATAGGGAAAGTTTGTATGTTGGTAGACCAGTACAACTGATTGTAAAGCCGCCATATGGCTGTTGGCTTTGTTGTGTAAATATATATAGAAATAAATAAATAAATAAATAAATAAATAAATAAACAAATAAAAAATAAAAGATAAATAAAATATATACTGCTGCACAACAAACGGCAGAGCCCGAGTAGTTTGAACCTAAGACAGAGGACCGTTTTAGGTACCATAGGAAGTATCCCTGTGAATATACTAGCCAGTAACAAGATAAATCAAATTAGAATAAAAATAAATAAATAGACGGATATATATACAGTAAGAAACGTATATACCAGAGAATAACTGAAAACTAAAAATAAGAAGTTATCATAAATAATGGCCGACGGCAACGCAGTGAATACTACTGATGCGAATCGAATCAATTTTGGAGAGATAGAGAAGACCAGCCCTGCTAACCTGATGAGATGGGAAATTGATATTCAAATGAGATTATTATTATTATTATTATTACTAACAACATTATTACTATTATACAGAGGTTGGCGAAGTAAACTTACTACGATTGTCCACAAGGCGCTGGCCGCCCTTGGACTTAGAAAAACACCTAAAGGAGGAATGATTTCCGAGACTCATAAACAACAAATAGAAAGCTTCCCAGAACCCGAGAGAATTGAAGACCTGGACCGATTCGTGGCAATATGCGAGCCTGTGAAAGCCCATGTTCCAATGTTTAGTGAATTTGCATTTCCTCTACTTAAGGCGGGGGCCGGGGATAGGAGGAGAGAACCCACTAGTCCTCAGCTAAAAGAAGGAGACAAGAACAATTTTAGAATAATGAAAGACCATGTACTGACTAAAGCTCAATATTTAGAAGAACGAGATATGAAGCTCCCCTTAGAAGCCCATTTAGAAGTAGGAGAGAATGGCGGAGGAGTAGAGGCACGCAATTTGAACTCAAAACATCCCTGTATGTTCCTATCAAAGACTTGGTCACCAAAAGAGGCTGGATATACAAGGGGAGAAAAATACCTGTCCCTAGCATTAAAATGGCTTTATAAACTTAGAAGAGCGGCCGAAGATAAGAGTGTGATATTTTACTCCCCAGACATTTGCATGATAGAAGCCACCAAACAGACCATGGCAGATACAAATGCCATGATGCCCCAATGGGCAAAATGGAAATCAATGATTTGTGATCCCTTAGTTGAGTTCCGAACGAAAACCCAAGAAACTAATCGGACTGCGCAAGGATGCAGCCTTCCTGAAAAAATGTATCCCAAACCAGAAATCAAACTGTTCACAAAAGGTTGTCTCCCGGAGAAGGACAAGAAGGCCGTTTGGGCCTTCACAATTGAGAATAAGGAAAGGCATGTACTAGTGAAACGAAAAGGCCGCTGGGCTGGATCCGCACAGCAAGCAGAAGTGACTGCCATCTCGAAAGGACTTTCAGTTGCAGCAGAGAGAAATATCTCTAGTATCAAGGTAATAACTGAGAGCAAGTATTGTCATGATGTTGGTGTACAACTATCAAGCCAGGGGAAGAAAAGAGAACTGTCTGACATAGATGAGCAATTGGCTCACGTTATTTCGTGGGAGCAGATTGCAGAGAGATGTGAAGCAATGCATGTGGAATGGGATCACATAAAAGCCAGGCCTAGTATGGCTGAATTGTCCCTGACATTCCCGCCGGAATGGATGGGACCTGATGCACTAACCCAGGTACCCACCGATCAAGCCTATCGAGTGGTTGCCCGGGTACATGAAGGTTTAGGTCATGTAGGATTTGGAAAGATCCACAGATATCTGTTGGAAAATCATGTCCAAGTGTCTAACCTTAGAATGCACACAACACAAGTGAGATCCAGGTGTCAACAATGTGCAATGGTCAACGAAAATGAGGGAGCTACCCCAGTAGGCGACCCTCCCGGGGTTACGTTCAGCGTCGCCATAACTGGGCCGCTTCCAAATAGGACGAGACTAGGAAATAGATATTTCCTCATAATAGCTGACCATGGCTCAAATTATAAACATGTGTATCCCTTACAGAGTGCCAACGGCAGGGTTGTAGCGAGCCATCTCAGTGATCATATGAGCAGGTGGCCAGAGACCAAAGTTATACACCTACCCATCACCTTCAACAAAACACTGTTCAGAAATCGATGGGTGGAGGAGATATTCACTGGCTACACTGTGCAAAAGATATGGCTACTCCCTGACTCACCCACCATTAATATTGCAGAGAGGGCAGTCGCCACAGTAGAGTGGTGGATCTTTAAAAATGCCCTTAAGGACTGGGACGAACCCCTAAAATTGATCCAGTTAAATCTGTTCCTGAAAGAACCAAAGATAAGAAACCCAGCGAAAAAAGACCAAAACCAAACTGACGCCTGCCCCAATTCTCTCCCCAGGGGATCGAGTGTGGGTAACCAGGAGTAAAGTGCACCCTGAAAAGGGGAATTTGAAGACCCAGCTTGAAGGTGTAGACGAGGTTCTGAATCAGGAAGGTAACGTAGTTCACCTAAAATCATTTGGCCCAGTCCCCAGTCCACCCTAGACAGATTAGAAAGATTCTATAAAATGGAGGAACCTGTATACTGCAAGATAGAGGAAACAGTATACTGCAATATGGCGTCTCCTTACCCTGTAGCTCCCATTGCACATGTTGACCCTTGCGACCTCTACATACATACCTCCAAGGCCGTGTGGGTCCTTAGCTGCTCAGGGGACAAGATTTGGGTAGGCGAAAGCCTCAAGAACCTCTCCTGCGCCCAGCAGGGCTCAATTTTGGATTGTTGGGAAAGAACTAACAAATTAATGTGGCGCCGTTACAGATTGGGCTGTTGCGCCAGGTGCGAAGCCCACGTCGGGAATTGCATCTGGACAGGTCAGGCGGCCTTACGTCCCGAACTGCCAGCCCTGCCCCCCCTTGCTCAAAACCCTGGGAACTATGCCCGGGAGGGGGTGCCTGCCTGCCGACTGCTCTTCTGCAGCGAGTGCGTCACACGATTCAGTCTTAGGATGTTGCTGGCCAGACTTGACCATCCATTGGGGTTTAAAGGCAAGTGTGAGTGCTCGGTCACTGTGTATCAGATACTCCCCTGCCCTGATGCTGTTAAGATAGGCCTGGCTTCGGGTCTGTCGTTACTGAGTGGAGGTGGTGACTTACACCCCCCTGAATCTGTGAAATTGGGATACAGGAAAAGGGGTAAAAATACTTCCAAATGGTTTAAACTCGGAGGAAAGCCGAAGCCAAAGACTTTCGGTATGTATACTTCCACACCTGACCTAACTCACACTTGCTCCCCACTACAGAAAATGATTACCGATCAGTTCCCCAGCAGCGGTCCGATATCCCTCCGCCCGAGCCGAGTGTTGGGTGTCAAGGGTGAGACCACTGTGGTGTTGCACCCAGATGCGGCACGCAAGAAACTTTTTCCCCTGGTGGACCACAAACGATCTCTGACCATTGAACTCCAAGACGTGTTGCTGCAAATGCTGGGTGGTTCGTTCGATAAGCGCGAGCTCAAGCTGACTGGCAGGCGTCCTAGGGGTAAGGAATTCGATTGGGTCACCGCATTCTCTTCCAGCCGGGGGGGAACGCACGAGTGTCAGGTGAACGAGGTTACTCTTCTTGCCTCCCTGACGGGTCCACAGGCTAGGCCCGGTGCCACCCTTAATCTGAATATCAAGCTTGCCCTACTGCGCGACCATCTCTCCAGGGTCGTGACGGCCTCGGTAAATGTGGAAGGGAGCCCCATTGAACCCCCACCTTCAAAGTTCGAGAAAAAAGGCAAGAAAAATAGGTGGAAGATCCTAGCCAAAGGGGGCTCGAGCATAAATGCTCAAACATAGCTATAGTACATTGGGGCCCTCCTCATCCTCCACTTCTTTCCCTCTACAGGGGCGAAAGAGGGGAAGGATCAGGATGCCGGGCCGGTCCTCCCCAGTGGGGATCCCGCTGGACAGACTTAATGAAACCCCGATTGGGCACAGCCCTGTGGAGCCCAGGAGGAGGAAGAAGTATAAGCTGACAAAATCATTTTTTCTTTGTATGTTGTACCTGGCTTCCTGTGTTGCTATTGTGGTTGTGGTGTTGATGCTATATGCCCAGAATACTCAATTCTCTATTCAAAATTGGGACGTGTGGAGCGTCCAGTCTGAGACGAAATTGGCTTATCTGATTCGAGAACACCGCGAGACCCACCCTTTACCCTGCACTAGCGAATATTTGGATTGTACATCTGCAGCAGTCTGTCAAGAGCGCGACCCAACCGAGTATCGTATGCACATGTTGGGCGAAATGGATGGAAGGGAATTTGATGTTGCCCCATTCGTCAACCCATCGTTTCTGGAGAGCGGTATCGTGCCAAATGGTACCGATGCTCCAGATACTGATGTCATTAAGGTAATAAATTCCCAGATAACCCAACTCTTGAATGTGACTCGTTGCAATACTTCCTGGTACACCATAGGCCGGGACAGAGTGAAACCTGGGATACCTCATGAGGGATGGGTGTCCACTCTGCCACGGCCTAGGACTTATGCGAATGAGACCCATCTGGTTTCCCACTTCCGTTGGTATGCTGGACCACCGCAAAACTACACGTGTGTAAGCGTAATAGCAAATTGGACCACATATCGATCCACTGACACCACAGTAGCAACGAGGCCTGTAAAATTATTGAGAAATTGTTCCTTTTCAAAGGACCAAGGCAGCACCTTTGTAGAAACCACTGACCTTTTGAAACCTGTCCGGTTGGATCTGTCTGACTCGGGAGAACTGACAAAATTGTACAATCAGAGCGATTATCTGTTCACCAATACGACACCCCAAAAGTACTCCACAATGGCTATGCCTCCCTCGGGGGGAGTACATGTTTCCATGTTATGGAACAAGATTTTCCCTAATACTCAAGCTGCCAATCCGCAAGTTCCCGGTGGAGATGCCGGAAACGAGGACATGGACCCTGGAGACGGGACTGTAGAGTGTATCGACTGCCTGAACGATGACATATTTGAAGACCCTGACCCAAAGCAAATCACGGGCTCAAAGCGCAGGGCGAAGCGATCGGTAAACACCTATGCACGGGCTATGAAATTGGCGCACACAGTGTTTGGATCGTTCAGTACAATGGATCTCTCAACTAAGAGATTCTTTCCATGGGGTCTACAAGCGCTCGAAAAGGGTTATGCGCTAATAAGTTACCCGCATGGCCTAGATTGGCTACTAAATAAAACCCTTGGGACCACGGTACTCTATTATATGAAGGTTCCCAATTTTGACCACCCCGAAAACAAAGAGTGGCTATTAAATAATGGTACTAGAGCAATGAATAATTTTTTACGATGCGTAAACAGAACACTGCTTGATGCACATATCCGCAGGACCAAAGAAATAGAGCAACGCTTAAAGGGTAGCTACCAGTTTAGCTACCAGTTTTCACATTTGTGGGCCCTTTTTAATGAACATTATGGCACGACCTGGCGACCGTGGCAGGAATTACGGCCCTACTGTTTTGTCAAAGGCGAATTCAAAAACGAGGGACTGGAGAAACATGAGACAACGGATTGCGGTAAGGACCACCTTAAATTGCTGTGGAGGGAGGTTTCTCCCGCGCTCCCCTCTCGCCACGATCGGCTCTTTGCCCTGGGCCTGTTACCTAACGAGACCCAGTTGTTGGCGCCCTGTTTCTCTTCCTACACTTTCGATGACGTTGTAGGTCAGGCTCTTGAGATGTTTCTTAAACAGCAATGGGCCTCCATTCATACGGGCCATGTGTACCAGATGGTCGATAGGGGACGCAACTCCCCTCATGTTACCGGTGTGCGGGACAATCCCTCCGAAAACCCCACAAGCTCGGGCCAGGCTCCGTCCCTGGAAATCCGGGACTGTGTAGGCTGCTTCGCACCACCCCCGGTGCTTGCCAAAGCCTTCACACGGGATAATACGCACTATATCCACTATGCCCTGGGCCTGAGGCCCACCATAACTCACCCCAAAGCAAAGGCAGAGGGGGTTAAGTATGGCTACTACGACTCCAATTACTGCTCCAAGACGGATGGGTTCCAATACTGCTATGAAAAGGACTCATTCCCCTATAACACCTTACAACGCGCTAGAAGTGTGAACCGAGTGCTGCATTGGTTGAGAATCTACGATTCAACAAATAAAAGGCTAGGCGGACGGAACCTCGATAATCTGGTAAAGATTTATTTCAACCGCTCCCCTCCTCGTAGCGCGGATAATCACTTGTGGATCATGGCTCACACTTACTTTGGCCGCATCCCGCGCTACTCCGCTAATGTTAACACGCACCCCGACGCACGTTTCGAAGAACAATTTCATAGAAGGCATGATGCCTGGATAAGAAAAGACGGGAAGGCCTGTACGGAGGACCCCGGGGTCAGTTGCACCTCAGCCTACCCCGAGGCCAATTTGGAATTCCAGGTAGTGTCCCCTTCTGAGTTCAGGATATCACGCTCCTCGTTCGTTCATGAGGTCGTGTGCCATGTCAAAGCCAGGTATTTGGGGGGTTTACGCTTGGAGAGTACACCCAGGATTCAGGGCCTGGACGTGCGAATACCCTGGGGACTGCCCGACCCTGATTTTGACTTAGACGGATATCACATGAGATTATTTTGGCCACCTGCTCTAATCAGTGAGGTTGATTATTCCCAAACAGAGAACTGCAAAAGAGGTTTTATAGCGGGACCGCCGGAAGTGGGGGCGGACGGAGAGAATCTGCCGACAACATCTGGCAAGGGGCCGTACAAACCGGGAGTTACACAGGTGCTAGGAGGAGCTTCGGGAGTTACACAGGTGCTAGGAGGAGCTTTTGGCAACGCCTGGAGCAAGGTTAAGACCTGGGGTGAGTCCGCAGTCGCGGGTGTAAGCTCTTCATTCTCTGGCTACTTTTGGTGGCTAAAATATGTTATTCCCATCTTAGCGATAATAGTTATTGCCACCATTGTGGGAATTCTACATAGGCTAGGCCTATTACCTCTGGCCCGATTTGTGGTTGGACAAGCCCTAAAGGGACTATGCGCACTTATAAAAGTTTGCCTGATAATCTGTTTTAAAATATTGAAACTGTGTCTTGTTGGTTTGATGAAGTTGTGTGTGTTCTGTCTGAATAGTAGGCGTGTTCCTGGGAGGAAGTCGGGGAGTGTTGGAGGCGGTGACAGTAGAGGGCGCATCACACTGCGTGCCTTGCTGCCCAGAGGGGGTGGGGCCTCTAACTGACGGAGGGGCCAGATATATACACGTGCCGTCTGAACCCTGAGACCTCACTCCTCACGAGCCCCTCCTGGTGACACTTGGGAGCTTGTAGTCTCTCGCAACGCCGGCTACCTTTTCCACAAGGATCCTTGCCTGACCCACTGTACTCACCGCATTTTTTCCGCCATTCGCTGCTTGATTTGCTCGCGAGCTCTTATTTTTACCCCTTCTCTGGGCGGACTCCATGACCTTTCAACACATCGAACCTCTTTTTGAGCCGATCCTGAGTGGCGGTGTTGTACTTCGCTTAACTCCCGAACCGAATTTTCCGTGTGACTTCATTCAGATTGACGAGGTAACTCCGTTTTGTGACCCTACCGAAATAGCGAGAGTAGCTGCTTATACAGAACTTCTCAATTTGGGCGTCTGGCAATTTCACGGGGTGCCTCTCCCGCTCAAAGAGTTAGCGCCGAGGAGGGACACCTATGCCGCGGCTATTACTAGTAACAATGACCTCTTCAGCAGCTTCCTAGGTTTTAGGACCGGTGGCGGGCCAATTGACTTAGCAGTAAAATTGGACCGCTACCCAGAGGAGGTCGCAATTATCAATCTGTGGGAGCGCATGGACGGACGCATCGAGATTATAGTATCAATCTCCTCGAAATCGCCTTCCCCCGAGTGTCATGTGTTCCATCCCTGGGGGAACGCAAATTCTCAAGAAAGGACATCTTAAGCACTTTATATTACCCCTACCTCGCTAGCCCTATGCGCAGGGCGAATTATTGTGATATAGGCAAATTGGACATGAACTTGTGTAGGAAGCTTTGTTTGGCTACATTATTATTATGATTATTATTATTTCTAACCCTATTTTTTCAGCAGGATCACTATGCAGGATCGATCTGTTGAAGTAACGGCCTTTCGAAACCTCGTGGAACAAGGCGTTTGGCGTTTTTCCGGGGTGCACCTCCCTGTCGAGGAATTGGTATCAAGGAGGGCCTCTTTGGCCACGGCAGTAATTAGTGACGCGACTCTCCTCGGTTGTTTTTTACAGTTCCAGGGCGGCATCGAGCCTGCAAAATTGATTATACGCCCAGCATCTTACCCGGGGGAGGTTGCCATCCTCACTCTGAGGACTCGCGCGGATGGTTTGACCGAGGTGTCGGTCCAAATCATCTTTGAGTCACCTTAGAGTTGCCTCTCCTGCGAGGTCGAGATTTGTCACCCTGGGGACTACGTGAACTCTAAGGTACATTCAAAATACGTCTTCTTGAAACTTGACTTATTTGTCCCGCTTTTCGTGGCTCTTGGCGTTTGTAATGGCGTATTATATGGACCCTAGTAATGTCCCCGGCAACGTGAGCCGGGGGAACGATAGCTACAGCACACCTTGGGGTTCTGTCTTGACAGACCCCCCAACGGGTGCGGCAATAAGCCAATTTGTGTCCTCCACGATTATGATGCTGTGGCTGACCCAGAGACAAGGCTACTCTCTAATTCGTGGAGCATTCCTGGGGCTCATGTACACGTGTCTGAACCTGTACAGGGGCTACCAGGGATTATGGAACCTCTCTGGGTGGATCCTGCCTATCTATTTGTCCAGTATGGACATCGGTAACAACGCTTTCACCGCGGTGACCACTGGGAGCAGTTTCATGGGTATAATTGGTTCCGGGGTGAAATTGTATTGTCTCGGAAAGTACCACCACCTCTCTGGCCCTTATTTGATCGGCGCTGCGTTGTCTGATTGTGGCGTTATGGCTTTCGCATTGGTCCTGTTGTGGATCTTCCTGATTAGGGAGACAAGAACCAAGGCCAAGCGCACCCTCAGGGCCTTCGTGAGATCCCTCACGGTTTTTACGTGCGGGATCATGTTGCTACGGGTATTCGAAGCCTTCTTCCCCTATTCGAGGCCAAGCTTCTACCTTGTTGGAGCTTTTATCTGGCTAACCGAAGGCAGACAGCGTTTTAGACGTGAGCAAAATGTAGTAGAGGGAATCGCAAAACCAAACATGTTCATGCTCCCCTGTTTGAATTGTCGGGGCCGTGATCGGAAGGAATAAGATTTTCCGTGGAATTTACTACTATTGTTATGTAATAATAATAGTAGTAAGCCTTTTTCGCGTGCGCTGAATGCCTATATTTTAATGGCGACGCTTGCTTACTTACTGTTGAAGTCACGAACCAGTATGTGCTGTATTCGCTTTTAATGGGGGGGGTGGGGTTTTTGTTTCTTTTTGGGGTTCAACTTATTTTGTACACATTACTTTCTGATGTCCGCAGTTTATGCGGTAGTAGTCTTATTAACCTCCATTGTCTTGTATATACAAGTGTGGATAGACCATGGAGCGCTTGCCCCGCAGCCCAGCCAGGAGAGGGGGTGTTGGAGGACGCCCTCGGTTCGTGTATCCAGAACGAATGAGGGACTTCCCGTTGGGATACCAGGGTCCTTCCTCCAGCACCTGGGAGCTGCTGGGTGAGATGAGCTTGCAGGTCCCTATCCACTACCATGGCTTCGGGACACGGGGCCATCCCATGAGGGGGACCGCGACGAGGTGGATGGCACAGGGGGCTGAACATGCGTGGGTGCCGCAGAGACCTGAGACTCCACGCCCTTACCAGTGGCCTCGCAGCATGAGGGGGCCAGCTTTTCCACCTGCCCGGGGGATGCCCAGGCTAGAGGGTCCGCGACCTCGGTGTTCCAACACACTGAACTTCCGACACCTGGTCACCTGCAATGGCGTTCATGAGTCTGGGGGTCCGAGTGGGGTGGTGGGAGGGGGTCAAGGCCGACCCTCTTCGGAGGTCCCTACCGCCAACCCACCCGGACAGGGTGGACCAGGAACCCCTGGGCCCGCTCCCGCATCGATTGGTTCTTCCCCTGCTCCGCCTGCGGGGGATCCCGCGCTCCTCTACCGAAACCCCAGCCCTCCTGCTTCACCTCGGCGCTCTCCGGCTGCACCTGTGTCGCCCCCATCTCCCTCCTTTTCGCCCACAACTCCCTCCCCTTCTCGAGCGTCACCACCCTACTTTCCCTCGTCGCTCTCTTATTCTCCCTACACTCCCGAAGCCCCTGCTCCCGTACCGCCCCCGTCCCCTGCTCGTGTCCCGAGTCCTTTGCTGGCCTGCTCGAGTCCTTCTGGGAGGGGCCGCTCCCCGGCCCCGAACCCCCCCGACAGCCCAGGTGAAGGGGTGTCCTCATCCACTCACAGGCAAGCATCGACGCAGTGTGAATTCCCAATCATTGACTTGACTCACCCCCACTCTCCCTTCTCGGAATCTGCCAACGTGTCGGTAGGAGGGACACCTCCTGTCTCTCCTAGTCCCTCTGCCAACGTGTCGGTAGGAGGGACACCTCCCGTCTCCCCTAGTCCCTCTCCCCCCCCTAGATCCGTAACCCCGGATCCTTGTGACTTGGAAGTTCGGAGTGAGAGAGAGTCTGAGGACGATGAGACAGAATCCCATGGCTCCACGGTCAGCAAGGGGGGCCGGTGGGATTGGGCATGGACGACATGTAGGGGGAGGTCGGAGATGCGTGAGTCCAAGTGGGGACCTGTGTTACGTATTGAGGTCCCTTTCGAGCAGATTGACCGTCCTTTTCCCCCGAATACGGACAGCGTTTCAGGGATTCTATGTTCTATGGGCTCCAAGGGGAAGGGGAAGGACAGTGACGCTGGTGATGACAATAGAGAAGGGTCTTCGGCGTCTTCCTCTCATGCGCCGCCTCCTAAGCGCCCGCGCTATAACAATTATCAGCTGATCCTACATTCCCCACCTCTCCCGCGGCCTCAATCTCCCAATCGCCGGGCGAATGTTTCAAGCCCCGGTCCAAGGGAGTGTGCGGTGACAAACTATGTCTCGGTGGGTGGCGAGGGGGCCTCTACCATGGGCTCCTCTCGCCCCAGGAGTGCGTTGGGACAACCGTTTTCCTTTATGGACAGAGACATGGAACCTCTCGACATGAACGGTATAACCTATCCGGGGCTGGACTGGGACAAGAGCTTAGAATTCTACGAGGTGGATCATGTACCCATTTCCCGGGGTCAGCTGTATGACTTCTGTAGGGACGGACTCGTGGCCTTTGCGAGGCTGGGAAAAATGGACACCTCCCAGTATAAAGGGAACATCGCTGGTGGGGAACTCCTATGCGAACGTCGTAACATGGCAGCCAGCCTGCTGGCTGTCAGTGATCACGTGAGGGATGAGCTCCATGACCCTCGCAACCGCTGGGCTGGAAGAGCTCGGTGTGACTGTATGATGATGGAAGCCCCGCTTCCGGGCATGGACAAAGGATGGGTGTGGGTGTCGTGCTGGCATCCGGACTGGGACATTGTTGTACGTGAGTTTATCGTTTGGGAAGATGATTCCCACGGGCCTAATTGGATAGGCCATGTCGTGGAGGGTGGGCCTGCCCACTAGACTTTCCACGGATCGCGGACTTTCCCGTACGCGTGGACTCTAGTTTTCCTGGATTAGGTGAGAAAAGAAAAAAAAAAAAAAAAAAAAAAAAAAAAAAAAAAAAAAAAAAAAAAAAAGGCTTTGTTGTATGTATAACTTTGTTGTTTGTTTAACTCTTTTTCTTTTTCAGGGGTGGGTATTTCTTTTAGGTACTGGTTCGTGACGGTTTTCTGTGATTATTTGATTAATGATGATGTTCATTGGTGATGGTTAGCACACTCCCGGAGGTGGACTGTGTTTTTGACCCTTTGTACTTGTGTTGACGTGGTAAATTCCACGGTCCTGGGCATGACGTTAAACTGCTCACCGGTGGCGTGGTGTGACCAAGGATGATTATGCGGTTTCTTGCAGGGGTTGTATTTGGGGTGAGCTCAGGGTGGCCTGTTCTCCAGTGTTCCTTGAGATAGTGGGAACATGGTGATGGCCGCTCGGGGTCGCTCAATAGAGGCGTCCTGCCCTGCTGAAGGTAGTCCAATTTCCCAAAAAAGGGGGATGTAGGAAGGTATGTCCTGAGCGGCTGACCACAGGACCTCTTCTGTTTCTTAGGTGAGGAGGTCCTGGTGTCATTCGCTTTGGGCCTGTACTAACCACGGGCCCACTTAATGGTTTGACTCTTGGGTACTGAAATTTAAGTTGTATATGCGATCCCCGAAGACCCCGCCTTGGTCTTGCCACACGCCTGCGAGTGTGGCGTGTTCGTCCCGGGTGTGTCAAACTTCATTTTTGGATTTGCTACATTCGGGTCGTGACATGCTACATGCGCGCATGCCATGCCCTGCTATACGTGCGAATGCCGGATCCCATGAACATCTGTATAGGACGCTCCCTGTGTGGGGTATGGTAGGGGTGCCTTGAATCGCCAGAGGGGGTGTTGACTATGTCCCAAAATGGCGATTCAGGTCACCCCATGATTATTTTGAGCTTGCACTTTCAGGGGTACAATTCCCTGGAGAGAGAGGCCTTCTGTTAAAGTGTTGTGCGAGTGATTCTAAATGTTGCATAGATATACATTCGCAGTAACATAGGAAGGTGCCTTGCAGGTCTCACCAGACTAACCTTGTGTAAACAAGGTTAATAGGCCTTGTGTCAATAGGAGCCATCAGAGGCAATGAGACGAGTAAATAAGCCAACAGAGTGTTCAACTTTGCACCGTATATTTGGAGCGGTAACCATGATAAAAGGCCCGACCTGGTGTACGATGCAGGGCTGTGCACGGTGACTAGAGGCCTAAAATATAAAAAACAGAATGCAACAATTGATAAAAGATATAAAAAAATCGATCAAAAGAAAAAATAGGATTTATCCTTAAAGATTGTGCCTGCACCTTTTGCAATGAGTAATGGGTGAAGTGAAAGAAAGTGATGGACTGACAGGTTAAGATTTCTTATATATGATTTACAAATGAGAAGTAGTCAAGACCTTTATGTTATCACTGTTCATGTAAATAGAATAGACATCAGGAATGACAGAATTGAAAAATGGCGTAAGCTTGTAGATCGGCTATTTTAAAAAGGACTCAGCTAAAAAATGGCATGAGCTTGGAGATCGGCTATTTTCAAAAGGAAATATAAAGTGCTGAAAAGCTATCTTTCAAACTGTCATCTCTGAGTTTACTAAAGATGTTGAATGCAGGAGACATACTGTACATGCTGTGCTCTGGTCTTGTCAACCTATTTTCCACTCATAACTGTATTGATTGACCTTTTGTGGGTTGTTGACACAGAAAACTAAAACGTATGTAACCGTTTTTATGGCTGAGGCGCCTGAGTGGAAACTCGGCTGTCAGCAATAAAAAAGGGTACTAAGCGAAGGGGCCCTGACCACAATCTCAGAACGACAAGCGAGGGGCCCCAGCGACAATATGGAATATTGTCAGCAATAATATCTAGGCGATGGGGCGCCGGCGATAATGTACACGACAACGTACGCTTTTACGCCTCTTCATTTCCGTAGTCAAGTAGGCGCTCGCCTCCTCACGTCCGTAGGTAAATAGGCCACGAGATAGCAATGGTTGCAAAAATTGCAGACAGACTTTGTGGTGAGACGCTTTTGGCGGGCCGCGCCATAAGAGACAAACATCCATATCTAGCTTTAGTGGCCTTCGACATATGGAGCAAATATATATCTAGCTTTAAATTGAGTATATGACTATTGATGGGTTTTTCCACCTTGCTTGACAAACATATTAGCGGGCTATCACTATGGAAGAACAAACATAAATGTACAACTTTTATGTGACTGTTAAAATGAGTCTTGGTTGTTCAAATATTGATATGTTTCCCGCGAAGATGATCTTGTGGGCGGGTGACCCAGTTAAGCTCTCGGGCAAAGGGGTATAAATGGGTGTCGCTGCCAGCTTCTAGTCAGTCTTCTCTAGGGCTGCTTACTTGAAGCATTAAGTCCCTTATTCTCTGACCTTCACTCTATGAGGCTGGACCACCCGTTTGTACCTTTCGGCTGAGACTCTTAGCTTCTTTTTTACTTAGATTCTTTTTACACTTAGTATTTTTCTGAGATGCATAGGATAGAAAATGCTCATAGCCACTATTATAATCTGCTTTGCTCAATGTTCTAATATTGTGATAAATGTTTAGCATAGTTACTGCAATGTAACTTTTATAACTTTAATGATTTAAACCTTGTAATCCATTTTTGATTTTTAACTTTTACATTTTTGAACTTTTACTTGTAAGCCCTTAAGGCCGTTTTCCTTTTTCTTTAAAGACAAAAAATAATATAACTTGATAAAATAAAAAGCGTGTAAAAGCCTTTTTTACCAAACCTTCCTCTCCAGTCCTTTTTCTTTCTTATTTCTGAACTAACCACTATATCAAGATCCAAGGGTTCTCCAACAGTACCGCGTTCAGCCCCTGAGAGGTAAGCCCTGGAACCACACTACGGCTGTACATCTACTGATACACACTCACATCTCATATAGGTGGATATTTGTAATAGAGGTTTATTAAGGAGTATGTCATGATTCACAGTATTGACATTATTAATGCATTGGGAATTGTACTCTGGTTTATTTCATTGTATATGGTATTGAAAAAGATGAGAATCGTATATATTATCACTGCATATGGTGGACGGAACTGAATACGCAATCTCTGGACTCTGGCTTTAGGGTTGCATTCTGAGGGTGTTAACATATTACCTAAGATAATTTAGCTAAGGTTTACAGTAATTTTCCTACAGACAAATGTTTTTATTTAGGGGTGACAGTCACCACATTTAAAGGATAATAATCAAATTCGGGGTAAAATATATATATTATTGCCGTTTGTCCAAGGAGATGCGTCCTGGGTTCCTTCCTCCATCCAGTGTATCTGTGTAGGATACTCAGTTGTTTTGGGAATCGACAGAAAACTTCATATTATTGCATTTATCTAGATTGAGGGAGTAGGACAGGTTTAAAGGTCGATAGATTTTGAGGAGCCCTCTCAACCTCTACCTTATCCTCAATAACAGTCCTCTCACATTATTTCCTTCTAGTTCCCTTTCATGAGTTATGGGACTAAGCTAGTTGGAGAGAGGAGTTATTTGAGGGGTCTATCGGTGGTAACCAGGTTAGGTCTGAGCTCCAGTTGTTTCCCCTGGATGGCCATCCAGGGCACTGGCCGGACTAGTTACGACCTGGAATTACCATAGGGAAACGATTTGCTGTCTCTTCTTTCCCTACCACAAGCGGCTGCAGTTTCATAGCATACACTTCTGTGTTGACGCTTGTTTTAAAAGGGTCCCGGAGGAGGGCCTCCTGTCTTGCAGTTTACACACCTCTTTCAGGGGTCGTGACCTTAGGGGTCGTGACCTTCTGTCAAGGTCAACAATACCCAATAGTAACAGAATCCATTGAAAAATCTCTTTTATCAATTATTTGGGGTTTCAACCATGTACTGACCAATCTACTATTGAATTCATTGCAGACCGACCACTAGGGGGTGTGCCCAACTTGTTTGCTATGGTTTTTGAAAACCTTAAAACCATACCTAGCACCATACCAAAAATCTAAAACTTTTCACCAAGTGCACAAACTTTACCAGTTCCTCTCCAGCTAAGTAAAAAAAAATAATGTTAAAAACAGTTCTACACGGCGGCAGAACCGTTTAGGCTTAATAGGGTTTATATAAAGCATGATGTCTTAATCTTACCTTGGGAGAAAGTTCTTTCACAGTCACTCAAATCTTTCCTACACAACTAGACTGCTCCCAAGTCCCGTTCAACGGGGGGCCCCCCCTATCAGCGGCCCTGAGAGATACTGTGTATCGCTTTGTGTGATTTTAGGGCAAAAGATCAAAAGATCGAAGGTCAGCCCTAGTGTGTGTGTGTGTGTGTGTGTGTGTGTGTGTGTGTGTGTGTGTGTGTGTGTGTGTGTGTGTGTGTGTGTGTGAACTTCAAACCGAACTTCAAGCTGGTGTTGGCTGGGTGTATCCTGGGATCCAAGACAGCGACCACACTACATTACACTTGCAGGTTATGGTCGCTGTTTCAGATCTCAGGCTACACCTAGCCAATCTGAGGGCAAAATTCTCTTGAGTTGCACTCCCCCTATAGTAGCCTATGTCCCTGTCTTGTAAGTGACAAAATATTCATCTTCACACCTTATATATCTGACCACGAGCTCTGGTCTGACGTAACACACAAACATGACCGGTTGCAATGAAGATTTGCGCAGGCTGTCTTCCCTCTCTATACAGTTTACTACACAGCTAACAACAATGATGCTTTATTACTTATAACGATAACAAAAACTAGAGAAGAGAAATAGATATGTTTTCATCATTATCAAACCAATAACCCCTAACTCCTTTTCTTAATGTTTGTCTTTTTTGAAGCGGTGAAAGCCGCTTCCAAGGAGTGGCTTTGTGTGTCCCGTTCATGTCCATATATGGTCATTTCAGTCCAGAATGAACAGGTTTTATCTGTCCGTAAATGTGTGTCCCATGTGTGTCCCCTCATGTCCATATATGGTAATTTCAGTCCAGAATGAACAGGTTTTATCTGTCCCGTACGTCCAGAATGTGTGTGTAGTGTCCGTCCCGGTCTGATGATTGGATGATTAAAAATGTCCAATGAGACCATACTTTGAGGATTGGTCAAGCTTCACGTGACAATTCGGCCCTCCAGATAAAATCATTCATTCATTCATTCAGAATTCTGAATTCTGAAGCTCTAGAACACATAGAATAAAAGTTCACCACTTCACTTCGAACCGAATGTATATACAGAGTTCATAGCTCTAGAACACATTGAATATATTAGGACTACTGCGGCACCCAAATGTGACTAGGTCTGGCACTTTGTGCCTTATGTCGGTATTAGTTTGAGTTTGTCTGTCCCGTGCCTGTCCCATGCCTGTCCAGTCCAAAATGAAAAATTTTACATTGGTCAAGCTTCACATGACAATTTGGCTCTCCAGACAATTGTATACTCAGATTCACCGCTTCACTTCGAACCGAGGTTTGATTTCTATAGTAATATAGTAGTAATAGTAGTAATACTAGTTGCGACCGTAGGTTCTATGGGTTTGTTGCTCCGACATCATGCTCTGATGTCACTGTGATGTCAGGGGAACCACTCTAACAAAATGCGTTTGCCACTCTGACATCACGCTCTGGCTTCACTGTGATGTCACACTAACAGAATCCCTTTTATGCCCATACATAGAGATCCCTGTCTGTTGAACCAGCCACACAGATATGGGCTGTCTTGGCCATCTGTCTTGGCCATATATGGATTCTGTTAGTGTGGTATGTGGCCGATGTATATTTGGTATCATATATGGGTATTCCCATATGAAGACCTGTTAGATATGGGCTTAATATTAATGACAGGGAACTCCATGTACGGGCATAAAACAGAGTGTGATGTCAGAGCGGCAAACCCATTCAGTTAGAGTGGTTCCCCTGACATCATAGTGACATCAGAGCATGATGTCAGAGCAACAAACCCATAGAACCACAGTTTCAGGCATGACAGAGATACATACATACGGACAAGCTGTGACCGTTCACATACTAAACTTGCGACCTACTATTACTACTACTATTACTACTATTACTACTATTACTACTACTATTACTATTACTACTACTATTCCTACTATTACTACTATTACTACTACTATTCCTACTATTCCTACTATTACTACTACTATTACTACTACTATTACTACTATTACTAATAGTACTATTACTACTATTACTACTAATATTACTATTACTACTATTACCAGTAAGACACCCTAAGGGCAAGAAGCGACCGTCAGGGCAGGCAGAAACAACAGACTTGTAAGAGAGGGTGGGGCTTCAACAATTGCAGCTCATCCCTATGGTCTAAGTCCAGACACCAAGATTTGAGACGGTACCATGCTGCGAACTGGAGTTATGGCTGTTTAAAGCCCAGCCAATAGGAAGACAGGGGGGGTGGGGCTTCAACAATTACAGCTCGTCCCTATTGGTCGGAAAAAGTGCCAAGTCGTGTGAGCGTTTTAAAGTTGAAATCACGTTGCTAGGCAAACGTATGGAAGAGTTAAGTGCGAGAGCGAAAGTAGTTTATTGCAAAAACACATTGATTTTAATTGGGGTAATTTTTGACCCCACTCATGGAAGAGTGGGGTAGTGATACAAAAACTGCAATTTCTTAAAATTAATGAAAGAATTAATAAAAATGCAAATGGCCTCATGTCACAAACATGTTTTATGAGGAATACCTGGAATATGAAAATATTAACACTTTTACTTTTAAAGGACAACTTTAGTTTTTTATAACAAGGGTTCATATTTTAGATTGTAATTAAATAATATAAAAGATGAGTGTTAAAATTATTTCATTTACTTCTTTGTATTGTTTTAGAGATTCTTATTTCAATGGTTGGGGGCATGCGTACAAGTGGCTAAATATGTAATTTTACACAGAATAAGCCCATTCCCAAGATACAACACAACTTTTCATGGTTAGATGTGACTTATGGGGGCTAGAAGTGTTACTGTAAATAGCAATAAAGAAACTGCTGGCTTATTGTGTCTAAAAATACATATTTAGACACTTGTAAGCATGCCCCCATGCGTACGCATGCCCCACATTTTAGCTCGGTAAACGCAATGAAACAATAGAACAAAGCAAATGAAAACATTTTAACACTCACTTTTTCTTATCTCTAATTACAATCTAAAATATGAACTCTTGTCGTAAAAAAACAAAGTTGTCCTTTAAAGATATTGAAGAACAACAACCCCTGGGGTAATTTTTGACCCCACTTATGCATCCAAGGGTTAAGCCTGTATTTGCCACAGTATCTACGTAACCTCCCTGGGTTTACAACGGGCCATCTGATCCGGTTTAGACCGGATGACAGAAGAAGTAGTCTGGCATAGCCAGACAACTATTCCACAGTCAACAGTCTGGCCACGCCAGACTACAGTAACGTGCCATCCGGTATGGTGTGCCATCCTGCCAAAGTGTAGTCTGTTTTGACATAAATCATTATCACCTTTTACTGCTCTACGATGACCAAGGCATTGAGCAGTGGACTTAGAACGCTTTTAAAACACTTGTTTTATGACTTGAATACTTGGAAGTTAATGATTAACTACGGATAAGAATAGTAAAAGAAGTAGAAGAAGTAATGTGTGAGGATTCCTATGAATTTGCTGTTCTAGTCTAAAGTCTAAAGCAGTGAAAGGTAAGATATTATCTTAACGTTTTTTTTTTTTTCAACCTTTAATGTAACTTAATCATGAAGAAATGAGTCTGCTGAAATACCATAGGTTTCAGGGTTTGTGAGCAGGAAACAGCGGGTCGGTACTCACTGTTGGTTACTTGTGACAAAGCACAAAGAAGTAATCTCCACGCTCATGAAGAAGGCTGCAGCTCGCAAATCAAACGATTTATTTACAGATAAATGTTATGTAAATTAACTCTTATACTGCTTTGGACGTTCCTGTTCGCCCCAATTCTCAAGAGACCTCCGCGCCAATACGGCGCTCGTTCGCGTTCGTTCGTTTACCTTGTTGATGTCCTTAAGCTGATGAGGGGTCGCGCCGCCGTGTACTGTAAACACATTTTCCGCGGTGATGGTGTAAAGAATCCATTATGCGTTAACATCAACGGAGACCAATTCACTTCCTTGTTGATTTCTCTGGCTGTGAGGCTCTGTGGCCAGTGACTGGTCTGAATGCACGGCAACACATAACAGGCAAATTCACATTCATTCTCGCATGACGCCGCCCTCTGCTGCCTGGCAGACCAAAGTGCACTATTGCACAATCAAAAAAAAAAAAAAAAAATAAATAAATGTCTATCTATCTACTATAACGTCGCAAAGGTAAGCCGCTTTTTGATGGCACCAGACCCAATAAATAAATAAATAATCTGGCAGTAGGAGAGTTAAGTGTGGTAATTTGGATATTTGTTCTTCTATACAGGAGACATGGCAGGGTCAAGAGGTCAGGGTAGGTCACAATACTTTTATTACCCGATAGATCAGTGGTTCTCAACCTGTAGGTCGGGACCCCCTGGGGGTCCCCACATGATAATGGGTGGGGGGAGGGCAGTGAAGTGACAATTTAAGGACATTTAAGACATTTTAATACCTAAAATAAGACCATTACTGCATTAAAAGTGATCAACACACTATACTATTTAAAACATTGTCACAATATTTCTCTGTGGAACCGAGTCAAAGCAAATGTAATGCCTCAACTCCTACAATCCCAAGCAGGGGCGCAGGAGGCATTTTAAAAGTGAAGGGGACATATCTGGGAGGTATGTGCGCGCGCTCAGCGCGCGCGAAACATTTTGGGGTATCCCCCCCACTTTTGGTGATATCCCCCCCACTTTTGCCCCGAGGAGGGGGGGACATATCCCCTCCACTTGAGCTGAATTACACAGTTGTTTTACGCAGATTTCAAGGCATTTTTAAAATGAAATACACATGAATTCATTAAGTCTATATTAGATCTTTGTATTGAAGGAGTAACAGGCCAACAGCTGCAGCACTTTATTTTTATACACAGTATATATTTTTTTTCCCTAAAAATATACTGTATTACCAGAGATCACACTAGTATTTTAAACTGCCAGTCAGCATGACATGGCACGATTTAAAATCTACCAGACATCTAATAAAAAGACCTTTCATAGATATCTGTATGCATTAATGACAACCAGGTCCGTATAAAAGCAGCCTAACACAACCATAAGCATTATGTTTTGGATTGAACTGTTTGAACATAATGCATAGGCTATCCACAATTGTAGGGCCAACTTGCACAAATACTGTACAAGTACATTAATTACTGTACCCACATTACCATTTGCGCATTGGCGTGACACGTTAAGTAATAAATTAGGATACTCACAAGTTATATTGTGGATACAAGAAGTGGATGCTGTCCCAGCGTCTGGTTTAATAGGACAGGACAGCCTTTTGGGGAAGTTGACAACATAATTGCTCCTCAGATATATATTCCATTCAAGGTAACGTTTTAACGTGTCCAGCTGTCCACATGACATGATTAACACCGTGTTTCATCAGACTGGATACGACCATAGGATGCGACAGACAGACCAGTGTTACGTCCATGTTTGTTGTTGCCATCTTAAAATGAGCGTGCATTGTTGTTAATTAGTGGTTGAACAATCTTGCCAACTTTACTCACAAGTGCCCTCTCGTTTGAAAGGCTCTGTGATGTATTCTAACTAATAACAACTTGTTTTGATAGTCCATCCAACAACTAAACCGCGCGCCTAGCTCGTATTACAAAGTCAAGCCGATCGGTGTGCACTGCAGCGTCACAGGCACAGCGACAGAGTGATAGAGGGGGGCCCATTGAGGGGGGCTTCCGATGGAGGGTCATTCGCATTGAGCGTCATTTATTTGGACTGAGATTTACCGGCAGTCGGAGTCCCCCCTGGCAACAGGACATAGGCAGAACTAGCACGTTTAGGCAGAACTAGCACGTTAAAGGGGGCCCAAATGTGAGAGGGGGTTTTCGATGGACGATCATTTGCATTGACCATCATTTGGACTTAGACTGACGGGCAGTCGGAGGCCCCCCTGACGGCCGAGGCCCGTTTCAATTGAAACCAATGAAACATAGTTAAGGCCGCCAATGTGTACAGTATAATCGATCATATTTGTGGCTTTTTCTTGGACCTGAACACTGGAGGGGATATCCCCCCACCCAAAAAAAGTGGAGGTGTTAATCCCCCCCGTCCCCCCCTACCCCCTGCGTGCATGATCCCAAGTGCTTGTCAGGGTGGGGAGACCCTATATACCCTAATATTTTGATTATTTTGGAGGGTCCCCAGTTCAAATTATGTTGATTATTTTGGGGGGTTGTGGCCTGTAAAGGTTGAGAACAACTGTGATAGATGAACCATCAACAATTGATATGGAAAGGGGAGAGATACATTATGTGGTTCACATTTAAAGCAACGATACATAAACATTATCATTCACTGACAGACAAGCCAGACCTTTGCTTAAATGTATTCACAAATCTTATAGTTTTCACCACTGACAGTAAAGAAGAAAAAAATAGTGAAAATATATATATTCGTACAAGAATATGTCTGTCTTTTCCCACAAGAAGTCATCTAAGTTGAATTTGACGTAATCCTCCTTATTTCATATACAGTATGAGTGAGACTTAATGCTGAGTATTAATACTTTGTGTAGTGTCTGAAACAAAACTAGAAACTTATAGAGTTCTCAACGGGCCTGAAAATTAAGGCCTGGACCTAAATGGGTTGGCCCGAGGCCCTACCCGACTAATTAACATACATTTTAGGCCCTACCCTACCCTAAATGTCGGGTTCGGGTTCGGGTATGGTCGGGTTCTCATTACTCTATCACAGAGTAATAGTAATAAAATAATAAAAAAAACACATTTTCTTTTTTTCATTGAGCCCAAGGCCCTAGCCGTCCCTACTAGTTAGCATACGTTTTAAGGCCCTACCCTACCCTCAATGTCGGGTCGGGTTTGGGTATGGTCGGGTTCTGGCAGAATTTGAGAATTCTAGAAACTTACAACTAAACTACTAAAAAGAGTTACTTCCTCTAGAGCAGGATTTCTCAAAGTGGGTGCTATGGCATAGCACAAGTCCAGGGGTGTCTCAGAATACTTTGATAATATTTGTAATTTATCATTGTTACTTCTGTCAGAAGCAAGCATGAAGTTGAATCATGTGTGTGGTGTTCTTTATTTGTATCATTGCAATATCCTTTCTGGACAAACAGCATAGTTTGGTAGACTGAAAACAAGAGTTGAAACAAAGTCAACTGGGAAAGCAAATAGTTAACAACAGGTGGGTTTTCAGGGGGCATCTCTGATGCGTTTGGGGAGTACATGAAAGTAAATGCAGTACAAGGGCAACATGTGTGCGTGCGTGCGTGCGTGCGTGCGTGCGTGCGTGTGTGTGTGTGTGTGCACATGCGGTGGGTGGGTGTCATTGTAAAGTGTTGGTTACATCACTGCATGTCTTCTTAATTAGGATTATGTTTAAATGAACAGTAATTCTTACATAATGTCACTAACTGTGGCTTCTCTTTACTCCAGGTGATTTTAAACTTGTCACTGAAGGCATTGCTCTGGGTGATGTTGGTAAAAATGTCACCCTCCTCTGTCACCTCTCTCCTGGGACCAGCGCGTCTTCCATGACAATCAGCTGGTTTAAGGAGTCAGAGTGTATTTACCTGTATAAGAATGGTAAGGTGATAGAGGGGAGGGGCTACGAGGGCAGACTGACCCTGAACATCCAGGAGCTGCAGAAAGGCAATGTGTCTCTGATACTGAGAAACTACAGATATGAAAGAGATGATGGAGTTTACATCTGTCAGGTCAAACATGGAGAACAGGAGAAGGAGATTGCTGTGGGATTAACATGTAAGTGATCTACTGTCACTGTACATTATCATTAACCGTGATATTGTCACTGTCAGGTGGAAACCTTGTCCATGTTCAAAACTGTTATTTTTCAGGAAATGGAAAAAAGAACATCTGTTCTAATGAATGTAATCTAGTTATTATTTAGTCACAAGCTATTTTTAATACTTTTCATTGGTTCAATATTTATAAAACCCACAGATATATTTATCCTGTATAAGGATAAATATGGACTCCGAACAGGAGTTAAAGGGCCATGAAACAGAAAATCACTTTTTCTATAAATATATATTATATCAATGAGTCACTTGTGATAGGGAGCAGTGATATGGTTCAATTTACCCATAGGCTTGGGGATTCAGAGCTTTCTGCTGTCTCTGTAGCTATTTCTGTGTACTTCCAGTTTCTAGGTCGAAAAGAAATATTTCGCGCCACTCATTAAATATTAGCTCACACTGTTCTATTGTGCAATGTGACGTAGGCATATCTAATTAATATTAACGTTTGTTTAATATAGAGTTGTATCAAGGGGGGGCGTGGTTTCATTCTGCCCTCGTTGTGGCGTCTCGTTGTGTTGTTCAGAGCATAGACTGTAGGGCTGTCGCAGTGGGGCACTTGATTAGATTCGGCAACTCCATGTTCTATAACCAGTTAAAATGTGCAAGTATTTTACAAACAAGCTGTCTGAGCTTTTATCCATGGACACACTTTCTCCAGCTCTGGACTGTTTACCACGGAACCGAAGAAGAAGGGACTCTAAGCTATCGCCGATAGCTATTTTCTGTGTAGTGTGTGTGTGTGTGTGTGTGCGTTGTGACAGTGCGCGCGCACACACACACAACGTCCACACACGAAAAATAGCAGATCTACAAGCTCACAACGCGTCACGTGAGCTTGTATATCAGCTACGTAGCTATATAGCCGAGCTAAATAGCCGTAGAGCCGAAACCAACGTGTTTACATGAGAAGCTGCTGCTGCTACGGCTATTGGCTCGGCTACGTAGCTGATATACAAGCTCACACCGCGTCACTTTCGCGACGCGTTGTGAGCTTGTAGATCTGCTATTTTTCGTGTATGGACGTTGTGTGTGTGTGTGTGCGCGCGCACTGTCACGACGCACGCACACACACACACACACACACACACACACACACACACACACACACACACACACACACACACACACACATTACACAGAAAATAGCTATCGGTGATAGCTTAGCGTCCCTTCTTCTTCGGTTCCGTGGTAAACAGTCCAGAGCTGGAGAAAGTGTGTCCATGGATAAAAGCTCAGACAGCTTATTTGTAAAATACTTGCCCATTTTAACTGGTTATAGAACATGGAGTTGCCGAATCTTTATACTTTTTACACCTCCAATGGCTGGTTTTAAAAATTGTTTCCGAAATGGAAACGGCAACAAGTGCCCCACTGCGACAGTTTCGCTCTGTCTCTCTGATAGTTCTAACACAATGATGTGCACGCATTACTCCGCCCCCTCCCCCCACAACAGCAGATAACCACGCCTACATTTCAGATTTCTTTTCATGTTCTGAAATCCCATAAAACAAATAAAGAGGCAGGGTTTCTTATCCCTTTAAGTGGCTCTGTACTTGTACCACCTTTTTCCCTCTAACCAAAAAATAGTCAAAGAGATTTGGTGTAATGTTCCCCCTAGAACATGGATGTTGGGGGTTTAAGTGGTTTTGCACTGACACTGTCACTTTCACAATATTTCAAAAATAGCAAAAACAGACGATCTAGAAAGCTCTCTTGAGCTTGTAGATCCACTATTTTTGATACTTTTGAGTGACATTGTAGTATAATGAAGTAAAGGTGGTTGCACACTGCTGCGTTTTTCGGGCCGAATATCGGAGTGAATTTCGGAGCGCGTGAATAAAAAAATCAACCTCACGTTATGTCAGTCACGTTTGCACACTGCCGCCCGTTTCGCACACCACTCGGTCCCTTGCTCTCTCTATCTCTCTCTCTCTCCTTGCCCTGAAAAACGCATTTCACAAACGAAAAACGCAGCAGTGTGCAACCAGCTTTAGGCATTAATTTACAAAAGAAAAAAAAAGAAAGAAAAGTTAAAGTACAGAGATACAAGGTTTCTGCCCGACAGTCAGCAACGATATGTAGGATATAATTATGTAATCATGTATTTATCTATTCCCAAATTACCTCTTGTACTAATGTGTGCTGTTTAATACAAAATAAATAATTTTAACAATGTAAATGTAATGTAAATGACTCCACCAACTATTGCTGTATTGGACTCTATCATAGAGTTCTCAATGGGCCTGAAAATGAAGGACTGGCCCTAACTGGGCCCTAACTGGGCTGACCAGTAATAATGAACATACATTTTAGGCCCTACCTGGCACGTTAACGTCGGGTCGGGTTAGGGCAAGTTTCTACTCTATCATAGTGGAACTCTACTCTATCATAATGGTAACATTCTATAACAGTGACTGACAGTCAGGGCTCTATTTTCATTGTCTTAAGTACCAGCTCTTTTGCCTTAACTTAAGACTTGGATGCGTAGCAAATGTTCTGTTTGGCTGTTTTAAGTGGCCAAACAGCATTCACCATGCATCCAGGTCTTAAATTAAGGCATAAAAGCTGGTACTTAAGACAATCAAAATAGAGCCCTAATCATATCAATGAGCAGCTCCAGTCATGTTGCTGCTGGTAAACTGAGAAACAGGTTGGGAAGTGTAACCACTCTCACTGTCCACGATTTATATTACACATATTTTGTATTAAACAACTTTTGAGTGAGTCAAAATCAATCTTCTGTGTTTACATATTGCTCTAACATGCACTCTCCCTTAACATACTGTATACAGAAACAGAATGCATGTTAACACCATAGACTGTATAAATGATGGCATACTGAGGAAGATTAAATGAATGAATCAGAAGATTATTATGGAGAATAAACTTAATTCCTGACTCCTGAGTAGTGTGGAGGTGAACATTTTGTGCATACATTAAAAATATGACAAGTTAGTGCCCACAAGGCTGGTTAACAATAAATGCCATGGACTTCAAGTACTACTGAAACCCTTTCTTGTTTTACTATAAAACTGATCATTTTTAATAGGCTATAAACCAACTTGTCATAGCAAACAGATAAACAAACAGAACACTCTTAACGTATACTATAGTGTAGAATCTCTAAGCTGACGTTTAGTCGCTTTACAAATTAAATTACAATGTTGAAAAGACTGCTGAATCATGATTTATATGAGGCAAGATATTACCGTATATTGAATAATAATTGAGATAGTTGTTATTTTATCCCATTCTATTATTGATTTCCATATTTCAGGTTCAACAATTACAACATTATTAACACATCTGCCGCCCAGCCCGTTTATAAACGTTCTATTTTGCCCAGCTATTTACCGCCCAGCCCGTTTATAAACGTTCTATAGTCTTTTCATTGTTTTACAATTGATGGTGCTCTCGTGCTGCCTGTGACTTAATACAGTAGGGCAACATCAAAGGGAACCAGGTCATTCACGTGAATGAAGAAAAAAGGTCAAAAAACTGCATTGAAATACATGTTATCAGGCAATCCAAATACAAGAGAGAGAGAGGGAGAAAAGTCTGCAGCTGTTTTAGACGCGACAAGCCAGGCTAGCCAGCTAGCCAGCTGAGGAGAAAAAAAAAAAAAAAAAAAAGATCGGTTGGGTGGCTCGGTTGAGATTTGAATATAGGATATTTATAGTTAGAGTTAGAGTTTAGATAGTTGATTGATAGCCTAGAGATGACAGTAGAATTCGTTTAGATTTGAGTGTATTTAGGTGAAGACACTCTGTATTTATAGTGGGAGAGGAGGAGTGAGTGTGTAGAACGCGCACACACACAGGGGTGTCACAAGGGGGGAGTGCGAGTGGAAACCCTACACTACTAGGGCCCAAGGTGGAGGGGACATAATTATTTTATACTTTAGCTATTGAAAAATAGCAGATCTACAAGCTCACAGCGCGGCACTCTGCGAGCTTGTACATCTGCTATTTTTGAAATCCCCCCTATGAAGAACAATCATGGGGGTCCCGCAGTGAATCCTTGTGGCCAGGGCCCAGATTTTGGTGCGACACCCCTGGCCACACGCAGCAAAACAACATCCATCCATACGACACGACACACAATGAAAAAAACGGAAAAAACCAGGGTCCTACCTGATACACTGTCACCTCCTCCCCCCCAGTGCACTCCTGGCTCGTAAAGATATTCCATTGATAAACAAACAGTCTGCTGGCTCGTAAAACTATAATCCATGTGGCTAAACAACAGTAAGGAAAATGATCCAATGGTCCAGCAAACTTTTCTCTGCATCGATCTGAGTTTCCGTTAGCTAAGAAATCACGTGACATAACACAGGCAGGGGCGTCAATTGGGTATGGCAGGGGTATGCAGCTGCCAATGCCATACCTTGGCTACAGGGGGAAATAATAAAAATGTACTTTTCATCGTGCCTGCACGAGGGCACGCGTGCAAGACACCAGTCATGTTGCCATACCTTAGCTTGTTCTGAACTGACGCCACTGAACACAGGTGTTCCACAGGGGCGCGTGCGTGCTCGCGCATGTGGATGTGCGCGCGCATGTGGGGTGTGTGTGTGTGTGTGTGTGTGTGTGTGTGTGTGTGTGTGTGCGCGTGTGTTTGTGTGTGTGCCTGAAATGTCATAGGAGGAGCTCAGGGTGGTCCTTGTGCTTCGTGACGTTCGCGCGTGCGCGTGCATGCGCATGCATGTGTGTGAGTGTGTGCGTGTGTGTTGAGACTGAGTACACAGTGCCACAGTGCCAATTATTGGCTTGAAACAACAAAATCAACCCAATAAGAGACTTATTCATGTTATTTCATAACAAGCCTTTTTTCTAGCCTTTTTAAACAAATTAGGCCATTTGGGGCAGGCGCAGTAGTCGCTAATAAATTCATTGAAAAATCATCATGGAACATAAAACTCTTGTTTATTTTTTTTTATAAAGTATAGATTTTAATCTTTCCATCGGTATACTCCATTTGTTCATAGACATAGAAACAAATTTTCAAAATATTCATTAAAAATGAGTCAAAATGCTCCAAAACCCTGACATGTTTTGGAAGAGTTTAATAAAAAACGTGGGGCAGGCAATGTGTTAATACTCTTTCTGTTTTGTGAATTATCAGTTTTCTAATTATTCCAACCATGTGTTTTCTCTTTCCATGAATGACGAATGTGTACGTGAACTAGCCTGTAAGTATCAAATCAGTCCTTCAAGTAGATCCAATGTTTTACATAATGATGTGTATCTATTCCCAAATTACCTATTGTACTAATGTTTGCTGTTTAATACAAAATAAATAATTGTAACAATGTAAATGTAATGTAAATGACTCCACCAAATATTGCAGTATTGGACTCTATCATAGAGTTCTCAACAGGCCTGAAAATGAAGGCCCGGCCCTAACTTGGCCCTAACTGGGCTGGCCAGAGGCCCAGCCCGGCCCGACTATTTAACATACATTTTAGGCTCTACCTGACCCGTTAACGGCGGGTGAATACAACAGCGGTTTTCCCGGTGAACCTGAGCACAACGGTGGGGGCGCGAGAGTTTGGGGAACACACACCACTGACTATTGCAGATGATGGAGATGTTATATATGGCTTTATGTAATGAGAGGCACTCTTGCCAATTTCGTAAGAGACTCGTCGCCAATTGCAAGATAGTTATCTGGGGCCATGATGATAACCTCTTCTTCCCACTACTAACTAGACTAAGGATTTATATTGTCTGTGTTATTGTTTACAACCACAATTATTCACGTGTGGAAAGATCGCAGTTCCACTAGTTTTACTAGTAGGCTTAGAAGCCTTTTCAGAAGTTAATTTGATGTTTTCCATTTGATGATTTCCTTTATCCTCATCTAATCTTGCGCTAATGCACGCAACTGGTCAGGTTTTAAGGTCTTATTAGTTGTTTCTCCTAAGCTCGCGACCCTCCTTGCCCATTGGCCCCCACTGTTGCGCTCAGGTTCACCGGGAAAACTGCGGTCGCCGGGTGGGTATGGTGGGTTAGGGCAAAATTCTACTCTATCATAGTGGAACTCTACTCTATCATTGTGGTACTATTCTATAACAGTGACTGACAGTCAGGGCTCTATTTTCATTGTCTTAAAGGAGGACTTCACCACTTTTCAACCTGTCTTCATAATGGGTCATCACTAATGTTCATGATAAAATAGCACAATTTCTCTTATGTACCAGCTCTTTTGCCTCAACTTATATATATTCCGGTTTTAATATTAAGGGGCTCCCCGTGGCTTGCAAAGTGTTAATGCGGCCCGCAGGTTGATACTGGAATACTGGTACATTATTGATTTCAGCTGTTACAATTCCAAACATGCAAACATCGTCCATATTTGTAGCCTAATGACAAGTATAATTGTTAGCCTTTTTTTATGTCCAACGTATTTGCATTTAAGTTCATAAAGTTAACATGAGTATAACTAAACGCATTTTAAATTAAATCAAAATGTTACATTTCAGGATTCCAATTCAAAAATAACAAAAAATTATTCAGGATTCCATTTCAAAAACATCTAAAATAGCAGATCTACAAGCTCAAAACGCGTCACGGTGCGAGGCGTTTTGAGCTTGTAGATCGGCTATTTTTGATTCTTTTGTATGAGACTAGACCTTACCCGTTCGAAGATATGTGCTGCAAAATATGTGCAGAGTGTGGTTTATGGGGAAAGTAACTGTAACTGGTGTGTGCGTGAGAATATGTGGGAGCATCATAATGTAAGGAGCAGCCCATGGAGGAGTGTACATTTATGATGGATACAAATAATTTAACAGCAAAATTAGGTGAATAGAAGTATGGGGATGTATGTGCTTGCTCCACATAATTTTTCCATACCCGTTGGAAGATGAGACACACATCACCCATGCATGCAGAGAGAGAGAGAGAGAGAGAGAGAGAGAGAGAGAGAGAGAGAGAGAGAGAGAGAGAGAGAGAGAGAGAGAGAGAGAGAGAGAGAGAGACTCGTCACTGCAACATTCCTAACTGTGAGAGAGGTGTGTGTGGGCCCGGGGCTACAGATCCCATGGCCTGGAGGAACGGACCGTAACCCTGACAACAGGCTGTAGAGTTATGGTGAAGAAACGCTAATAAATAGCTTGAATTTGGGGAAAATTAAATTCGGGCTCCGTCACCGTGTGTATAATGCTAATGGCCAATGCCATGTTAAATTTGGGATCAGTCGCTGAAGCGAGTGAATAGATAATGCATTTTGTGACTGACTGACTGACTGACCTACTGACTGACCTACTGACTGACCTACTGACTGACCTCTCTAATTATAGTATGGATATACTAGAATGACAAAGTAGGACGTAAGCAATATGCAATGTGGCCCTCTGGAGTGAAGGTGGAAATATAGTGGCCCTCACCATCATCAAAGTTGCCCACCTCTGCTATAAACCAACCTGTCATAGCAAGCAGAAAAACAAACAAACAAACAAACAAACAAACAAACAAACAAACAAACAAAACACTCTTAATGTATGCTATGGTGTAGAATTGTATCTCTAAGCTGACGTTTAGTCACTTCACAAATTAAATTACAATGTTGAAAAGAATGCTGATCATGATTTATATGAGGCAAGATATTATATTGTATTATAATTGAGATAGTTGTTATGTTATCCCATTCTATTATTGATTTCCATATTTCAGGTTCCAATTAGAACATTATTAATAATCTTTCTGTTTGTGAAGTATCAGTTTTCTAATTATTCCAACCATGTGTTTTCTCTTTTCATGAATAATGAACGTGAACTAGCCTGTAAGTATCAAATCAATCCTTCATGTAGATCCAATGTTTTACATCAAGTTTTCACCATAGCAGAATACAAACTGAATGATTCTAAACCAATTAAACCCTCTATACTTAAAGGGATATTTCACATAAAAAAAGACTTGGTCATTTTATCATCTAATCAGGCTTTTATGAACACCCTGAACAGTTTTTAATTTGTTTAATTCAGTATTTGGATATTTGATGTAAATGTTACCAGGCCCTCCTCCTCCAGTGCTTCTCCCCATACACACCCATTGTAACTTCAAACTCCTTTTTAAACAAAAGTTATTGAAAAAAAAAAACACGGCCTGCGGTATTAGGAGGCTTGTATGAGTCACCAGAAAAAATGAATGAATCTATCAGAGTTGGATTTACAATGGGTGTGTATGGGGATTTTACTTCATGTAGATCCAATAGATCAAAGTGTTTTATAAAGTTGTTATTAGAATGCTGAATCATTATTAAGCAAGCTCTTATTTTGTATAATAATAGACCGTTTCTTGTTAACAAACATTGAGACTAAATGCTAGGGGTGCCACGGTTCACGGTATAAAACCGAACCGTACGGTACGCCCTGCACGGTACCCGAACCGTACGCCTTCATGTGAACCGCAGTCTTTTTGTGTTTGCAAATTAATTAATTTCTTACAGCTGGACAGCCACTGTGCATCGTGCACAAGACAATCTCCACTAAACCCCGCTCCGCAAGTAAACACGCACTAATGTCCCATCACCCCCACCTACTCTGTAACAAGAGCCGACATTCACACTCGCAGCAGAGCAAAGCAGTTGAGAGTCCTCACAGAGACAGAAAAACAAAACGAAGCCAGTCTTGCTAGTCGCTAAGCTGTGCAGTGCGGAGCGCATAGTTGTTGTAACATGGAGAACAAGTCCAAGAGAAATCTGCTTGTTGTTGTAAAAGTCCCATACATCATTACAGTCTGTTTTTAGACTGACCATAGCAGGCAGCGTTAGCAAGCAACAAAGCCAAACGTAGCGTAGCCCCAAGCCAGAGTGTCAGACACCCGCTAGCCTCACTGACTGACTGAGTGGAGGAACAACGGGGGAACAACGCATGGTGAGTGTTGTTGCCATGTCTGATTATTATAAGCCACATTGAGCTTGTTTTTATGTAAAGTTGCTTGTAGGCTAAATAATGGTGGATGCGGTGGTGAGCTTGTAGATCGGCTTGGCCACTTTCAAATAGCCGACGTGTATAGGTTTAACGACCTCACGTGGCCTATATTCAATTATTTAAGCATTGTTTTCATAGATCTGGTTGCTTATTCCTCTCGCAAAGTTTGGCAACACAGTGAACACACCCGTCTGTTTTGGTTATAGTAATGAAAACTTACAGAGGCTATTTGCTCAAGCTTGTAGCCTACTATAGTAGGCCTATCTCTTGTTGGGTGCAAAACAATTTGTTCATAAATAAAGCACTTTGAAACTGAAGACGATGGCCAATATTGATGATAATGATAATAGAAAAGAAAATCATTTTTCCCCCTTTTTATTTTATTTTATATTATTATTATTATTTAACCCACCTTAAGGCTAAGAGGCACTGTCATAATTCAATTTGCTTAAAAGCAAAATAAAAATAGATTTTTGGAAAGTCTTTTTTTTTAATGCAAAACACGCACCGAACCGTACCGAAACCGTGACCCCAAAACCGAGGTACGAACCGAACCGTGGGCTAAACGAACCGTGGCACCCCTAAAATGCACAGTTGACTGTATCATGTAATCAATTCCACCAATCCCCAAACCTGTTGTTTTGGGGAGCGCTGGTATCATTGGCTAATTTTGGTACCGACCTGCGCGCGCATCTAGTTCTAGACCAGAAATACGTCTATTGAGTTAGTCGATGCATTTAACCCATTCTGTTATTGCATTCCATTTTCAGTTTCAGGGCCGGTTCTAGGGGGATCAGGGGTGGGCAGAGCCCCATGTGGTGGTTGGTGAAAGGGCCTTTCTGTGTGGAGTTTGCATGTTCTCCCTGTGTCTCCTAGGGTAGATACCCTCACAAAAACATGCAGTAATCCTGGTCTCTATAATGCCTCCCCCTGGCCAGCTGGGGAAAGGAACTGGTTGGAATAACGCGTTCCTTCCACGCGCTACGTCCAAACCGGGGAAATCCCCCCTGTCAGGTGAAAAGAAGCAACTTGGACTACTCATGCACTGAAGGAAGCATGAAGTCAGTCCGTTGTCTCTCCAGGCACGGCAGAGGGAGAGCTAATTTTCCTACTTATATTGATCCCAAAAGACTGTCCATGGGGTCTATTAGGCAGAAATGCCCCTGTTGTCCAGTTTCCCCAGCAGAACCCAGCAGCTCTCATAGCATAGATGTTATGCTTATATGTGTTTTGCCAAGTCCCGGAAAAGATCCCCTGTGATTGGCCAGTACAGTCACTTTGATTGGCACTTGTGCCGAATGCTCAGCCCAAAACATTATTTATGAGATTGTGGTGGCTTGTGTGGGACAACCAAGGCATGGTTGTGTTTGTAATGACAACTAGTAACACATTCATGAAAAAGAAAATGTCTTTTGTACTCAACAAATAGTGTCAAAGCGATAGGCTTATAGGCTCCACTCTATGCTATGAGAGCTGTTGGGTTCTGCTGGGGAAACTGGACAACAGGGGAATTTCTGCCTAATAGACCCCATGGACAGTCTTTTGGGATCAATATAAGTAGGAAAATTAGCCCAGAAGTGATTTAGGGCGGAGTTGTCCTTTAAGCAATTGGCACTGGGTGAAAAATGTGTTACAAAATTGTGGGATAAAAATTGTGGGAAACAAAAGACCAAAATAGGGCACTGTGTGTCAGAGCAGTTCCCGATGTAGTCTGACAAATGTAATTACATTCCAATCTCACAATTCATCCTATTTATTTACATAATTATTCCATTAAGGTGAGCTCTTCCTTAAAGGACCACTTCACCTCTGGGACAACCAGATCTTATTTTATTGTTGTTTGGGACACGATCAACACAATCCTGAGTTATGTTTTGTGTTCAATCTGTGTTTTGAGATATTTTAGTACTTCAGCATGTACTAGTGATGCATTTTGCATCATCAGTGATGTGTTTTGCATCATATGATAAAAAATAAAATAAGATCTGGTTGTCCCAGAGGTGAAGTGGGCCTTTAACATACTGTACACAGAAACAGAATGCATGTTAATAGCAGATATAAATGATGGCATACTGAGGAAGATTAAATGAACGAATCAGAAGATTATGTATGCGATAAGGTCTTGCTGCGTGGTCATTATGGCGTATATAGACACGACGGGCTGATAATTCCCCGAGGTGGAGCCGAGGGGAATTATCAGCCTGAAGTGTCCATATACACCATAATGCCCAAGCAGCAAGACCTTATAGCACTTATTACCCGGCTAATAAATACAATTAATAATTTGACTCAAAACTAAAAACAAAATGAAGTATTTCCTTGTTTACAGACGGCTGAAAGTGTTCCACAAGTGTTGCGCTCGCGGGTGGCCATGGAAAACAAGGAAGTGCTGATCAAATAGAATCCATTTTCTGTTACTACGTCATCTATTTCTCGCCTCAAATGTTTTTAAAAACATTCTTCAGAGCAACGTTTGGTTGTAAATGACGCTGTGTGTTTGTTTAGGGGCTGACATGTTGGATAATTCCACGCAGTGCAGCCTGAATACAGCAGCTGCTCTGAGCCGTTGATTAGGCAGCGGTGAATTATAGAGCGGAGTGGTCATTATACGCCTATAATTCACCGCTGATTTCAGCGCTCGACCGATCAGAATCAAGCATCCAAACAAGCCGGGTAATAATATGGAGTAGTTTCTGAGTAGTGTGGAGGTGAACGTGTTTTGCAAACATTCAGAATATTGCAGTTGATATGAAAAGCAAATCATCTTGACATCAGACAAAAGATTCATTAAATTGAACATTTCTTCTACCATGAAATTGATCATTTTACTATAAATCAATCTGTTACTATGTCTACTATAGTGTAGAATTTTATCTCTAAGCTGACGTTTAGTGACTTTTCAAATGTAATTAGAATGTTAATTACTTGTTATTTCTTGTTATTAGAATGCTGAATCATTATAGCTATTATTTTGTATAATAATTGAGTTATTCAATTAATTTAACCCATTCTGTTATTGCATTCCATGTTTCATTTTGCTTAACAATCAGCACATTGTTAGTAATCTTTCTATTTGTGAAGTATCAGTTTTCTAACCATTCCAACCATGTGTTTTCCCTTTTCATGAATGATGAATGTGAACGTGAACTAGTTGGATGTGAGTATCAGATTTACATCAAGTTTTCACCATAGCAGAATACAAGCTGAAGGAGTCTTAACCAATTAAACCCTCTACAGATATGAGTTAACTCTGTACTTGGACCACTGTTTCCCTCTACACCACATTTCTCTGTTAAAAATAGCAGATCTACAAGCTCACAGCGTGTGGCGTTACAATGCGTTTAGAGCTTGTAGAGCCGAAATTTTTGGTTAATGTTCCCCCCTGATTGTAGATGTTGGGGTTTGAGTGTTAAATGTCACAGTGAATTGTAGCTATATCCTACATTAATTGACGTTTTAAAGTCTAATGTTTTCTTAAGAGGATAGTTATGTTTTTGTTTTAATTAACATAACCCCAAATAATTAGATAAAATGTAAATTACTCAAAAGGTTCTTGACAATCGTGCACTCTATCATTGTGATACTACTCTACTAGTAAGACGCCTCAGGGCGACATGCAACCAAGGGCGAGGTTGCGCCATGTCTTGGCCATCTGGCAAGTGATGTATATCGGACCAGTTACCCATATATGGAGACCCCTGGTACCATATGAAGATCTATGTACTGTATTTGGAGATATGCTGTGAGAGCCCAAACATGCTTACTCAGTTATTTGTTATGTGAAAGTCCTATGACGTCTATGACATCTGACATCATACATCCCTTGTATGCCCATACATGGAGATCCCTGTCTGTAGAATGAGCCACACAGATATGGGCTGACCATATATGGATTCTGTTAGTGTGGTATGTGGCCGATGTGGCCTCCATATATGGGCATTCCCATATGAAGTCCTGTAAGATATAGGCTTCAATTTTAATGACATCAGGGATCTCCATGTATGGACGTAAAAGGGATTCTGTTAGTGTGGTTCCCCTGACATCACAGCAGGGCCGGATCTCCCCATAGGCAAGGGGGGGCATTGCCCCCCTAAATGCCCTGTCTGCCCCACCAAACAAGATGGCATGAAAAAATAAAAATATATATATTTGGGTTTTCTTTTCTTTTTTTTTTTTTTATATTATGCTACAGCTGTCGCACCACCAAAACCAACACCATTTCATTATATATACATTTTAAAAACTCCGATCGCCAATGCCATCTCTCTCCTTCTCTGCACCTCAAAATAAGTAAAACAAATAATAATGTTCCAGGCCAGCAGCTCCGCCCCTGATATGCGTTGAATGCGTAGGAGGGAACAGCAGTCAGTCTCGTCTCGACAGACAAGTACACGCACCACTTCTGGTTGCCAACTAACTTCAGTTTTGTCCAGCGCATTAAGGAACTAATCGAGAGAAGGAACAGTTATTTTTTAGTTGTGTGCTTGCAGCTTGTTTCACTTTAACTTCTGTTCTCTTTCTCTGGCTCTTTCGGTCAATATGCGTCGATTTCTGGTTTCTAAACCCCGCGACGCGATTAGCACTGCTGCTACGGCTCCAGTCAGTCCAGAGGCAGGCTCCAAGCCGTCGTCGACTCGGGGTACAGCTGCTCCTCAACCCGACCCAAACCCTAACCCCCAATTGAGTTCCACAAGCACGGCAACACAAGCTGAAAGCGTCGCCGTTCGCAACGCAGCAGCGGCCGCCGATAGCAGCACGCAGTGAGGTAGACCTGCTGCTCCTCGACCCGACCCATTGAGTTCCACAACCACCGCAACACAGCCTGAAAGCTTCGCCGTACACGACGCAGCAGTGGCCGCTGCTAACAGCACTGGCTTAAGCACAACAGCACCATCACAGCCCGCTAATCTTGTGTTTCAAAAACGTCATTTTGGCAAGACAGCACGCGCATTCAGCCCGGGCTGGTACCGTGGAAGACCATGGCTGGAATATTCAGGGAAGCTAGATGCGTGCTTTTGTTTAACTAACTAACTAACTAACTAACTAACTAACTAACTAACTAACTAACTAACTAACTAACTGACTGACTGACTGACTGACTGACTGACTGACTGACTGACTGACTGACTGACTGACTGACTGACTGACTGACTGACTGTCTGTCTGTCTGTCTGTCTGTCTGTCTGTCTGTCTGTCTAGTGTCATATCAGTCTATCTATCTATCTATCTATCTATCTATCTATCTATCTATCTAGTGTCATATCAGTGTATCAATCTATCCATCCAGTATCATATCTATCTATCTATCTAGTGTCATCTCAGTGTCTCAATCTATCCAGTATCATATCTATCATCCATCTAGTCTCATATACTGGATGGATAGATTGATACACTGATATGACACTAGATAGATGATAAATATGATACTGGATGGATAGATTGATACACTGATATGACACTAGATAGATGATAAATATGATACTGGATGGATAGATTGATACACTGATATGACACTAGATAGATAGATAGATAGATAGATAGATAGATAGATAGACTGATATGACACTAGACTGACAGACAGACAGACAGACAGACAGACAGACAGACAGTTAGTTAGTTAGTTAGTTAGTTAGTTAGTTAGGTAGTTAGGTAGTTAACCTCCCGTGTTGCTACCTTGCCGTGGTGGGGAGGCTTGTGTGCCTCTTTGACCCTGGGGGCTATACCAGCAGGGGTCAGACCCCTGGCAGGTTCAACCAAGCTGGGAAGGTTTCAGGGTAGAGGACAGACAAAAGGCAACACCTGTATTGTGTTATAGGTATAAGTGTGCCAAAATGCATAGGTTTTTATGCATTTCTGGCGTTATGACCCCCTAAAAAGGTTGCCCCCCTGGCATTTCCTCTCGCCCCACCTACTACTAGAGCTTACATCCGGCCCTGCATCACAGTGAAGTCAGAGTGTGATGTCAGAGCAGCAAACCAGTTATGTTAGAGTGGTTCCCCTGACATCACAGTGACGTCAGAGCATGATGTCAGAGCGGCAAACCCATAGACCGTAAAAAAGTGTACACGTCCGTCCGTCCGTCCGTCCAGACAGACGTCTACGGACAAGCTGTGACGGTTCTGATAGTAAACGGCGACCTGTGGTTGCAATAACAGTGAGTGACAGTCAGGGCCCTAAAATAAAGCCCTTAATCCCAGCTCATATTCCTTAATTAAGTGATAACGACACCATTTTATGCAAGGACACAACAGATTAATCATTATGATTAACTCATTCCCTGCCAGGCCCGATAGTCCCGAGATTATTCCAATGTCTTTCCCCGCCAGGCCCGATAGTCCCGAGAATTAAAAAAAAAAAAAAAAATCAAAAAAAAAATTTTTTCAAAAAAAATTTTTTACCCCAAAAAATGGAGTAGGCATGATAGCAATCGCGAAATTGCATGTTTAACCCCCATAGCAACCCCATCTTTCAAGCATGGCAGCCATTTTGGCAGCCATCTTTGTTAAACATAGTGGCTGGTATCTCATGAATGCCTGAACGGATTTCCATTCGGATTTTTTTGTTTGAAAGCTGTGAGCAATGTGGACACACGTGGTGCATTATCTAGGCATGGGTGTGCATGATCCGTGCACACCCAATTACATGGAAGTCTATGGAGACGAATGGCAGGTGGGAGTACGGAGGTATGTTAAAATGGCGGTCAATGTGTTAATGAAGCAAGCTATTAGTTTGTATAATAATTTAGTCAATTAATTTAACCTATTATCGCATTCCTTAACAATTTGCAAATTATTAGTAATCTTTCTGTTTGTGAAGTATCAGTTTTCTAATTATTCCAACCATGTGTTTTCTCTTTTCATGAATGATGAACGTGAACTAGTGGGTAAGTACAGTATCAAATCAATCCTTCATGTAGATCCAATGTTTTACATCATGTTTTCACCATAGCAGAATACAAACTGAAGGATTCTAAACCAATGAAACCCTCTATACTTAATGAAACAGACTCTGTAATTGGACCCCTTTCTCCCGCTATACAAATCTCTTTGTAAACAAAACAGACAAACTACAAGATTACATCTTATTGCGGTGCAATGCGTTGTGAGCTTGTATATTGGCTATCCAGAGCCCACCCAAACATGCATCCTGCCCACCCAATCAAAATTAAAAAAAGAAAAAAAGAAAAAATCTAAAACTAAAATTTCAATTTACAGGTTAGATCAAAGGTGCACACAGTAACTTTCATGTATTCAGAGATTCAAATCCAGATCTTGTGCTGATCTTTAAAGTGAATGGCAGCCGATACTCTGGTTTGATTAAAGTAACACCCAAACACACCTTGGCACCGTGCCCAGATTACCACACCCATAATAGCAACATGGGCATTGGTCACTCCTCCATGTCTTCATTTAATTAATAAGACCTGCCCTTAATTAAGACCAAAAGACGGCCCTGTGTGTCAGAGCAGTTCCTCATGTAGTCTGACAGATGAGATTACATTCCAATCATCATAATCCTGAGCTCTTCCTTAACATACTGTACACAGAAACAGAATGCATGTTAATAGCAGATATAAATGATGGCATACTGAGGAAGATTAAATGAATGAATCAGAAGATTATTATGGAGTAGTTTCTGAGTTGTGTGGAGGTGAACGTGTTTTGCATACGTTCAAAATATTGCAGTTGATATGATTTTGAATAATAATTATAATAATATAAGGGTAATAATAATTAGTGGCCAAGGCCACGAAGTGGCAAATGGCCACTCATTGTTATTGGACTTCATCACTATTATTATTATTATTCCGCCACTTTTTCTCTAGCGGCTAGACCGTGCAGTCGCTTTTTACGAAACTCGGCAGTATGGCAGAGGACTATGCCAAACGGCTAAAACGTGAAGCTCGCAACAATCGGCCAAAGGGTGGCGCTGTAGGAAGCCTTTGAAAAATGCCAACTTTGAACTGGTGTAGCTCATGCTCTGTTTCAGGTACAGCAATGAAACCTGTATACACTTATGCGTCTCCTCATGCCGAACAACTTTTACGCTCTGACTTTTGACCTCTGACCTTTACTTCTCCCACAATTTTGAATTATATGAAAAACAGTCAAAATCTATCTCCTCCTGGGATTTTCGCGTAACGTGCGCGAAACTTTTTTTACATGAACTTTGGACCAATACGGTTAGATATGTCTCTGCGGATTTCTTTTAAAAGGAAACATTATTTTTTAATAATTCACTCTATATTGCAGTTTTATGCAAATTATTCTTCTGCCTCTAAATCATACTTGCAAAGTGACACGTTCATGGCATTTGGCAAATATGTAGAGGGTTAGTCCAAATATCACTGAAAGCAATCTTACTCCAATTGGCCAAAGGGGGGCGCTATACGAAGCGTTTGAAAACTCAAACTTTAAAGGGGCATAAGTCATGCCTCGTTTCGTTTAAAGACATGCAACTTGGTTACACGCGTGCCTTGACTCAAGCGGAAGCCATCCGTGTCTTTGTTAACTCATACAGTGCCAGGCGACTTTTAGAGCAACTTTCTCACTATGGAGTTCCCTGCCAAGCGACTTTGGGCGACTTTTACTTAGAATTTTTTTTTTTTTTTTTTTTTTTTTTTTTTTTTTTTTTTTGGACCCATTTAAATCTAGTAAACATGATTTCAATCGCGATTTTGCATGTTCCACCCCCCATACAACCCCATCTTTCAAACATGGCAGCCATTTTTGTTTACATCTGAAGAAAACATTATGGCTGATAAATCATGAATGCCTGAACGGATTTCCAATCTTTTTTTTTTGTTTGAAAGCTGTGAACAGCCTGCACAAACATGGTGCATGATCTGTGCATGGGCGTGCATGATATGTGCACTATAAATTACATGGGAGTCTATGGAGGCTTCTGGCACTAGTGCCACTCGAGGGGCATTTTAAATTGGCAGTAAGTGAGTTAAGTACGCTGCGTCCTTAGATTTTCTGCCATTTTGAGCAGTTTGTAAAACACTTAAACCCGCTTTTATTCCGGAACTTTCGCGTCACGTGCACGGAACTTTTTTTACATGAACTTTGGACCAATATCTAAAGATCTGTCAGATCTGATTTTTTTTAAATTTAAACATGCTTTTTTAATAATTCAATGAATATTGCAAGTTTTATGCAAATTATTCTTCTGCCTCTAAAACATACATGCAAAGTAAAATTTTCATGATGCACTACTGTAGAGGGTTAGTCCAAATATCACTGAAACCAATCTTACCCCAATTGGCCAAAGGGGGGCGCTATATCCTTTTGAAAGAAGGCGTCAAGTACATTACATGAAACTTTTTCTTTTTTCTTTTCTTTTTTTTTTAAATGACAGGTCCATTATGTGTGACTGCCGTAGTGTAGTGGTCAGTGCCTGTGCCTGGATGGTTGTCAGTTCAAACCCCACATCGGGTTGAGTTGATGTTAACATCCTGGATGCCCATGGCATGTGCATATGTCAAACTCTTTAATGTTGACACGTCTGATCTAACTCCAGATCACGTTCATGTTTAAAATGAGCCCCACAACTACTGTAGATTTACATGAAACTTTTTTTTTTTTCTTCTTTTTTTTTTTAAATGACAGGTCCATCATGTGTGACTGCCGTAGTGTAGTGGTCAGTACCTGTGCCTGGTATACGGATGGTTGGCAGTTTAAACCCCACGTCGGGTTGAGTTGATGTTAACATCCTGGATGCCCATGGCATGTGCATATGTCAAACACTTTAATGTTGACAGATCACGTTCATGTTTAAAATGAGCCCCACAACTACTGTAGAGGGTAAGTCCAAATATCACTGAGACCAATCTTACCCCAATTGGCCAAAGGGGGGCGCTATATCATTTTGAAAGAAGGCGTCAAGTACATTACATGGAACTTTTTCTTTTTTCTTTTCTTTTTTTTTAAATGACAGGTCCATTATGTGTGACTGCCGTAGTGTAGTGGTCAGTGCCTGTGCCTGGTATACGGATGGTTGGCAGTTCAAACCCCACGTCGGGTTGAGTTGATGTTAACATCCTGGATGCCCATGGCATGTGCCTATGTCAAACTCTTTAATGTTGACACGTCTGATCGACGTCTGATCGTCTGATCTAACTCCAGATCACGTTCATGTTTAAAATGAGCCCTTCTCTACCGGCCGTTTTTGAGCGGTGGTCACAACGCTCCTATACGTGGCCGTGTGTGTGGGTCTGTCTGTCTGCGTGTCTGTCTGTCTGTCTGTAGCCTGCAGTAACCTTTTCTGACCACACATGTTAAGGGAGGGCGCTGTTGTTCAGGCCAGGCCAGACCAGGCACACACACACACACACACACGCACACACAGACACACACACACACACACACACACACACACACACACACACACACACACACACAGGGGGGAAGGGGGGGGGGGGGGGGGGGACCACCGCTCAGTTCACACGGGTGTGATTTTTTTTTTTCTGTTCTGAGTAAAAGAAAATATGATCACTCGAAAATGTCAGAAATACTCAGGTTACATTTACATTTACTTTACATTGATTTCACCCCAAGCCTCCAAAATATAAAAAAGAAATCAATAAAATCAAGGCACTCAGCCTACATAGAACTTTTTTTTTAAACAAACATGGTTCACAGATCCTGTGGCTGCCTAGTGTAGTGGTCAGGGCATGTGCCTTTCATGCAGAAGGTCGTTGGATCGAATTCCACCTGGGATTTATATAAGCATAAAACCATGACATTTGGTAGACTTTACAGTTTGGTTCCTTGAACAATGAGTAAGGCAGCTTGATGTACAAGTACACCCCCTGGACATGACGCGAGTATGTCGCAGGGAGTTACCCCCAATCCAACCCTTGATGCTGAGTTTCAAGCAGGGAGGCACTGGGTCCCATTTTTTAGAATCTTTGGTATGACGTGACCCGGGTTTGAACCCGGATCTCCCAGTCTCAGGGCAGACACTCAAACCACTAGGCCACTGAGCTGGTACATGATATCATTGCAATCCTTGGAAATCACAATCACAACATAGGTGTAGACATGACAGTTTGTATTATAATGCTTGTTTCAGGAGTTATGATGCAAAATACATTATTTAGTAATGGCGGATATTAAAATACGCATCAAGGGGGGTTGGGGGACATTTTTAGGAAGGCTCCATATCAGACATTGTTCAAGGAACCAGGAGATAGGCTCCTGCCCTATGAGATTCATGGCTCGGCCGATTCATATGGTCTTCATAGCTCAGCAAGGCTTACTATGTACATCATCCAACTGTCCAGGTGCATCATCCAACTGTCCAGGTGCATAGTATCACAGTTTTTTATGTCTGTTGCATATAGGCCTACAGTCTTTTGCATACAGGCCTACAGTCTTTTGCATACATGTTGTGTAGAGGCCAATTTGTGCTTTTACCTATAACCACCGATTAGTGTAAAACTTTGTATGCACACTTCCCAGAGGCCAAGGAAAAACCTGTGCCCTGCATTTTTCACATCTGCCATTTATAGCCACCAGAAGGCCGACTTACAGTATGTAAAACATATTCTTCGATATTACTCCTTCAGATTTTATCCGAAAATCACACAAATCAGTACACAGTATCTCTGCAGTGATGTAATCATGACGGATTTGTCAGATATCATATTCTATCTAATTGGCTAACATTGAATTCCAAGGTTTGCAGGATTGCTCCTTTTTGAACAAAATGTCTCAAACGCAGCCTGCTATGTGTGTAAGATTTTGCACACACATTCCCACTAGGCCAAGGAACAGATGCCACCCTTCTCACAATGGCCTGTTATAGCGCCACCAGCGGGTCAATTTTTGCAAAAAACATTTTGGAACAAAATGCTTATAATCCCGCATGCAACGTCCAATTGCCGTGAAAGGCCCAAGAACACGTGGCACCCTTTTCACTTTGGCCTATTATAGAGTCACCACTAGGCCAAAAAAAACCTACCTGACCTGCCGGAGTCCTGTTCGGAAGAACACTGCTTCTAGTTTTTTTTTGATATTCTTATTTGCTTTCCCTTGATGCCTTTTTGCTTTCCTGCTTGTTATGCCTTGGACACTTTATCGCTGCTTGCAGCTATATTTATAATTTGTTATTAGAATGCTGAATCATTAAAGTTATTATTTTATTATAATTGAGTTAATTAATTTAACTGATTCTGTTATTGCACTTGGACCACTGTTTCCCTCTACACCAAATTGCTCTGTTAAAAATACTGTAGCAGATCTACAAGCTCACAGCGTGTGGCGTTACGATGCGTTTAGAGCTTGTAGAGACACATTTTTTGGTTAATGTTCCCCCCTGAATGTGGACGTTGGGGTTCAGGTGTTTAAATGTCATAGTGAATTGTAGCTATATCCTACATTGCTTGACGTTTTAAAGTCTAATGTTTTCTTAAAGGACAACTTTAGTTTTTTACAACAAGGGTTCATATTTTAGATTGTAATTAAAGAATATATTTCAGGCCTGAAATTGAAGGCCCGGCCCTAACTGGGCTGACCGGCCCGGCCCGACTAATTAACATACATTTTAGGCTCTAACTGGCCCGTTAACGCCGGGTGGGTGCAACCACGGTTTTCCCGGTGAACCTGAGCACAGCGGTGGGGCACGGTAGTTTGGGGATCACACACCACTGACTATTGCAGATGATGGAGAGGTTATATATATAGCTTTATGTAATGAGAGGCACTCTTGCCAATTTCGTAAGAGACTCGTCGCCAATTGCAAGATATTTAAAAGTTATTTGGGGCCATGATGATAACCTCTTCTTCCCACTACTAACTAGACTAAGGATTTATATTGTCTGTGTTATTGTTTACAACCACAATTATTCACGTGTGGAAAGATTGCAGTTCCACCAGTTTTCTAGTAGGCGAATAGTGTAGGCTTAGAAGCCTTTTCAGAAGTTAATTTAATGTTTTCCATTTAATGACTTCCTTTATCCTCATCTAATATTGAACTAATGCACACAACTGTTTTCACCAGGTTTTAAGGTCTTATTTTAGTTGTTTCTCATAAGCTCGCGACCCTCCTTGCCCATTGGCCCCCACTGTTGCGCTCAGGTTCACCGTGAAAACCGCGGTTGCCGGGTGGGTATGGTCGGATTAGGAAAAAATTCTACTCTGTCATAGTGGAACTCTACTCTATCATTGTGGTACTACTCTATAACAGTGACTGACAGTCAGGGCTCTATTTTCATTGTCTTAAAGGAGGACTTCACCACTTTTCAACCTGTCTTCGTAATAGGTCCTCACTAATGTTCATGATAAAATAGCACAATTTGTACCTGCTCTTTTGCCTTAACTTAAGACTTGGAGGTGTAGCAAATGCTGTTTGGCTGTTCTAAGTGGCCAAACAGCATTTGCCAGGCATCCAGGTCTTAAGTTAAGGCATAAAAGCTGGTACTTAAGACAATCAAAATAGAGCCCTAATCATATCAATGAGCAGCTCCAGTCATGTTGCTGCTGGTAAACTGAGAAACAGGTCGGGAAGTTTAACCACTCTCATTACTTTATATTTACATTTAACATATTTTTCAAAATCAATCTTCTGTGTTTACAGTACATATTGCTCTAACAAGCACTCTCCCTTAAAGTAGTTTACCCCCAAAATGACCTTTTTTCTATTGATTACTCATGCCATGGAGAGTAGAGTTCAATAATATTTTTTGGTTTTTGTCACATTCCTAAGACAAAGATTTGAATCGAGTAAATTTCCCCCCCTTTGATTCCGGATGGGGACCCGTTTCGAAACGGGTCCCCATCCAGAACGAATGGGGGTAAATGTATTGTTATCACATTTTTCACACAGTAATCAATAGAAAAAAAGTCATTTTGGGGCTGAACTATGTATGAGCTATCCCTATAGAATTTATGGCATGCATGTGAAAATAAAAACAAACTTTAATTCCTATGGTTAATATGAGCATCAAATCAATATTTCAAATGTTTGTGTGTTGTTGTTTTGTGCCATAAATTCCATAGGGATAGACCACACATGGTTTTATGACATCATCAACTTGTGACGGGCATTTCCCCTATTGACTGAAAGATTGGCTATTTCTAGAAGAAATACAATATTTAAGGTGTTTTTAATTTTACATTGTAGTTATAGAGGACAATTATAATGTATTAAGTCATATTTGTCGTATTAGCGAGGGATCCTTTTAACATACTGTATACAGAAACAGAATGCATGTTAACACCATACACTGTATTAACGATGGCATACTGAGGAAGATTAAATTAATGAATCAGAAGATTATTAAGGAGAATAAACTTAATTCCTGACTCCTGAGTAGTGTGGAGGTGAACATTTTGTGCATACATTAAAAATATGACTATTTAAAGCTATACTGTGTAAGTTGCTCAACTTTTGGTCAGTAGCTCTATAGCAAACCTCGGTCGCGTCCGCGTCTTTCGGCCGTTTTTCGGTTCTCACACCCCCGCGTCTGCCTCCACCTCGCCGAGATCTATCTTTTGAGGGGTCCCTGGTTCCTGTGCGTTCAGCCATTCCGGAGATACACTCCTTCACCCATGCTTCACCGTGCACCCAAGTATAGAGACACACGGGAGACTACAAATATGGCCGCCCTAGCGACCCCACTCCAAGATGCGCTGTGATTGGCCGGCAGTGTATAACCCTCGCTGTGATTGGCCGGTAGTGTGATGACACAATTGGCCGGTAGTGTGATGACACAATCCCTACCGGTCCCCGGTAGGGATCATAGAAAACATATAAAGAGAAGGCTTTTGAAGCTGAAAATAACGGAGTGGGGGTTCTAAAACTTTAGCGATTTAACAGTTAGGACCATTTTAAGATTTGTTTTATAAAAAAAGTTACATGGTATAACTTTAATGTCTCAAGGTTGGTTAATAATAAATGCCATGGACTTTGATTCTAGTACTACTGAACCCCTTTCTTGTTTTACTATAAACCAACCTGTCATAGCAAGCAGAAAAACAAACAAACAAACAAACAAAACACTCTTAATGTATACTAGCGTAGAATTGTATCTCTAAGCTGACGTTTAGTCATTAAATTGCAATATTGAAAAGAATTCTGAATCATCATGATTTATAAGGCAAGATATTATATTGTATAATAATTTAGATAGTTGTTATTTTATCCCATTCTATTATTGATTTCCATATTACAGGTTCCAATTAAAACATTATTAATAATCTTTCTGTTTGTGAAGTATCAGTTTTCTAATTATTCCAACCATGTGTTTTCTCTTTTCATGAATAATGAACGTGAACTAGCTTGTAAGTATCAAATCAATCCTTCATGTAGATCCAATGTTTTACATCATGTTTTCACCATAGCAGAATACAAACTGAATGATTCTAAACCAATTAAACCCTCTATACTTAAAGGGATATTTCACATTAAAAAAATTGTCATTTTATCATCTAATCAGGCTTTTATGAACACCTTGAACAGTTTTTAATTTGCTTAATTCAGTATTTGGATATTTGATTCAAATGTTACCAGGCCCTCCTCCTCCAGGGCTTCTCCCCATACACACCCATTGTAACTTCAAACTCCATTTTAACCATGATAGATTAAAAAATAAAAATAAATGAAAAAGGTTATTGAAAAAAAAAAACACAAAAAAAAACAGACCACGGTATTAGGAGGCTAGTATGAGCCACCAGAAAACAAATGTGTTTTTAATGAATCTATAATGGTTAAAATGGAGTTTTGTTCCCAAAAGCGATACAATACAAGTTTTTTTAAAAGTGAAATATCCCTTTAATGAAACAGATCTGAGTTAACTCTGTAATTGTACCCCTTTCTCCCTATACAAATCTCTTAGTTAAAAAAAACAAAACAGCCAAACTACAAGCTCACCGCTTATTGCGGTGCAAACACGTTGTGAGCTTGTATATTGGCTATTTTTTGGCAAATTTGGAGTTACATTGTTGTGATTAAGTAGATTAAGTAAGGCAATAAAGTAGAAAACAAACCTAATCCAGAGATACAAGATTCTGCCTGACAGCTTTGTGAAGTATTACTTTTCTAATTATTCTAACCATGTGTTTTCTCTTTTCATGAATGTGAACGTGAACTAGTGCGTAAGTATCAAATACATTTTACTTCATATAGATCCAATAGATCAAAGTGTTTTATAAAGTTGTTATTAGAATGCTGAATCATTATTAAGCAATCTCTTATTTTGTATAATAATTGAGTTATTCGATGCATTTAATCCATTCTGTTATTGCATTCCATGTTTTAGTTTCAGGTCCGGTTCTAGGGGGATCAGGGGTGGGCAGAGCCCTAGGTGGTGGTTGGGGATAGGGCCTTTCTGTGTGGAGTTTGCATGTTCTCCCTGTGTCTCCGAGGGTAGATACCCTCACAAAAATATGCGGTAATTCTGGTCTCTATATTGCCTCCCCCTGGCCAGCCGGGGCACCTGATGGAGGGGAAAGGAACTGGTTGGAATAACGCGTTCCTTCCATGCGCTACGTCCAAACCGGGGAAATCCCCCCTGTCAGGTGAAAAGAAACAACTTGGACTACTCATGCATTGAAGGAAGCATGAGTTCAGTCCGTTGTCTCCCCAGGCGCGGCAGAGGGAGAGCAGAGCCCAGGATTACTTAGGTAATTGGCACTGGGTGAAAAATGGGTTACAAAATCGTGGGATAAAAATTGTGGAAAAAAGAAGAGCAAAATAGGGCCCTATGTGTCAGAGCAGTTCCTGATGTAGTCTGACAAATGTGATTACATTCCAATCTCACAATTCATCCTGTTTGTTTACATAATTATTCCATTAAGGTGAGCTCTTCCTTAACATACTGTACACAGAAACAGAATGCATGTTAATAGCAGATATAAATGATGGCATACTGAGCCACTTTCTTGTTCTACTATAAACCTACCTGTCATAGCAAGCAGAAAAACAAACAAACAAACAAACAAAACACTCTTAATGTATGCTATGGTGTAGAATTGTATCTCTAAGCTGACGTTTAGTCACTTCACAAATTAAATTACAATGTTGAAAAGACTGCTGAATCATGATTTATATGAGGCAAGATATTATATTGTATAATAATTGAGATATTTGTTATTTTATCCCATTCTGTTATTGATTTCCATATTTCAGGTAACAATTAGAAAAGTATTAATAATCTTTCTGTTTGTGAAGTATCAGTTTTCTAATTATTCCGACCATGTGTTTTCTCTTTTCATGAATGATGAACGTGAACTAGGGGGTAAGTATCAAATCAATCCTTCATGTAGATCCAATGTTTTACATCATGTTTTCACCATAGCAGAATACAAACTGAATGATTCTAAACCAATGAAACCCTCTATACTTAAAGGGATATTTCACATTAAAAAAAACTTTAGGTAATTGTATTATCTAATCAGGCTTTTATGAACACCCTGAACAGTTTTTTTAATTTGTTTAACCCTTAAGTTCTGTTCAGATTCACTACACCTTCGTTCTGTTCGGGTCATTTTGACCCGGGGGATATTTGGTTTAAAAAAAACAACACTAATATAAATTTTAACTTAACAAATCATCATGATACATTGACTTTGACTCAATACCAAACAATTCATATGATATATATGGTAAATGTTTGCATTTCTGCTTTGCTATATCACATTAAACACTGAAAGAGCTAGGCGTTTTTTACTGATTTAGCTAAAATTCATGTAAAAAAACTACTTTATTTAATACTGGGCAATATTGCTCATGCTTATAGGAAAAAATTAAAATCAGAATGGGGCTTCGGAAGGGGGGTGTTAGACGTGGGGGTGACTGTGTGTCTGTGTTTTGGATTAATACTGTGTATATCTGTGCTTCCGGGTCAAAATGACCCGAACAGCACTTAAGGTTCAAAAAATATGAGGGGTGTGTAGCATGGGTGTAGTGCAAAAATATTTTTTTTTCATGTTCATCTCAGAAGAATCTTTAAGGCCAGTGAGTTTCAGGTGGAAAAAAAATAAACTTCTACCTTTTTTTTCCAAATGAAAATGTAAACCGGGTCAAAATGACCCGAACAGAACTTAAGGGTTAATTCAGTATTTGGATATTTGATAAAAAAAAAAAAAAAGCAGTAATCCTGGTCTCTATATTGCCTCCCCCTGGCCAGCCGGGGCGCCTGATGGAGGGGAAAGTAACTGGTTGGAATAACGCGTTCCTTCCACGCGCTATGTCCAAACCGGGAAAATCCCCCCTGTCACGTGAAAAGAAGCAACTTGGACTACTCATGCATTGAAGGAAGCATGAGGTCAGTCCGTTGTCTCCCCAGGCGCGGCAGAGGGAGAGCCGAGCCCAGGATTACTTAGGCAGTTGGCATTGGGTGAAAAATTGGTTACAAAATTGTGGGATAAAAATTGTGAAAAAAAAAAAAAAAAAAATAAATAGGGCCCTATGTGTCAGCAGTTCCTGATGTAGTCTGACAGATGTGATTACATTCCAATCGTCACAATCCTATTTATTTACATCATTATTCCATTAACATACGCTCTTCCTTAACATACTGTACACAGAAACAGACAATAAATGCGAATAAATTATGACGTTCTGGGTCCTCCAACTTAACATTTTCGTTAGCCCACAAAACATGCAGCAGCAATGCTGGTGTTATTATGAAAACACTGAAGACGTGCACACTCTCTATCTCTGTGTGTGTGTGTGTGTGTGAATGTGCGCGCGCGCGCGCGCGTGTGTGTGTGTGTGTGTGTGTGTGTGTGTGTGTGTGTGTGTGTGTGTATTATTTTGTATAATATTTGAGATAGTCTATCCATTTAACCTATTATCGCATTCCATATTTCAGGTTCCTTAACAATTTGCAAATTATTAGTAATCTTTCTGTTTTATGAAGTATCAGTTTTCTAATTATTCCAACCATGTGTTTTCTCTTTTTCATGAATGATGAACATGAACTAGCGTGTAAGTATCAAATCAATCCTTCATGTAGATCCAATGTTATACATCAAGTTTTCACCATAGCAGAATACAAACTGAAGGATTCTAAACCAATTAAAGCCTCTATACTTAATGAAAAAGACTGTGATTGGACCCCTTTCTCCCTTAAAAAAATAAAATAAAATACAAGCTCACAGCTTAATGTGTTGCAATGCTTTGTGAGCTTGTATATTGGCTATTTTTGCAAATTTGGAGTGACATAGTAGTATGATGAGGTAAGGATTAATGTACAAAAAAAATCCAGAGATGCTAGGTTTCTGCCTGACAGTGACAATATGTATAATTATGTAATCATGTTTATCTCTTCATGTATGAATTACTCTGTGCTTTGGTAATGGCTAATGAGTGTTTAATGTAATTTAAGTCTTCATTCTTTTTCCATATCACTGATTGTTGATATTTATGATTTGAATCGAGACATTTTGATCATACGATTTACAGGTTAGATTAAAGGTGCATGCTGTAACTTTCATGTATTCAGAGATTCAAACCCAGGTACTCTGAGCAAGTGCTGGCATTTTTTTAAATAACACTGCATCTTGTGTGATCTTTAAAGTGAATGGCAGCCGATATTTGATTAAAGTAACGCCCAAACACACCCATGACTAATTCAGGGACAGTTTACTGTCAGGCCCGGATTTATATGACATGAGGCCCCTGGGCAAGGGGAAATAAAGAGGCCCTCGTGCGCGCGCGAAAATTCCACCTCCGGTCCACCTGACCACACCGTGACCTCACCTCCGGACCGGCCCGTGCATAATCTGACTGTGTATCCTCATTGGCTCATTGCAAGGGTCTAAAGTGGATACAGAAGTGGGGTGTGTGTGCATGTGTGTAGCCTATGTGTGTGGAAAGTACCGGATCCATAGAGTGGGCGGGCTTTAAGGCTCGAACACACTGTCGGAATTTTTTAGCCGATTGTGCTGTCGCCGACCATTTTTGGCGCTCACCGACAAAAACGGTGATCTGACTCGAGATCGGGCTTTGCTCGCTGATCGTTTTTCTCGCTGTGTATAAATGTCACAGTGAATTGTAGCTATATCCTACATTGCCTGACGTTTTAAAGTCTAATGTTTTCTTAAGAGGATAGTTCTTTTTTTGTTTTAATTAACATAACCCCAAATAATTAGATAAAATGTAAATTACTCAAAAGGTTCTTGACAATCTTGCACTCTATCATAGTGATACTACTCTACTAGTAAGACGCAGGGCGACATGCAACCAAGGGCGAGGTCGCGCCATGTCTTGGCCATCTGGCCAGTGATGTATATCGGACCAGTTACCCATATATGGAGACCCCTGGTACCATATGGAGATCCATGTACTGTATATGGAGATATCTGTGAAAGTCCAAACATGCTTACTCAGTTACTAGGTGAAAGTCCAATGACGTCTATGTCATCTGACATCATATATAGAATCCATTGTATGCCCATACATGGAGATCCCTGTCTGTAGCACCAGCCACACAGATATGGGCTGTTTTGGCCATGTATGGATTTTGTTAGTGTGGTACGTGGCCGATTTGGCCTCCATATGGGCATTCCCATATGAAGTCCTGTTAGATATAGGCTTAATATTAATGACATCAGGGATCTCCATGTATGGGCATGAAAGGGATTCTGTTAGTGTGGTTCCCCTGACATCACAGTGAAGTCAGACTGTGATGTCAGAGCTCAGATAGGCTACGATTTGAAACACCACTTTTGCAAGTGACACAGATTTTTGACTGAATGAACCACACTCACCTCGAGTCGCGACTCGCACCCATCTCTCGTCTCGAATCTGGTGATTAATCAATTACCAACAGGATTTAATATTGCCCGTATTTTGCTGTCTGTTTGAAATGTGAGGCGCTGTATGAATATGATTGACATGAAACGGCATTCATGCCCCGAAATTTGTTTTAACCTGTGGGACAAAGGGGTGGGCGGGTTCGTTGATTTGTATATTGTTCTGCTGGGCGGGGTGGGCGGGTTACGTTCCGTGCGGGCTGCAGGTGTTGCGGGTTTTGAAAAAAACCTGACCCGCGCATCTCTAATGGTGTGTAAAAAAACATCCAAAATGTGCCATGACAAGGCCAAGTCTAACAGAAACAGAAACAGGGTACAGAGAAACAGCTTGTCCCGCCCCAAAAATGAAGATCTGGTTCCTGTATCCGGTCTAGACAGGAAGCACTTCCTTCTGGGTACTTAGGAACCACGGAGCAGCGATCTGATTTTGGATTATTTTTATGAATTAAATGTAATTCTCGGTTTCTCAGGCTGGGGCAGTAAATGAGTTTCATACTGACATTAATTCACTTATCTACATGTTTTATATTACGTTTTATATCATTCATTATCATTCACAATTTTGATGTATTGAATACATTTAATTTCATATTCTAGATTTTATAACAATAAAAACAAAACCACTTTCTGCATAAAATATCACTTTTCTAAACAAATATGTTTCTTTTTCATGTAATAAGATCCTGACCGTGCACGACAAGTTGGTGAGTAAACCATATTCTCCTTCATGTGCTCTACTGGGTTTTCACACACATTTTTGGGGGGTGTATTTTGGGTGTAATTCTTTCAACAAGTTGTTTTGATATGCCTTCTGGTCATAACCCCACGCCCTACTCTTGTAATTAGTACCTCCACCCGGTAGAGAAATGTTTTCCTTATCTGCCATTTTGTCAATAAAACAAGGAAATACCTTTCAGTGAAAATTCCCACTGGGATAAAGATAAAGATAATTATCTGACGTCATGGCGTGATAACACGGATAGTGATCCAAACAATATTGTTTACGTCTATCATTGTCTTTATCGTTGTGGTGTGGATGCTGACATCCACTTCAATTGAGAACCATATTTTCTGTCGTTATCTTTATCGCTAAATCAAAAGATTTGCTTTATATAGAGTGTGGGGAGTTTTCCTCAGAGTATGGGAGTCCACAATGACTTTATCAAGGGAATGTTTCTTAAATAGGCTACTTTATTATAAAAGTCCCATGCTTGAGGATAAAAAAGTGTAAAATAGCAATGTGGAATTTCTTTCTAGGAGAAATATCTATTCATAAACACATGTTGAACTGTTTAGATACCTTTTTGGAGCCAGGCATGAAACATCCCATCATGTAGTAAACAGGATTATCATGAAAGGTGATTTACAGTGGCAGTGTCTGGATACAGAAATGTTTCCAAAGTCGTGTATACATTCTAAGAGTGGCCTGAACAACAGGAATCACAGACAAGGTGGATTTTGAGGAAATAGGTGGGCAAGAAGAGAGTTGACAGTACACGGTCACCGCCTCCTAGTAATTCATTTTCAATGAGAGGCGGGTGGCTATTGCGGCCACGTGTTTAGAGGCGGCGAGGCAATCGTGCGCAGTCCCGTGAAATCCCCGCGAGCGTGCTCGTTCGTGCATGCACACGCTGGCGGCGAGAGATGGATTGTGTTCATCTTTGTGAAATACCGCGCAGCGTTTACTCACAGAGCGAGTGTGTTTGCGGCCACCGCTGATCCTAGCGGGAGCCCCTGCGGCAACCGCTGCTCATCTGAAGAGCCCTTAAGGGTGGGTTTAAGTCCTCTATTTTATTGCAGGTGCACTGTCAACGGATTTCATTTTTATCCATTGCATTTTTATTTATTCCATTTATGGTTTTACATAAATGATTACATTCATTAACTTTTTCTAAAAGGAGCAGGATGAAGATAATCATATTACACCTGCCCCCATCTTCATTCATAAGTCACCATACATATAGTAGATGATCTGTCCAATGGCTACCAACCAATACCTCACTACATATCACTGCAGTCAGCAAGAAACTTCTTATCTCCATATTTCAACTTTTTGTGTTGTCTTAAAAAATAAGAAAAAAATGCCGAATTGAGAACTCCCCATTTTGCAGTGGCTGTTTTGTTTGTTTGTTTTTTTGTTTTTTTGTTTGTTTGTTTGTTTGTTTGTTTGTTTGTTTGTTTGTTGTCTCCCACACAGTTTGCTCTTGGGAGAAATTTCCAAGACTCTTCTTCCATGACACTTAGTCTAGTAAATCTAGGGAAAAAATACACTCAGGTTGGACAAAATTGTATTATTTAGTTTTTCAACTGATTCTGTTAGGAAATTAGGTCTACTAGCCAGGATTTTTTAGGAAACCTGCATTTGCCCCGACATACAAAGTTGTCCACCAGAAATATTATCTATGACCCAGTAGGATCACAACCTATATGGACAAGCCGGTCAATTTGTACAACAAATTCCAATATGGCCGCCTCAATATTAGCCCCTATTAGTTTTAATGGGGGGTGAATAGGGCAAAATTTTAAACTGAGGGATATTTCCACGAAACTTCACAGGTTGATCAATGGTATACATATGAACATTTTTTGTATTGCAAGTTTCCATGAAATCCAATATGGCCGCCACAATATGGCCGCCATAATGTAAGGACCCAGAAAATAGGTTTTGCCTCTAACTTCTGAACCAGATGAGCTAGAAACGCAAACTTGGTGTCTATTTCATGGTGTCTGACCATGGGAGACTCAATGGAATAGCTAATTTTATTATTGGGTGTGTCTGGACCTTTATTGTGCATATTTGCAAGATGGTGGACTCCCAAAATAGAGCTTTAACATAATTTCTACCATGATTGTTGACTGCTTTTGCAAATACAAGCAATATGAATCCATTTGCTAAGATTTATGGCACAGAAGGGACTTATACCTGTATTATTCTTGAGTTTGCATGTTGTCAAAATGGCTGTAAACAAGATATTATATTTCCCGTCCGATTCTACTGTATGTAGTTGTAGCAATGACTTCAGATAAAATCAGAGACCAAAACAATGTATCTTAGAAATTATTTTTTAATAAAAAAATAAATAAAAAAAGAGAGAGATTATCTCAATGAAATGAATGCAACTGCCTTTTTGGGTCTTTCACACATAGACATGCACATGCTTTCCAACAACTTCAGCTTCAGGGAAATTATAATGAACACATGATTAAAACAGGCTGCATTATAATGCAAATAATTGCTAGTCACTATCACTGTCATGTGTACCTATCCTGCTGCATCTTGTCTCCAGTCCTTGGCAACGACACCCCAAGTAGCATGCAATTCCCTTCTTCGCACATGAACAGTTTTTCTGGCAGCCTTTGATACAGCTACATGATATTGCCTTGTCCATTGATATAGGCCATGCTGGCTCTGTAGATGGACAGGGGACTGCCTTCCCATCACTGAGAGACCATCCATATTCAGTGAAGCAAGGGATGTCTGGCTTCGCGATGTGTGCAGTTTTATCTATTATGGCTGCTAGAGCAGCTCTTTTCAGGTGCAGGCCAAAGGCATTTTCTGTAGGTGGCAGCAGCTTCAACAGGGTTGATCGGTTATTTAGGAACTTGTACACTCTCAGCTTTGCCAGGTCAAAGTCCTCCGAATGGTAAGCTTTTGATGCATATACAGCTATTGTGAGGTCTCTAGCCTGATTCTTGACATCCTCTGAGAGGGAATAAGAGGAATTTTCACCAAACTCCTGAAGTGCAGGGAGATCTAGACCCATGCTGGTCTTGAACCATGCCTTCTTTCCAGTGAAAAGGGGATAGCTGGTGGTATCTCTGCCACTCAGGCTGTGAATAAAGGGCAAGGCACGACACTGTGCGAGTCCAAGGGCTGAGACCATGTGATGGATAGGAAGATATGCATCCTGCTCTGTTCTCACCCACAGCTCTGGAAGGTCTAGGAGGTGGGTGGCAGCATGATATAGGCACATGATGATGATGTCTGTGTCATTAGCATGGATGACAACTCTGTCAACTTTGTGAGCCTGGACACTAGTGTAGATGGTGTGTAGAATTACCCTTGTGTCGGCCTCCTGTTGTGTTGACTCTAGTGCAGGGACATCAACAACACACCCCTCCTTGATCACCACACTCCTTGTCTCTTCTTTAAATCCTCCACTCAGGTAAAGATGGGTTGAACTTCAGGATTTTGGTGAAAATTCCTCTTATTCCCTCTCAGAGGATGTCAAAAATCAGGCTAGAGACCTCACAATAGCTGTATATGCATCAAAAGCTGACCATTCGGAGGACTTTGACCTGGCAAAGCTGAGAGTGTACAAGTTCCTAAATAACTGATCAACCCTGTTGAAGCTGCTGCCACCTACAGAAAATGCCTTTGGCCTGCACCTGAAAAGAGCTGCTCTAGCAGCCATAATAGATAAAACTGCACACATTGCGAAGCCAGACATCCCTTGCTTCACTGAATATGGATGGTCTCTCAGTGATGGGAAGGCAGTCCCCTGTCCATCTACAGAGCCAGCCTGGCCTGTGGCCTATATCAATGGACAAGGCAATATCATGTAGCTGTATCAAAGGCTGCCAGAAAAACTGTTCATGTGCGAAGAAGGGAATTGCATGCTACTTGGGGTGTCGTTGCCAAGGACTGGAGACAAGATGCAGCAGGATAGGTACACATGACAGTGATAGTGACTAGCAATTATTTGCATTATAATGCAGCCTGTTTTAATCATGTGTTCATTATAATTTCCCTGAAGCTGAAGTTGTTGGAAAGCATGTGCATGTCTATGTGTGAAAGACCCAAAAAGGCAGTTGCATTCATTTCATTGAGATAATCTCTCTCTTTTTTTTCTTTTTTTTTTATTAAAAAATAATTTCTAAGATACATTGTTTTGGTCTCTGATTTTAACTGAAGTCATTGCTACAACTACATACAGTTAGCCTGACACTCAGCCAGAATTAACATTTCGTTTCACTTCATTATTCAAACAAAAAAATTAAAGGGGCGTGGCTAGCGATTCAGAGTCTGGAACTAGGCTAACATACAGTAGAATCGGACAGGAAATATAATATCTTGTTTACAGCCATTTTGACAACATGCAAACTCAAGAATAATACAGGTATAAGTCCCTTCTGTGCCATAAATCTTAGCAAATGGATTCATATTGCTTGTATTTGCAAAAGCAGTCAACAATCATGGTAGAAATTATGTTAAAGCTCTATTTTGGGAGTCCACCATCTTTCAAATATGCACAATAAAGGTCCAGACACACCCAATAATAAAATTAGCTATTCCATTGAGCCTCCCATGGTCAGACACCATGTAATAGACACCAAGTTTGCGTTTCTAGCTCATCTGGTTCAGAAGTTAGAGGCAAAACCTATTTTCTGGGTCCTTACATTATGGCGGCCATATTGTGGCGGCCATATTGGATTTCATGGAAACTTGCAATACAAAAAATGTTCATATGTATACCATTGATCAACCTGTGAAGTTTCGTGGAAATATCCCTCAGTTTAAAATTTTGCCCTATTCACCCCCCATTAAAACTAATAGGGGCTAATATTGAGGCGGCCATATTGGACTTTGTTGTACAAATTGACCGGGTTGTCCATATAGGTTGTGATCTTACTGGGTCATAGATAATATTTCTGGTGGACAACTTTGTATGTCGGGGCAAATGCAGCACACCTTCCTTTGCCCCCTGGGTACCATGATCTGCTCACTGCTCAATGCTGAATCCATTGCAAGCATTTGTTTTGCACAAAAAACATTCCTTGGGCAAAAAATGGCCCCAGAAAATGATGGTTTAGTGATGAAAAGTGATGAGTCATCAAAAAAATCATCTTTTGTTGGCTTTTCTGGGGCCAATGAATGTATTTTGTGCAAAACAAATGCTTGCAATGGATTCAGCATCATGACAAACCTCTAGTTAGACCCCTCACATCCTACTTAAAGCAGATTTTCTTTCTGGTTATTTTCCTCCTGTATAGAAAGTCGATGGGAGCCCAACTTGATTTGGCCACTGTGGGTATTTGCAGTGAGCAGATCATGGTAGATTTTTTATCCTGGCTAGTAGACCTAATTTCCTAACAGAATCAGTTGAAAAACTAAATAATACAATTTTGTCCAACCTTCTGCCTTCATTTTATCGGACTAACTCTGTAAATTACCAGTAGGCCATTATGCCTGTATCACAATAAACCATAAAAATGTAATCATATGATTTACCACGATAGATTCCACCTGCAACATGTCACAGACAACATTCAGCCTAATCCAACTCCTCTCACTGCACCAGATATGCACCCTTCCCTGGTCCTGACAATTCAAAAAGTGTTACTCCCCCACTTGCCACACCACTGACTTGCTTCAACCCTTTCCCCAAAATAGGTCCCAAGTCTTCAATATGCAACCAGTATTAGCAGTACAATAGTTCAGTATCAAAGGAAAGATTATTAATATTATTGGCCAGGTTTCCCAAATCGATTGTTAGCCCATATCGTAGCTCATGCATGGTCGTAGAGACCAAGCCCCGAGCGTCATGTTCCCGTGTTTACATGGGTTTGGGCAGAGCGAGTTATTTAGCCTCTACAACTACACCATCATTCAGATTTCACAAAGTGCTTAATAAAGTCTCACTCCTGTCTAAATACGGTACGGCATTCTATAATTACCTGTATCATCTGTGTTCTTTAACACAATTACTGCTGCTTACTCTGAAGGGTTAACTTTTCTTTGACGCCACGCAGATCCTCCCATTAGCACACGCTGTTATTGTGAAAGGCCTGCCTGGAATGTGTGTACACACACGGAATGGTGAATGACATCAACGATTACGTCATCTAGTCACATGACATGTGTCATGTGACAGAGTGTCATGGCGGCCGCCAGCCGAGCCTTGTTAGTCTTGTTTAGGGCTGTGCTTTGTGATTAAAAGTATTTTTTGGAGTAAATGAAGTCTCTTTATGGGCCTCTCCATTGACTTAACATGAAGGAGCTTCACTTCGCGTGCACACCCAACGTGCGTTTTAAACAAATCGCGGACATTACCGATGCGGCCGCAACCGGAGCTACATACTGTAAGTATTAATACATTTACTGTAAATACAGTAAGATTGACGGTGAGCGCTGTCAATGGCGTCATGTAGTCACCGATTTGAATGACGGTGAGGATCGTCAAGGGCAGCAGAACAGTTAATAAGAAGCCTTTTTATCAGATCGCTTTTTTGTTTTCCCATGTGTTTCCTGGCGTTCCCCATGCGCACCAACCCCATTGAGATAAACAGACAGCGAGCAGATAAAAAGGCTTCTTATTACAGAACACGGAGGATACGGGTAATTATGGAATGCCGTACCGTATTTACACATGTGTGAGACTTTATTAAGCACTTTGCTTGTGAAATGTGAATGATGGTGTAGTTGTAGGGGGCTAAATAAGTCTCTGCCGAACCCATGTAAACACTGGAACATGACGCTCAGGGCTTGGTCTCTACGACCATGCACACAACAGTACACAACAGATGAAGAGTTGTTATTAATACACAGTTGAACTCTCTTTATTTAGTTAAAGCTGATGCTGAAAAATACCTCAGCAATGAGACAGCAGAGCAGAAGACTGAAAGAAAGAATTCAGTTCATGTGCTTGGTAAGTAGGATAACAAACATAAATGTACATTTATCAATGATCAATTATGAAAACACACACACACACACACACACACACACACACACACACACACACACACACACACACACACACACACACACACACACACAGAAGAAGATGTTCAAATGTTTGTGATTCATCTAAACGTGTATGTTCTATATGTTCTAAAGCTACACAGGATATGACCCAGGATCAGCGACAACTGTTCCTGGATATGACCCAGGATCAGCAGGTCCTAATGACAGAAAAACACCAAGAACTGGAGAAAAATAACAAACTACTGACAGCAAAAGACCAAGAATTGGATAAACATAAACAACTGCTGTCAGAAAAAGAACAAGAACTGGTGAAAAGTAATAAACTACTGTCAGAAAAAGACCAAGAATTGGATGAACATAAACAGCTGCTGTCAGAAAAAGACCAAGAACTGGCGAAAGGTAATAAACTACTGGAAGAACAACAGCAAGAACTGAATAATAATAATAAACTACTGACAGAAAAAGACCAAGAGATGAAGAACAGTAAAACACTACTGACAGAAAAGCACCAAGAAGAACTGAAGAAAAGTAATAAACTACTGTCAGAAAAAGACAACCAACTGCAGGAAAGAAATAAACAACTAAAAGAAAAAGCCCAAGAATTGGACATAAGTAATAAAATCATGACAGAAAAAGACCAAGAATTGGAGAAACAGAGACAACTACTGACAGAAAAAGACAGCAAACTGGAGGAAAGTTCTAAACAAATAACAGAAAAAGGCCACCAGCTGATGGAAAGTATCAAACTACTGACAGAAAAAGACCAAGAACTGAAGAAAAGTAATAAACTACTGGCAGAAAAAGACCAAGAATTGAAGAACATTAATAAACTACTGACAGAAAAGGTTAACCAACTGAAGGAAATAAATAAACAACTAAAAGAAAAGGCCCAAGAATTGGACATAAGTAATAAAATAATGACAGAAAAAGACCAAGAATTTGAGAAACAGAGACAACTACTGACAGAAAAAGACAGCAAACTGGAGGAAAGTTCTAAACAAATAACAGAAAAAGACCACCAGCTGATGGAAAGTATCAAACTACTGACAGAAAAAGACCAAGAACTGAAGAAAAGTAATAAACTATTGACAGAAACAAACATACAATTGAAGGACTGTAAACAAGTGCTGTCAGAAAAAGACCAACAACTTAATCAGAAAGATGAAGCGGTGAAGATGAGGAAAAAGGAAGAGGATGGTGAAAACAAACAGCTTGGTGAGAATTGGATTATAAAAAAACTCATCTCTTGATTATTTGTGTCAGTGTTTCATTAAATAAAGAATAATAATGTAATGTAATATAATATAATATAATATAATATAATATAATATAATATAATATAATATAATATAATAATGATATCTTTAACATGACATTACAGTGCAGCAAATCTGTGATCTGAAGACTGAATTAGAGAAACTGAGGACTAAATCAGGCCAACAGACTGGTCAGTAAGATGAAATACATGTCCTTATTTGGATGTGTGTGTACGTGCGTGCGTGCGTGCGTGTATATATATTTTTTTCCTTTTTTCTTCCAGTGATTAATTGCATCATAAATACTGTATATCTTTCGCAGCTCAGCAGATCTTTGATTTGAAGACTGAATCAGAGAAACTGGGAACTGAATCTGACAAAAAGACTGGTCAGTAAGGTGAATTGATCTTTCCTTACGTGCGACATAACATTAATAAGTTGATAAATAGTTGTATTGTCTCGTCTTATAGAGCGTGGGTATACGTCTACAGCAGGCCCCAAGCTACCAGTCAGGAGATGGAGCATCAACATTCTTCCAGGAAGTAAGTCATCAAAAGTACAAAAGTACTACCGTAACATACATCCAGTGTCATTTAATAAAGTACTACCGTAAAATGCATTCAGTGTCATTTAATAAAGTACTACCGTAACATACATCCAGTGCCATTTAATAAAGTACTACCGTAACATACGTCCAGTATCATTTAATAGCCCATTAACGCTTTCTTTTTGAGCGGTGCCAACCGCCCCTGCATCTGGCTTTGTTTGTTTGTCCCGTGTCTGTCCGTGTCATCCAGGGTCAATTTGGCCAAGCTTCATGGTACACTTAATTAATGAACTCATATATAGCACCGCTCACTTCACAATGGGTGTGATTTTGAGTAAATTCTCTTACTTTTGACAATACCTGGTATATTTATGTTGCAGAGGATGGAGGGAACACAGACTCCACTCTTCCTCTGAAGAAGACACGCAGTATGGGATGGCTTCCTCCAGTCAGTGAGTCAATGTTAATCTTTCAACTTGTGTTCTTGATGTTACACTATTAATTATGGTCATGCATTCAGTTCCATAGTCTGCCTTTCTATGCTTATACTTGTTCTATTGACAAGAAATCTACATAATCTGGATATAAATGCACAGAATCTCTGTACGTATGTCTGTAATCCACATATCTCAATCTCAATATGCAGATAAAAGGGACAAGGACAGACAGACATATAGAAATATATCCATATATGGCCATAAAACGGTCACAGACAGACAGACAGACAGACAGACAGACAGACAGACAGACAGACAGACGGTTCCAGTGGTCATTCTGTTCTAATGGGTATTGCATAACAGGATGGGACATGCATTCCTTGTTTGCATCGTTCCCAACTTGCATCATTCCTGAGTAGACCGGAGCCCCAGACGAGCTGAGCTCATGTGGAGACATCCGTGTGCATCTCTTGTGACTGTGTGTACTTAATGTGCACACATTCCAGACAAGCCCACCGATTACTAATGTGTTAGAAAATAAAAAGTAGACGCTCTGTTTGAGGAGATGAGGAAATTCATCGCTACCTGCTGTATTATGTTATGTGACGATAAAGTACTTCAAATTGACAAGATGTTCGTTGGCAGGTTTGTAATATCTAATACACGTTAAGGATGTCCATAATTACAACACCAGAGGCGCCACAGATCACTTTCAACCCAGAGTCAAAACCAACAAAGGGTCAAACTTGTTCTTCTGCTATACCACCAACATGTGGAAAGCCTTACTGAAGGCCATAAAGGAGTGTGGATCACTAGCATCCTTTAAAATTGCCCTGTAAAACTACAGGCAGCAGCCGTTCGCAACTGGTAAAAAAACAAAACCTAGCCCAGCCCTACTTTAATGGTTTCCTGTGGAAATAAGCGTAGTCTTTTCATGGATCTCCTTTTAGTAGACCTTGTACCAGTGAACTGTACCGTCATAAAACTGTACCTTTTCCTAAGCAAACTTCTAATAAAGTCTTCAATCAATCAATCAATCAAAACGCAAGCAGAATAAAAATGTGAAGCTTTGTTGAGGGAATATTATTAGTACTTCAGGCCGTCAGAGTATAACAGCAATGCACCGAAATAACTGACACAAGATAGAATAAAAGTACAGTATGTTACAAATCATATAGTTTTATGGAAGAAGGTCGTTAGAAGTATTATAGAATTGAGTGTAGCTTGTATTGCTCTTGAGTATTTCTCTTGCATGTGTGTCTGCAGACACCAAATAGTACTATAATCCCAACTATATGCTGTCCATGGACCCTCTCACCTATAACAAGTGTAGTCAGACCTTAAGACTGTCAAGGTTGGAAAAACATGTAAAGCATTAAACAAAATAAATGAAGGTAGTTGTGAATGGTCAGTGCAACAGTGCACCTCTTTCTATTTGATCACAGAACTAACCACCATATCTTCATGACATCACAGATTATTAATTAAAATGCTTAAAACATGCTTAGAAATACCAATGTTGTGGCTACAGTGCATGGCTCTTTCACTGTCCTTGGTATCCAATCCACCTGGACTGTTTGATGTTGTCTTGCAGTGGGTGGAATGACCACTGATGAAGACTCCTTTCTACCAGTGAGGAAGAGGAGACGCAGTAAGGCTGAACCTCCTGATAGTGAGTATATGTTGCTTTTTCAAATAATCACTTCATAAAAGGCTTTGACATCACGTACGCCACATGAGTCAACAAAAAATCTCTGTGTGCATGTATGTATGTAATCCGCGTATTTCGAGAACCGTTTGTCCAACCGACTTCAAATTCGGCACGCGCGTTCACGGCTGCAGCAGGTAGTGCAGTGCCCGGCCTCGACCCGACTCGATACACGATTTTCCGGTGCGAACGGTTCGGATTCTCCGTATGCGTAGCAGATGTCTGACATCAGGGTTTTCCTGAACCGGCACTGTGTCTGCAGAGATCTCCATATATGGGTATAAAATGGACGCAGACAGACAGATACAGATATCTCCATATATGGGCATAAATTAGGGGTGTAACGACTCAGTAACTGTATCGAAATATTGTTTTTAACTTAAAAAATCGAAATATATTGAAATGAAAACAGCTAAAATCGAACCATATAGTTTTATTTTGTATTGTATCGAATCGGCAGTGCAAAGAATCGATTGTATCGATACTACCTACTTGTATTTAGCATTTTTAAGAATAAAAAATTAAAGGGAGGGGTTTAATTACTTTTCCTTTCCATATAGCTACACTGGTCTATCGATAAATGTGTGTAATCTCTGGGTTCATGTCAAGGTGCAGGTTTGTCAATATACAATGTCCATGTATTTGGCAGATAATCACTGTGTTTACTTATTTATATCCACAATAATACATGTTTCTCTTAAAAACCGGCACTATCCACACCTTTCACACAGATTTAATTTCTTTGCTAAATAGTTACTATATCGATTTTAAATCATTGAATCGAATCGTATCGCATCACCATGAATGAACCAATATCGTCCATGTATCGTATCGTCAACCATGTATCGTGATATGTATCAAAATGCTATTAAAATGTATCGTTACACCCCTAGCATAAATGGACACAGGCAAACAGATGGTCAAAACGGGTCCTATGACAACATGTATAATGGGGTTTGCATTACACAGACTTCGGCACGCGCGTTCCCCGCCGCAGCAGGGAGTGCAGTGCCCGGACTCGACCGACCCGACCCGATGCACGGTTTTCCGGAACCGGCGTGAAAGGTTCGGAATCTCCGTATGCGGAGCTGATGTCTGACATCAGTGCGTTCCGGAACCGGCACTGTGTCTGCAGAGATCTCCATTTGGGCATAAAATGGACGCAGACAGACAGATACAGATATCTCCATATATGGGCATAAATGGACACAGGCAAACAGATGGTCAAAACAGGTCCTATGACAACAGGTATAATGGGGTTTGCATTAAAGGGTGGGGCATTCATTCCCTATTCATATTGTTCCCGAGTTGGCCGGTCCCTGACCAGACGCTTGCCGCCCTTCGGGCCTGTAATAGGTCTGCAGTATTTTTCTCTTCTTATTTGTTCCCATTTTATCTTCTAATTTTGTTTTTGCAAATTCTCCATGTGCATTGTGTTCCCTGTTGCTGACAAGTCCCCCACTGTTGGTCTGGTGGTTTAGACTACCATGTGTCTCCTCTGACACACATTGGGTCACCAAACACTTCTTTACTATAATTCACTTGATGGATTGGATTCATTTAATACAATATAAGCAAAGAAGAAAAATCAAGGCAAAGTTTATGGTTATAAAACGTGTTACAGTATGTGCAATTCATCCTAGAAAAAGACAAGGTTCACAAGATTCTCTTATTATGTGGCATTTTCACTCTGATCAGGGCCACCTAAATTGTCTGTGATAATGTACGGTATATGGGCACATCATTACTTGCACCAGCAGAGCGGACACGTACTGTGTTCGGGTGTCCTTCTTTGTTTAAGCCTGTAGCCCAATCAGGGAGCATAATTTCAACTGACATCAGTTGTGACATCACAAGTCACTGGCGAGCTGCACCTCATGGTGCGCTCTGCTGGCGCACAAGTACACAAGTTGGCACCTCGACAGACTGCAGGTCTAGTTTAGTTACTGAGTTTTTAATGTATATGTATATGTGTTGTCTTTCAGTGGCAGTAGACAACACTTTGGACTCACCAGTGTCTACCACTGCACCTGAGCTGAGACTGGTGCTACTGGGGAGGACTGGAGCTGTGAGGAACGCTGTAGGAAACACCATCCTGGGCAAGGAGGCGTTCTGCGCTGAGGCCAGCTCCTCCGACCTGAGCCAGAGGAGTAGGAGGAGAGAGGGTGACGTCTGTGGGAGACGGCTGGTGTTGGTGGACACTCCAGACTCTGGATGCTCACTGGAGGACACGAGGCAGGATGCGGGGCTGTGTGTACGTCTGTCCGCCCCGGGTCCCCATGCCTTCCTCCTGGTCATACCAGCAGAGCCCTCTGAAGGAGAGGTGAGAGGGATGATGGAGACGATGCAGGAGGCATTTGGAGAGAGCTGCTGGGAACACACCATTGTCATCTTTACCCACGCTGACAGTGAGCAAAAGCTGAATCTTGAGGCGTTTCTCCAAGCAAGCAATCAGGAACATCAGCAGCTCGTAGAGAAATGTGGGAACAGATGCCACCTCCTCAACATCACAGACAGCAGCGAAGCTGGTCAGGTTTCACAGCTGCTGGAGAAGATAGACATCATGGTGGCAGGAAACACAGAGAGCTTCTACAGCACTCAGACCTACCAGGAGGCAGAGGCCCAGGTCAGAGAGATGGAGAGAAAGATTCAGAGGGACATGGAGGAGAGGAGACACGTGGAGGAGCAGAAGATGAGGGAGAGGTTTGAGAAGGAGCTGAAGGACTCTCTGAGGAAGATAGAGGGATCCATTCAAGAGCAAGAAGGAGACATCAGGAAGATCGACCATCGGACAAGCGAACTAGAGCGACACATGAGGGAGGAGAGGGACGAAGAGAAGAAAAGAGAGCTGGAAGCAGAGTTGAGGAGGGAGTCTGAGAGAAGAGAGGAGATGGAGAGAAAGCTAGAGAGGTTTAGAGCAAAGAGAGAGAATGAGAGGAGAGAGGGGGAGGAGAGACACAGACAGGACATGGAGGAGATGAGAGAGACCTACGAAGCAGAGGCCAGAGTGGAAGCAGAGAGAAACCTGATGAAGGTTCTCCTGCCTGAGCTCCAGAGGAACATCATGATCTCAAACACAAAGATGCAGAGAGAGTTTAACAGACAACTGGAGGAGAAGAACAGAGAGATGGCAACGCTGAAACTAAAGTTAGAGGAGAGCCACAGCAGTTATTCAGTACTGAAGGAGGTGTTAGACAACTCACTGGACATACGTCTGAACTTACTGGAAAAATCAGAACTGGTAGAAGGGGGAGCATGTGAGAGGGGGAACATGTGAGCAGAAGCAGGGTTCAGGAGATTCCACTTTTAGCTGCTGTAAAGAATAGTCAGCATATGTACGTTTGGAAGAGCAACATTTAATTGTATTATCTTTTAACTAAAACATTACGTTCCAACTACATGGTATCAATGTAGAACCTTTGTTAGCTTCCAAGACCAATATGTCCAGAAATTAACTATGGCGGTACATGCATAGAAAAAACTCACCTGGTTTATCTTTGTGAGAAATTAAGGAAGCATGTTTAATAAATCTGGCTTGTAAATAGCTGCTCCAGTTTATGCTAATTCATGTTGTGATGATGATGATGATGATGATGATGATGATGATGATGATGATGATGGTGATGATGATTATTATTACAGTAAACTTTGTTTCATATGAAAGACATTTCATAACTAGTGTTACTTATTAAATGATGTCCTACTGCATATTCATTATTGATAGCTTTTTGATCGACTGTAGATACAATATATCACCAAGAAAGAGGAGAACATCAACCCAGTTCTTAAATCCTTACACTGGCTCCGTGTGTGTCAAATAATTGATTTCAAAATACTACTGCTGTTCTATAAAGCTTTAAATTGCTTTGGGCCAAATATATATGACCTACGATGTAATGAAGCAATCAGACCTCTCAGGTAATTTGGGAAAAGTCTGCTTTCTGTTCCTACAACCAAAAATAAGTCTACTGGCCACAGCATTTAAATGTTGTCAACACGTATAAAAAAATGTTGTCAAACAATTTATTTCTTGTATGCAAATTATAGACATGATGCAAATTCAACCAATTTTTATTTATTGTCAGCTGACACATTTACAGTTGAATTGTTAGTTGCCTCTGTGTGTTTGCAAGTGTGGGCACAGTTTGCTATTGACCTCCAATATCACACTATTACATTATAATATTGACCACATAACATGTACGCAGGCTTACCATCTTGATAAGGTGCCCATGTACTCCATTTCAATTCCGATGCTGGACGGGGGAGTGTTTGCCTAAAGGGCAGACTCCCATCAGTATAAATCAATAAAGTTCTGATAAAACAAAAAGAAAGCAGATTTTGGCTGAGTGAGCAATTGTTCAGTAGAAAGTGCTTAAACAATAGGCCTATCCATTCCAAGTTTTCTTTGCCTTTGAAAACTAACTCACTATTCTCATTACATGTGCGTTTATTTATTTATAAATATGTGTATTTGGACGGGACAGTGCATATTAATGATCACCACACATACAATGCTGTGTAACTAGGCTTTCACCGTATTTAGCAAGAATGCTAATTTCCATTTTTAGTCTCCATACAGAAAACAAGCAACATTACAAAAAAAGAGACACATAGAAACATTACTAAAAGGGTGAAAACAGAAGAGAAAATACAACAGTAAAAAAGGCCTAGTGTTGGCGTAAGATACCAGAAAAGCTCTCTTCACGGTGAGAGAAGCCCTGGCCAGCCTCTCCTGGCCCCCGGGGGAGTTTTCCCAGGCTGAACCCAGACACCTGCTGCCTCACGTGGGATGGAACTCTGACGACCACCTGGCCTGGCTGCGTCACACCCTGCTCAGCCTGCACATCCCACCCTGGCAGCCAGAGCCCTCCCACCACGATCAGTGGAGACATGGATTCATCTATCAGGATGAGGATATGATTTATCCATAATTATTTATCTAGATCAGTGGTTCTCAACCTGTGGGTCGGGACCCCCAGGGGGGTCCTCAAATTTTGTGGGATCCCCAGATGAATAACTTAATGTTCAACATTGTTTTCTCTTTCAACAGTAAACAAACCAACATAAAGTTTAAGTGTATATAGGGTCTCTGCACAGTTCTAAAGTGACACTTTAAGGAATGGGGCAGCTGCCCTTTATATGTGGAGTAGACCAAGATATAAAGTTGTTGAAAATATGACTACTGCTGTTGATGATGTGTGTGAATGTGTTACTGTAGAGATCGGTCAATACCTCTAAAATGACATATTAGACATTGGCCGAATTCTCAAATATCAGAGGCAGAAATTGTGAAAATAGCAGATCTACATGTGCATGTAGATCTGCTATTTTCACAATAGAACTGTGTTCTACAAAATGTAATGCCTCAACTCTCAGGGGGGGGAGGGGGTCCCCAGGGGGCATTATTTTGGGGGTCGCGGGCTGAAAAGGTTGAAAACCACTGACCTAGATAGCATATTATTTATCCATATATAATATTCTGTATCAATATTATTTAGATATATAGCATATTATTTATCCATATTATTTATATTTAATATATAATTTATTAACATTTAGGTTGAATCAAAATAATGCAGAGCTGCTACAGTTAATTATTGGAGCAGTGGTTCACAAATGTTTAGCCCAAAACTAGTGAAAATAGACGATCTACAAAGCTTGAAAGTAATTACAATTGAAAACTAAATGTAGGAAAAAATAAATCACAGGGTATTTATTCACGGCCATAAAAAAATGATCTGCAACCCACATAATGGGTCCCGACCCACTGTTTGGGAAACAGTGCATCAGAGGCTTCTAAAGTTCCACTGCAGTGCACTGGCTCCCCCTGCTGGGCAACAACTGCTTTTTAATGCATGGCTGAAAAGTTCTCCTCACAACATTACACTTCATTCATTAAAAGATCTTCACCTTCATGTTTCTGTCAAACTGGAGCAATGACTTGAGCTTGGCTGTCGTTGGAGGTTTATCTACAACTCTGCAATTTGAGGACCTCCTCGAAAACGAGATGCATCTCAAGGGTTTTATCCTCCAATTGAATTGTGAAATAAACAAAAAAAGGGTTTTATTAGGGCTGTCAAACAATAAACATGTCTCCTTCATCGTACCAGTTTTGATATGTTTTGAGACTATGAATTTGATGTCATATTATGTTCATGTTTAAAGTCGGCCTCCTGTTCAGTGCTACCAGTGCTGTTATATTATTTTATATCATGTTAATGTTATGTTAGTAAAGCATGGATTAAAGTCATTTGGATTCCATAGCAGCCAGCATGTCCGCTATGGAAGCATGTTGATCACTGAAAGTAGTCCATCGACATGAAGCTCTCAATGATCAATTTACAATTTAAGCATTTAGCAGAGCGACTTACAATAAGCAAGGTAATACATCAGTACATCAATATCAATACATCAAATGGAAAGAAATAGTAAGCAATCTAAGAAAACAGTTAGACTGAGCACATATTCAGTAAAAACTTCAACAAATGATAACGTAAAAAAAAAACAATCTAAATGACTTCATGATCATTGAGGGTGGGTGAGTGCTACGGTAAGTGCTATGGGTTAAGGTGAAGTCTTTAAACAGGGGTCAGCAAACCTTTTTGAAATGAAGTGCCATGTTTTTATTTTCTAGATAGTCAGTGTGCCATGTCAACATATATTTTTATGACAAATACTTCTGACATATTTTGATTGGCAGGACATTGTTATAACAATCATTAGACCCAGATCAATAACCCACCTATCTCCCTGACTCCCTCCCCAGTCAGAGTTCAGAGTTTTAATGAATGTAGAATGATGTGCAAGATGTAATTTGCTGTAAATTAGCTAACTTAATTTAATTGACCACGTTTTTAATATATAAATCCCCTCTCACACAGTGATCACCCTCCCATCCCCTGCTTTAAACACTTTTTAAAGTTGTAGACAGGCTGCTTTTTAAGACCTGGTACCACTTTGACCCTTATGTTATGCTTTAACTATTAAACTATAGCAGATCTACAAGCTCACAGCGTGACACCAAGTGCTGTACTGCAAGCTTGTACATCTGCTATTCTTGAGGTCCTTGATATTAAAAGAAAACTGAACCACTGACATAGAAACATGTGTTTTTCAAAAACCTTAGAAGTATTTAGAAGGCATTTATAGAATTGGTTAAAGAATATTCAAAGACTTGCAAAAATTCTCATTTATTTAATTATATATATCTTTTTTTAAATAGCAGATGTACAAGCTTGCAGCGTTGAGCTTGTATATCTGCTATTTTTAGTTAAATCATAAAATACTGGTAAAAGTAATAATGCGTTCCATGTCTTAAAGAGTGAAGATAGCATTTTAAAAGGTTAAACTAGCAATATGAACATAACATTCTAATGTTGTGGGATATTTCATAAAAGCAAATGTTAAAGCCTCAATCTGTGATTTCTTTACCTGTTTGGCAGTATGAACAGCAGGAACAATGGGCCCCATTCATCAAGCACTTTACGGCCAAATTACACCCATATTTTGATCTTACCAGCATTTAGGAGGTCAGATTCAGCAATGTTTTTTTTGTCAGGGATTTTGAAGGTAAAACAGAAATATAAGATTTAGTCACTTTATTTACAGTATATTTACAACCAGATTGATGTTACTAAAACATCATGACATTTTACATATTGTGTTAATTGTTTAGGAGTCGGTGCTAGTGTGAGGTCCTTTCACACTGTTTCCCTTATCGCACATTTGGACAATATTTTTACACTGTTGAGATGTATAATTATTATTATTTTTTTTTTGCTTTAACCCGATTAGACCTGCAACGCATTATTACTGTAACCATTATTTTATGTTTTCACTATTGAAAAATTCTCGATTCTATAAATGTTTTCTAAAAAAAACACATGTTTCTATCTAAGTGATTCTCAAACTTTTGGACCCTCAAAATGATATTTATTTGGCTAAAAAAAATACATACTGTATAAGACACCATGACAGCGAGGGGCGACCGTCAGGGGGTCTCGACCCGCAGGTTGACTGCCGCTTGCGGCGTGCTGTCGCTACCCTGAAAGGTTAAGCCCTTTGCACACAGGACCGTTGCGTTTATTCCGTTTGCTGCATGATTAAAAACGCATTGGATTTGGTGTGCAAGGCTGTGGGGAATCCACGCTGCGGATCCGAAGAGGAGTCATAAAAGGAGTCAATGAGTTTTTACCGCATGCGACATGACACACAAATCGAACTGCGGGTTCGATCGGGAAAAAAACGCACAGCCGCAGCCACCCGCCACATGGCAAATTCGGAGCCGATGTGCGTGAGGTCATAGAGAATCATTGTTTTCTTTAAAGGTGATACACCATGCATTTAAAAAGTATTTATGTCATATTGTTTATGTCCCAAAAACGTTTTTCAAAAGGTTTGAGGCTAAATTACCACTCCTGAATAGAGAGCCTCTCTCATTTTTGAATGGCTCTCAGAGCATTTCAGCTGCAGTACCACCTTTGGCCTGAACTGCGCCACCCCCCCCCCAAAATCCTTTTGAAAAAAAAAATGATGATTTTTTTATGATGACGTCACAATTGGACGTTGGCAGATGACGTTGGCAGATGACGTCACAATCGGCAGCAAATCTGGACAGCCTGTTTTGAGAACCCGTGGGATACTTTTAACCTTCGCCTTCTCAAAACCAGAGAAAGACACAACGGTCAGAAATGGGACTTTGTGAGGATAGCAGGTGCTAGTGGGACCCCAAAAAAAGGTTTTAAAATAGGAAAAGTGAAATTTCATGGTGTATCACCTGATAGATGAAAATCGTCAGTTTTTTTCCGTGCGGAAACAAAAACGCGTCTGTGTGCAAAGGGCCTCTCCACAGACAAAACTCAGATGCGTGACACGTTATTTTTAGGTCATTATACACGTTTAGGGTGCATCAGAAGCATAAATCATGCAAACACGATCCCAGTTTGTAGAAAACACCAGAGAACTTAATAAACAGTAGTGCAACAAATGTTTCATCTATTAATTCTCTTTCCCCTTCCACGGGAGGTTGTTGTGAATCTGTGAATCAACGTGCGGGTCGAGACCCCCACAGAGGTCTCGAAACTTAAGACAGACGGTCGCCACTCACCGTGTGTGTGTGTGTGTGTGTGTGGGGGGGGGGGGGGGGGGGGAGGTCGCTCCCTACGGTCGCAATAACAAAGATTTGCACCAATTTTCACTGCTTTTCAAAAATAGCAGATGTGCAAGCTCACAGCGTGGCACGCGGTGCCACGCCTTGAGCTTGTATATCTGATATTTTTCAATAGCTTAAGTATAAAATAATTCCAGGTCTCAATGGGTAAATCCATGGTAATGTGTTACGGTCTGATGGGAGTCTGTTCTCCTTTATGGCAGTGAATGCTGGACCCTGAAGACAACTCTGCAGAAGTCTCTAGACGGGTGCTACACCACAATGTTACATGTAGTGCTCAATATCAGCAAGAGTACACATGTTACCAACAAGAATCTGTATGCTGGAATATTAAAGTAGTAGTTCACCCCCAAAATAACTTTTTTCCTATCGAGACTTGAGTTCAATAATAGTGTTTTGTTTTTGTCGCCTTCCTAAGACAATAATTTGAGGAGAAGCTTTGTAGGCCCATTGATTCCGGATGGAGACCCGAATGCATTTGGGTCTCCATGCGGAATCAATGGGGGTACATTTATTATAATCAAATTATTGTCTTAGGAATGCGACAAAAACAAAAAGATAGGAATCAATAGGAAAAAAAGAAATGTACTCAAGAAAGACGCAGGAGCGCAAAGCAACAATGAACTGGCCGGATGTATGGAGAACCGAGATGACTGGAAGCGACGATGGAGGGCTCGTCTGAGGACGACCTAGAGAGAGAGAGAGAGAGAGAGAGAGAGAGAGAGAGAGAGAGAGAGAGAGAGAGAGAATGTGTTACATGATGTTGTGTCAATGTACATGTATCATGTTGTATGGTGTTTGCAGCCTCCTGGTCAGAGCCAGGGACATGCTGGGCCCCTGATTCAGCCTGGGAAAAAGAGTTGGAGAGGCCCTCATTGTGCGCTATAGAGAGAGATCTCTCTCTATAGTGCTGCTGCTACTTTGCCATTTCAGATCATGACAAGTGGGCCAATTACATGAGTTATATATTCGTCGTTGTCGGGTGGAAACCTTGTATGTCCAAAACCGTTAGTTTCGTATTTATCATTTTAAAAATGATTTAAACTAGTGAAAACAGACGATCTACAAGCACACAACGCCTCGCACCGCGAGGCGTTGTGTGCTTGTAGATCTGCTTGGAGTGGTCCCGCTTTTCCCAATGGCCAGCACGTCCCTGGTCAGAGCTGTGCTCCTCCATCTACCAGTACTGTTCCCTCATCCCGGCCTCTGACCACACAGCCCCTCTCCTCATGTCCAGACTGGACCACCTGCTGCACAGCGTCAGCCTGCAGGGGGGCTCCCAGAGGACCCCCCAGAGGACCCCCCAGAGGACCCCCCAGAGCCCCACGTACCAACACATTCCCTGGGACGACATCGTGCTGCTCTGCATCGACCACAAGATGAAAGACTGGCCCCCCACCGGACCTCCTGTCTGTGAAGGTCTGTTCAGTGGTTCTCAATCTTTTCAGGCTGTGACCCCCAAAATAATCATACTTTAACTGGGGACCCCCCCACCCTGACGAGCACTAAGAGTTGAGGCATTACATTTTGTATAACATGGTTCTGTTGTGAAAATAGCAGATCTACATGCTTGTAGTAGCATGTAGATTGGCTATTTTCACAATTTCAGCCGCATATTAGACCATTTGACCAATGTATAATTTGTCATTTTAGATATATTAAAAAGTCCTCAAATTGTCACTTTAAACATGTGCAGATATCCTCTATACACTTAAACTTTGTGTTGGCTTATTTACTGTTGAGTGAGAAAACAATGTTTCACATTAAGTTGATCATCTGGGGACCCCCCAAAATAATCTGGGGACCCCCATGGGGGTCCCGACCCACAGGTCTGGTCTATATAACAATGCTAACTAAATGACGTGTGGGTCTGGTTTTGTATGAATAATTGAACATGCAAAGTTGCCATTTGGGCAAATATAAGCCCGTTCTATCACTCTCTGCTATGATTTGACCGACTGGCACTGCTGCCTACTGGGCTACAAAAGTCCACTTAATAATAATATAGTGCTTTTCAAGGTACCCAAAGTCGCTTAACAAAACAGGAATAAAAGATATAATAAAAACAACTTTATTAATTTAAAAGTCTAAAAGCAAAGAAGAAAATTAGCAGAACAGATTAAAATAGCAGAGAGGGAGAGTAGAGTTAGGTGTGGAAAGAAAGTCTAAAGAGGTGAGTTTTGAGGGAGGCTTTGAACACACGGCAAGGGTGGGGGTGGCTTTTATGTGAGGTAGGAGTGGGTTCCAGAGGGTGGGGGCTGCAACTGAGAAAGCCCTGTCACCCCAGGTGTGTTTTTTTTTTGCTTTATGGGTGAATTCCAGGAGGTTGGCATTGCTGAGGGCCTTGTAGGTGGTGATCAGTATTTTGAAATCAATTCTGTATTTTACTGGGAGCCAAAGGAGGTTGTGGAGAACTGGGGTGATGTGGTCTCTTGATGGGGTTTTGGTGAGGAGGCAGGCAGCAGAGTTTTGACACATTGTAGTTTTTTGAGTACTTTAGAGGTGGCACCGTAGAGGAGGCTGTTGCTGTAGTGGAGTCTGGATGTGATGAAGGCATGGATGAGTGTCTCTGCAGCAGTTTGGGATGGTGTGGGAGGAGGTGGGCAATGTTAAGGAGGTGGAAAAAGGCTGTTTTAGTAATGTTTTTGACATGGGATTGGAAGGAGAGGGTGGGATCCAGGATGACACTCATTCAGTGTGTGTGTGTGTGTGTGTGTGTGTGTGTGTGTGTGTGTGTGTGTGTGTGTGTGTGTAGGATCAGTCACTGAGGACGGGGAGGTGTTGGTGTATTTCCTCTCAGAGACACTAGGGGGCTTCCAGCCCCCTGAGGATTGGTCCCAAGCTGTGAGACGCACACACACACTGAGACAGCAGATGGACAGGTACACACACACACACACACACACACACACACACACACATACACACGCACGCACGCACGCACGCACGCACGCACGCACGCACGCACACACACACACACACACCTACACACACACACACACACAGCTTACTTTGTGCCAGTTTTTGCCCTTTAAGTCTTAAAGCCTGCATGTGTAAAGTGTTAAACATTGAAGTGTGTGTGTGTGTGTGTGTGTGTGTGTGTGTGTGTGTGTGTGTGTGTGTGTGTGTGTGTGTGTGTGTGTGTGTGTGTGTGTGTGTGCTCTCAGGGTGGAGGCAGAGGGTGGTGGACCCCCCACCTCCTCCAACCTCTTCAGATCACAGATGTGGTGGAGGAGCCGCTTGGACCCTGTGTCGTCCCCTGCCCCTCCCCCTCTGGACATCACCCACACCCCCAGGCAGCGCTCTGGAGCTGCTACCTCAACGAGTGTTAGACCAGCTGCAAGAAGAGAGCGCTCTGAGCCACAGGTACACACATTGGAACACACACACACACTAGGGCAGGGGTTCCCAAACTTTTTTGTCTCAGGGCACCCGATAAATATTGTTTTAATCCGAGGCACCCCTACATTATAATTTCCACTCCCAGCACCTTATATTTATAGCATATCGTCGTTGTCGGGTGGAAACCTTGTATGTCCAAAACTGTTCGTTTTGTTTTTATCATCTAAAAAAAAGACTAAACTAGTGAAAACAGCAGATCTACAAGCACACAACGCCTCGCGACGCGAGGCGTTGTGGATCGGCTGTTTTCACTAGTTTTGTGCGACGGTCTTATATGATGAAGCAGGGCTTTGCTTTACCAAAAGATGTACACATTTGAAACTTGGAGGTTTCTACGAGGTTTCTGCCCGACAGTGACGATATTTTAGTGATTATGTTGCGAGGAAAACGTTGAGATAATAGCCATTTTGGTTAGAACTGACTGAAAATAACGTTGTTCTTCAAGTTTAAAATGACACTAAATATTAAATAGTGTCCAAATAAATTCCATATATCATCAAATGATCTCGCGGCACCCCTGGACTGCCGTCACGGCACCCCAGGGTGCCCCGTCACCCACTTTGAAAACCCCTGCACTAGGGTATTAAACAAAAAGTTGACAAGTCGACTCTCAGTCGACTTCATTGCACAAGTCGACTCCAACCAGGGAAAGTCGAAAGTTGAGAAAACAAAAAATATATATTTTTTCTCTATCATTATTTTTGCTCCATGTGTGCTTGTGTACAGCATTCAAACATTAGGATTGCTTATTGTCAAGGACGGAATGATTCTCTCCTTTTCCAACTGTATTTTGTCAATGAAATGAAGCACACTAGCACAGAGAGTTTTCACTCAGCCATTAATTAACTATTCTATAATATTAACATCAGAACAAATGCCTCAAGGGAGAAAGGATCGCTTTAGGCTATTCTATTCTAAGTCATTTTCGGATTCCCCCCATCGTATCAAACGATAAAGTCGACTTCAACTCAACTTTTTACCGAGTCGAGTCGACTTCAAAAATCACAAGTCGTTAATGCCCTAATACACACACACACACACACACACACACACACACACACACACACACACACACACACACACACACACACACACACACTTACAAAGATTTTTGGGCCTACAAAGCAACCAAGCTTTGTAGGGTTTTTCAAAAAAAATCTTAGAAGGATTCAAAAGACACTTATAGAATCGGGTCAAAATTCAGATTTTCACGATTTTTCAAAAATAGCAGATCTACAAGCTCGCAGCGCGGCACCCGGTGCCGCGCTGTGAGCTTGTATATCTGCTATTTTTCAATAGTTAAAGCATAACATAATGATACACAATAATGTGTACCCGTTCTGAATGGGTTAATTCCTCCCCACACACATCTCTGTGTGTAGTCACTGTTGTATCTTACTGACACACCTGCCATTGAGGAGCCCCGACCGGGAGGATGCAGAGCAGGGTTCCCCAATAGGCGGCCCGCGGGCCATTTGCGGCCCGTGGGGGGCTACTGTCTGGCCCACACCAACCCCAGTAATAATGGTGGTATAAGAGCAGCAACAACACTAGTATGTCGTTGTTGTCGGGTGGAAATCTAGTATCTCCAAATTTGTACGTTCTTTCGCAAATCATACAAGGCCGTCGCACAAAAGTAGTGAAAAAAGCAGATCTACAAGCACACAACGCCTCGCACCGCGAGGCGTTGTGTGCTTGTAGATCGGCTGTTTTCACTAGTTTAAATCTTTTTTTAAATGATAAATTCAAAACTAACGGTTTTGGACATACAAGATTTTCACCCGACAACGACGAAAACTGTCGCTGGAGTAGTGGGAACGCCATTGTCACCCCCTGCAATGTTGTGGCCCTCGGCTTGGTACCCTAGACATAATTCAATGTTGTGGCCCTCGGCTTGGTACCCTAGACATAATTCAATGTTGTGGCCCTCGGCTTGGTACCCTAGACATAATTCAATGTTGTGGCTCTCGGCTTGGTACCCTAGACATGATTCAATGTTGTGACCCTCGGCTTGGTACCCTAGACATAATTCAATGTTGTGGCCCTCGGCTTGGTACCCTAGACATAATTCAATGTTGTGGCCCTCGGCTTGGTACCCTAGACATAATTCAATGTTGTGGCCCTCGGCTTGGTACCCTAGACATAATTCAATGTTGTGGCCCTCGGCTTGGTACCCTAGACATAATTCAATGTTGTGGCCCTCGGCTTGGTACCCTAGACATAATTCAATGTTGTGGCCCTCGGCTTGGTATCCTAGACATAATTCAATGTTGTGGCCCTCGGCTTGGTATCCTAGACATAATTCAATGTTGTGGCCCTCGGCTTGGTACCCTAGACATGATTCAATGTTGTGGCCCTCGGCTTGGTATATTGAAATTCTTTTATTAGGAATAAAACCCTTGAGATGAATCATCTCGTGGTACCCTAGACATGATTCAATGTTGTGGCCCTCGGCTTGGTACCCTAGACATGATTCAATGTTGTGGCCCTCGGCTTGGTACCCTAGACATAATTCAATGTTGTGGCCCTCGGCTTGGTACCCTAGACATAATTCAATGTTGTGGCCCTCGGCTTGGTACCCTAGACATGATTCAATGTTGTGGCCCTCGGCTTCGTACCCTAGACATAATTCAATGTTGTGGCCCTCGGCTTGGTACCCTAGACATAATTCAATGTTGTGGCCCTCGGCTTCGTACCCTAGACATGATTCAATGTTGTGGCCCTCGGCTTCGTACCCTAGACATAATTCAATGTTGTGGCCCTCGGCTTGGTACCCTAGACATGATTCAATGTTGTGGCCCTCGGCTTGGTACCCTAGACATAATTCAATGTTGTGGCCCTCGGCTTGGTGCCCTAGACATAATTCAATGTTGTGGCCCTCGGCTTGGTACCCTAGACATGATTCAATGTTGTGGCCCTCGGCTTGGTACCCTAGACATAATTCGGCCCTTGGGGAAAACTAATTGGGGAACCCTGACGTAGAGCCTCTGTCCTACTCCTCCCTCCCAACACTCCCTGACTGTAGCAGTACTTACAGTGACATCATGTTTGTCTCTTCCTGCAGGAGCACAGAGCAGCTCCAGGATTGGCTGAACGCAGACCCTGTGGAGCACCTGGCCACGCCCCTCTTCATGCCCTCCTCCACCAAGCTGGCCACGCCCACCTGGACGCTGCCCACGCACCACAGTGCCACCAACAGGTCTCCATGGGTAAGACACCCCTAGGGGGTCCGTTACCATAGGGGGTCCTCCAAATCTTTGTGTGATAGAAACTTTTTTCTCCTTTTTTGTTTATATCAACCATGTACGTGAATCCTAGTGTCCTTATTCTGAGAACTTTAGCCAAAAATAGCAGATCTACAAGCTCACAACGCCTCGCGCTGTTGTGAGCTTGTAGACCGGCTATTGTTGGCAAAGAGGTTTGGTGTAGAGGAGAAAAAGAGCAGACAAAGTACAGAGTGAAAGGTCAAGTTTATTAAGTATTGATGGTTCAAGTGGTTACATATCTGATAACACAAATTTACATGAATCCAAAATACACTGATGATTGTGCTGTCAAACGATGAAACTACATGGAATCTATGAAAAGGTAGTGGGGGTCCCTGCTTCATCTCTCTCTCAACTAAGGGGTCCTTGGCCTGAAAACGTTGAAGACCCCTGGTATCTTCTGATTGGTGCAAAGACAGCCCCTGTCCTCTGATAGGTGCAAAGACAGACCCTGTCCTCTGATAGGTGCAAAGACAGACCCTGTCCTATGATTGGTGCAAAGATTGTCCTAAAAACTACCAATAAAACTAATTTGAATTGAATTGAAGTCCTGGAAAAGAGGCGCTGTGATTGGCCAGTTGTCACTTTGAGTGGCAGCGTGCCTTCCGCCAATAATTTGTACAGTTTGCTCCAAAGAACTGCAGTGGCGGATTAGGTATCTATCTATGATCACAAGTATCTTTGCTGTCTTCCAACCAAACAATGCAGTGGTCAGTTTGGCACCCAAAACAAGCTGAAGTAACAAAAACATGAGAACAAATGACCAAGGTACTGTATGTCTGCATTGGTCATCATAAATAACTATACTCTACTGCCCTACAAAGGCAGAGTGCAGTAAATACGTTTTCGGACACACCGACTTATTTGTGTCGCCAAAATGTCAAGCCTTTATGATATTGGGGGGATGAACAATTGAACAATTAGCTCAAGAATCACTTATATGCCTATATCCCCTTTGGCTGACCAGTTGTAACACCTTTAAACCCATTTTTTTGTTAACTTCTTGTACGTATTTACTGCACTCTGCCTTTGTAGGGCAGTGTAGGTCAAGTACTAGGGGAGGTCTGAAGTCTTCAAATTATTATTTGACATTTGAGGCCCCTTAGGCCGGATTTAGACTGCAGTCAACATAATAGACCATAGTAAACACACGTTACAATATTGTTTTTCTCTCTTCTTTTCTTTACTCTTGTGTTTTGCTCTTCTCTCTGGTTTTAACTGTTTAGCTCACGTGTTTTCTCTCTTCTCTTTTGTTTTTCTCATGTGCTCAGTGCGCTGTAATCAAACAGTAAATACTCAACCTCTGTAATGATGTAATTTACAGCCGCGCTCGGGTCGCGCAGCAAGTGACGCTTGGCCAGTTTGATGTGACTTGCATGTGACTTGCATATATCTCTATGGGGTGGATGTGGTTACAGCTTTCAGACTGAGTCAGATGTCCTCAGATCCGATATGGGATCGGATTTGAAACCACCTGGATGTGGTTTTTCAAAATCGGATTTCATGTGACATGCATGTGACCTGTCTGGATTTAGACTATTTAAAAAAAATCGGATTCCACTTTTGATGTGACTCAGATCTGATTCAGTCTAGATTTTAGTGGCAGTGTAAAGCCGGCCTTATACTTACATCAACTTCATGTGTTCTAGGAGACGAAGCCCGAAGAGACGTCCAGAAAGACGCCTCCATCTCTGTCCTCCAGAGGGACAGCGGTGTCTCTGTCCTCCAGAGGGACAGCCCTGTCTCTGTCCTCCAGAGGGACAGCCCTGTCTCTGTCCTCCAGAGGGACAGCGGTGTCTCTGTCCAGACGTCTTCAGGACCTCCAGCGTCAGATAGCAGCCGGTCAGGAGGAGGAACTGTCCTTCAGACTGAAGCTGGACAACCTGATGAGCATCGTGGACGACTGAGTCCAGACACCCGCTGGACCCACCCCAGTGATTTTTGACTCCCAAGGAAACTCCCTTGAATATGTTCCAGTAATTGATAGTTAAAAGGTCATTGTTGGGGGTGACTTATTGCATTAAAACTGGGCTGAAGTATTGTCAGGTTGGCTCCAGAACCTTGTTGTTGGAGAAGTGCTTTTAACGAGCAGTTTTAGTTTAGCAGTTTTCCTTTTGTATTTAAAAATGTTTAATAAAATGACCGTCGCTTACAGTGTGTTTATAGTGATGTCCATTTTGGGTCAAAATGTAAAAACTACAGCTCAGTAGAACAAGTGAATTTCTCCCTTTCTTGTTTTTTCATTTTGTTTTGCTGTTGTTTTTTATACTATATTTTTGTCAAACAATTAATAAAATGTACAATTTACATGTAGAAGGAGTATACTGGAGCAAACACAGACTTTTAGAGCCTTTTTTATTAATACAGGGTGCAGGCAAGAGTGACAACGTTTCGATGTCAATACATCTTCGTCAGGTCGTACAATTTACATGCTCTGTGTCATTCTCCTACAACATAATTTCACTTGTCTAGTGAAATTATTTGTACTAAAATAAGTGTTAAATAGCTTGTTATTGTGTAATCCTATTTGCTATAGAGCAGGGGTCTACAACAAGGGTCTGGCACACTTGTGGGTCTAGTTAGTTTATTGTATTTCTTTAATCAACCACTTGAACCCTAGTATCCCTTTTCTGAGGGGAACATTAGCCAATCAAGGTTCACAGCGCCGTGCGCTGCGTGGCGTTGTGAGCTTGTAGATCTGCTAACTTTAATTTACAATTACAATTTAAGCATTTAGCAGACACACTTAATCCAGAGCGATTTACAATAATTAAGGCAATACAATCAATCAATACAATAAGCAAGGTACTAAATCAAAATAGTAAACATTTGACTCTGTAGGCTGTAGGGTTGGGATCCGTTTGGTTTGAACCGATTCCGAGTCTTTTTCGGGTACCCCTTTTCGGTTCCGGGTAGAACCGGTTCCTAAAACGGTTCCGGAAGTTCTCATATACTGTATATATATAGGCATATGTGTATAAATATTTTTATATGAGATACTTAAAGTGTGGTTCCAGTGGAAATAAGCCTCGGCTTTCCAGGATCTCCTTTTAGTTGACCTTGTACCAGTGATTTGTCATGAAACTCTTTCATAATTATTATAATAAAGTGATTCCCTGTTTACAACAGCAACTTATATAACTACTATTTCAACTTAACCACAATAAAAATGCATGGTTAAGGGTGGACTTTCAAATAGTGGAGAATACATGGTTATTTAACAATGAATAGCTGATCTGGTATCTACAAGCTCACAACGCGTCGCACACAACGTGCTGTGAGCTTGTAGATCGGCTAGTCTTTCGTTGTGATCATCATCCCAGCTGCTACCAGTGTGAAAGCTGAACCTCAGACAAACGTCGCGTCCGTCATATGCAACACCATGAATGAAGTACCAGCCGAGTGAATTGTACATTGCGCTACGTTAGCAGCTAGCTGCTAGGCTACTGAAGAAAGTGAAACGGCAGGCGTCAGCTGCAGTCACTAGTGGCGTTTCCATAAAGCCACTTTTTGCGCATTAACGGCTTAATCGCAAAATGTTTTTATGGAAACACTTCAAAATGCGAATAAACTTTCATTATCCGCAAAAAAAGTTATCCGCTTGGAGGAGGAGTATTTTGAGCCTTTATCGAATAAACTAAATGCGCTTGGCTTAAGTGAATGGAAACGGGTCAGACAATACATGCGAATAGATGATGACGTTCTAGGTCCATTTCCTCATCCGCTGCCGCTTTGTCCATGGTATAGCGTTAGCCCACAAAACAAACCTGTTGTTTGTTACACACGGAGTGACACGGACCATGTGTAAATTCCTCCCGTTTTCACCTCAAGCCATCGGTGGCGAGCGAACCCTTCCTCATCCCACGGTGTTGCGTGCCTGACGTGCCCAATCTACAAGCTCACAGGCACAGCAGCTTGCATCCACGTCTCCGCGCCGCGTTGAGAGCTTGCAGATCGGCCACCTGACCTTCCAGAGGACGCTAAAACTTGCACTGTGCAACTGCAGCGACGCGACCGCGGTTTTCCCGGTGAACCGGTAGCTTTATGTATTGAGAGGAACTCTTGCCAATTTCGTAAGAGACTCGTCGCCAATTGTATTTAAAAGTTATTTGGGGCCATGATGATGATAACACCTTCTTCCCACTACTAGACAGCGACCGAGTCACAGCAGTCAGACGTGCAGTGCTCAGGTTCGGTCTGATAAAAATCAGCCCGATCAACTCTTGCGACGTCGCTAATTCGAATGACACCAGCAAATGGAAACATGCTAAATTCGCTTTGTCTTAATGCGTATTTCTGATAATACGCTTCCCTAATTCGAATAAGTTTATGGAAACGCCACTATTGGTACAGAGTTTAGGAGACTGCACATTTGCAGGAAAGGATTGCACTGCATTTCGTTCACTTTGCATTCGTTTTTTCCTCTCTTGTAAAGTGCAACCACAATCGTGAGTAGTTTTGCTGCTGCGCTAACGTTAGCTCCGTCTGTCTCGAAGGATACTAGCATTCTGATCCTGGATCAGCTGTTGTAGACTCTGCTTTGAGTGGGCGTATCCACCTCGCTCACACATGTAGCGAGACATCACCACAGTCGCTTCCAATGCACACAGCTGGGCCAAATGAACGCTCATGAAAAATTCCAGGAACCGTTATAGGAACTGGTCATGAAAATATGATGGAACCGGCTCCGGTTCCTCAATTTCGGAACCGGGTACCCGAAGAACCGGTTCCGGATCCCAACCCTAGTAGGCTGTAGGTCTACTTGGCTTGCTTTTTCCCTCTTTGTCGAAGATATTATTGAGGGTAAGTGGTTAAATGTCTGAAAATACAAGTCTATGAGCTATCTATGAAATGTTGTATGAATGTTAGTCAGTGACGTCAATACGTGCGCGTCCCGCGTCTCTGACGCATTCACGTTGCCTAGAGACGCATTCACGTCATTGTTCTGGGGTCCCACGGACGCATCGCCTCCATGGACCATTGGTGTCCACGTTAAAATAATTTACCACGTCGCGAAAAAAATAATATTTTAAAAAGTCCACAGACGCCACCATTGTTCATGGGTGAAGGCATGCTACTTGACCCTACGTTAACACAAATGAAATCCGCGTAGAAAGTCTTAAAACAGACGATAGAACTAAGACTGTGTGTGTTTTGAATCCACGACGCCATTTTGTGCGACTGCGCTTGGTCACAGAATTCAATGGGTGCCTGAGTTTTAGCGTAGCACCGGGCCGCTCTCTGACCATAGTGGCACAGCGTGTTAGGTGATACACCGAAAAGGGTTCCCCCACAGAACGTGTAGCACGGCGCAGAAACGTGACGTCACGTCTCTACACTGCAGCTCACTGCTCAGACAGCGACCCGCCTCCTTTCCCCTTCATTCAATAACAACTGGATATACAGTACACGCGCTATTGTTTATAGATGTGGTGGACATTGGACAACGTGTTAGAAGCCACACAGGTCTTCATTGCGTCTTTACAACAATAGCGACGATTAACGTTGTGGTGAACATGGTCAAATAACCTTTATTGGCTCAACTACAACACGGAGGAAGCAAGCTAGCCTAGCATGTATGCTATCTGAGACAGTCTATGTATGTAGCCTAGGCTGTCTAACTGTTTGATTGATTATAGCGTTTTCGTGGCAGCGCCGTCCATTTGGTGGTCCGCCGGGGCAGCGTACCACCGCGGCCGCCTGTGCCTTGCCCTCCCGCATCCATAGAGGGGTGGCACGTCCCTCTAGGATCAACCGTTCAAAACAAAAGTAGCCGATCTACAAGCAACCCAATCCACTATTTTTGACCCAGTCCACTGGTTCTCTGTACAGCAGAGCAAACACAAGCACGCCATTCCATAGAAGCAGTAACAGTACAAACAGGAGACATCATCTCACTGAGAAGATCCATATATTATCGATGTATATAAAATAACAGGTGGCTGTTGATTATGAAGACTCGGTAAAAGCTTCTATCTGCGCCCCCAAGTGGTCAACATCCGATATTACCGGTTCGGTATAAAAAAAATCAAACCGTCACATGACTATTTGGAAGTATTAAAATTGTAAGATTTGGAATTGTGGTTCATTTCTTTCAGACACATTTCTACGTAACATGAACATAACCATATAATAACCAATTCAAGTTAAATGCTGCACTTTGTCAAAAATGACATGACGCGTTGAATTTTTGTGGGACCCATAAAATATCCCTGGGACTCATCCGAAAGACCCTTCGTGGGTCCTGGGGACTCATTACATTAAAAACCTATTAACATCACTGATGTTAGGTGTGGTAATTTGGCTATTTTATCTGTAGAGCAGAGACCACATTATGCTATTAGTTCTCCAGGAGGTATTGTCTGTGATAATGCTTCATTATTTATAGAGTAGTGGTCAAGGCACTGTTATGCAAGCATATTGTCTAAGATAAAACATCATACCCTACCCTGTCCACACACATTAAACACTGGTATTTGGTATTTTCCACCATTAGCTTCATATGCAACAAACCAACTGTATTGTATATGTTATGAGGACATCTACTGGGCAAAGTCTTATTACACCCAGAACAGAACGATATCTTATTATCTCAAGGAGGAAATCAGTGGCCCAAAGGCAGCACAACAGTTAATGTTGCAAAGTTACAGAGAAGTATGAAAAGGAGAAAAAAAAGTAATGTGTACATCTAATAAACAAATAATAAATACATACATAGAATCAACAGTACAGAGCAGGTGTAAACATAGGTAAAACAAAAAGTCAAGAACAGTCAATGCCAATAATGCTGCTGTAGAATGAGACTCTAAAGTCTCTAAACTCTAATAGCTAAATCTCTGCTACACTATAAATATAGTCCATTGCAGCATTGCTGCTTATTTTAACTACAGGACACAGTAAAGTAACAACTGTGTTGATATGACAGGGGAGTCACAAGGGGGGAAAGTGGGACTGAGTTATTGGGCCCAAGGTGGAGGGGCCTTAATTATTTTATTCTTGAAAAATATCAGATATACAAGCTCACAGCTCGTTACCGAGTGCCGCACTGTGAGCTTGTAGATCTGCTATTTTTGAAAATTCCTGAAAATGTGTGTAAATCTTTGAATATGTATTTTTTTAAGCAAGCATTTGTAACTCAAATTTTGCTTCTGGGGCGTCCCTGGAATTAAATATTTTGAGATGGGGGTCCGTGGCCAAATACATTTAATGTTGGGGCTGCTTGACATGAAAAGGTTTGAGCACAACTGACATAGAAACATAGGTTAAAAAAAAAAAAAAAAAAAAAAAACGTGGAAGGATTTGAAATATTCAAATATATATATTTTTTTGTCCTTTAAAAAAAAATAGTAGATCTATACAAGCTTGCAGTGCGGCACTCTGTGCAGTGCTTTGAGCTTGTATATCTGCTATTTTTCAATTGTTAAAGCACAAAATAATGCGTAATAATCAGTTCTCAGTCTAAGTGGGTTAAAACCCCTCCATATGAAGAACATTCATGGGGGGCCCGCAGTGAATCCTTGTAGGCCTACCCAGGGCCCAGACGTTGGTGTGACACCCCTGTATGTTGATAATAATGGACAGGTCGTCAGTCTCTGTAGTCCAGACTGCATTGCCACTTCAGTCTTCAGACATGATTTTGGGGCGGTCCCCACTCCCAGATGACAGTGCAGTGACAAGTTAAGGACCTTTAAGGCCTTTTCACTCCACAATGTGTCTATAATGTATCATTATCACCTTTTTACTGTTCTATGATGACCAAGGAATGGAGCAGTGGACTTAGAACACTTTCAAAACACTTTTTTATGACTTGAATACTTGGAAGTTAATGATTAACTACGGATAAGAATCTAACTTTAATACTTCGACTCGTGTTCGTGCTGGTTAGTCGTATAGGTGTCAGTAATGTGTGAGGATTCGTATGACTTTGCTGTTCAAGTCTAAAGTCTAAAGCAGTGAAAGGTAAGATATTATCTTAACGTTTTTTTCCAACATTTAATGTAACTTAATCATATAGAAATGTATCTGCTGAACCACCGTAGGTTTCAGGGTTTGTGAGCAGGAAACAGCAGGTCGGTAATCACTGTTGGTTACTTGTGACAAAGTACAAAGAAGTAATCTCCACGCTTATGAAGAAGGCTGCAGCTCGCAAATCAAACTATTTATTTACAGATAAATGTTGTGTAAATTAAGTGTGGTAATTTGGATGTTTTTTCTTCTATACAGGAGACATGGCAGGGTCCAGAGGTCATGGTAGGTCACAACACTTTTATTACCCGATAGATCAGTGGTTCTCAACCTGTGGGTTGGGACCCCCTGGGGGTCCCCACATGATAATGGGTGGGGGGAGGGCAGTGAAGTGACAATTTAAGGACCTTTAAGACATTTTAATACCTAAAATAAGACCATTACTGCATTAAAAGTGATCAACACTACTATTTAAAACATTGTCACAATATTTCTCTGTGGAACCGAGACAAAGCAAATGTAATGCCTCAACTCCTAAAAGTGCTTGTCAGGGTGGGGAGACCCCGTTTCAAATATTTTGATTATTTTGGGGGGTCCCCAGTTCAAATTATGTTGATTATTTTGGGGGGTCGTGGCCTGTAAAGGTTGAGAACAACTGTGATAGATGAACCATCATCAACTGATATGGGGAGGAGGGAGATACAGTATGTGGTTCACATTTAAAGCAACGATACATAAACATTATCATTCACTACAAAGCAGACCTTTGCTTAAATGTATTCACAAATCTTATAGTTTTCACCACTGACAGTAAAGAAGAAAAAAAGTAGCGAAAAGATATATACAAGAATGTGTCTGTCTTTTCCCACAAGAAGTCAATGTTGAATTTGACATAATCCTCATTATTTCATATACGAGTGAGACTTAATGCTGAGTATTAATACTTTGTGTTGTGTCTGATGGAAACAAAACTAGAAACTTACAACTAAACTACTACCAGTAAGACTCCCTAATCGGGAGATAAGAGACCGTCAGGTCGCAGCGTGATTTTAGGCCAAAATGTGTAGGAGCAGTGTCTAAAAATGTGTTTGAAAAAAACGGCCTGAAGGTGGCGATAAATGGGACAGATCCATATGGATGACATGAGTGTAGAGCAAGTGTGTACCGATTTGCGTGATTTTAGGGAAACATTTGTAAGAGCAGTGTCCAAAAATGTGTTTGAAAAAATCGGCCTGATGGTGGCGCTATATGGGACAGATCCATGTTGATGACATGAGTGTAGACATACTGTGTAGCGATTTGCGTTTTTCTAGGGCAAAATCTGTGGGAGTAGTGTCCAAAAATGTGTTTTTAAAAATCAGCCTGAAGGTGGCGCTAAATGGGACAGATCCATGTTGATGAGATGAGTGTAGACATACTGTGTACCGATTTGCGTGATTTAAGGGCAAAAATTGTTGGAGCAGTGTCCAAAAATGTGTTTTGCAAGAATGGGCCTCATGGTGGCACTAGAAGAGGGCCATGTGAGAATTGATGGGTGGTTTGCCAGGCAAGGAGTGTGTGTGCATAATTTGGCATGGATCGGGGCAACGGTTGCGGAGATATGAGCAGGGCAAAAGTGTGACGTGTGACAGACTGACTGACTGACTGACTGACAGACAGACAGACAGACGGACAGACAGCTAGTCGAGGTTTTGATAGTAAATGCGACCTGACGGTCGCAAAAAAGAGTTACTTCCTCTAGGGCAGGGTTTCTCAGGGTAAAAAAGAGTTACTTCCTCTAGGGCAGGGTTTCTCAGGGTAAAAAAGAGTTACTTCCTCTAGGGCAGGGTTTCTCAGGGTAAAAAAGAGTTACTTCCTCTAGGGCAGGGTTTCTCAGGGTAAAAAAGAGTTACTTCCTCCAGGGCAGGGTTTCTCAGGGTGGGTGACGTCACAACGTCCAGGGGTGTCTCAGAATACTTTGATAATATCTGGAATTTATCATTGTTATTTCTGTCAGAAGCAAGCATGAAGTTAATCATGTGCGTGGTGTTCTTTATTTGTATCATTGCAATGTTATAGGAATAGAAAAAGAAGACTTTCTGGACAAACATGATATACAGTAGTTTGGTAATTGGGACAACTGCTTGTAAATCGGCACAGTCCTGAATTGTCCCTCATGTCTGGCCACCCTATCAGTTCCAGTTCAATGACGAGATTGTGTGCACATCTTGTACCTGTATTTAGGCCAAGGTGGTCAATTAACAACAACAACTTTATTAGGAATAAGATAAGAGATAAAAGCAATATAACAACACTAAACAAGAGTTGAAACAAAGTCAAGTGGGAAAGGAAATAGTAACAGGTGGTTTTTTAGGGGGCGTCTCTGATGGGAGTACATGTGAGTAAATGCAGTACAAGGGCAACGTTTTGACCATGTAGGTCTCCTGTCTGCATCAGGCAAACAGATTAAAGGGATATTTCACTTTCAAAAAAATGTTTTGTTAATTTTATCGTCTACTCAGGCTTTTGGGATCACCCAGAACAGTTTTTAAGTTCAGTTAAATTCAGTATTTAGATATTTGATATTGAATTTCTGGCCAGTGATGTATATTGGACCAATATTACCCATATGTGGAGACCCCTGGTACCCGAGATCCATGTACTGTATGGATATGCTGTGAGAGCCCAAACATGCTTACTCAGTTATGCGTTGTGAAGATCCTATGTCGTCTATGACATCTGACATCATACATACCAGTAAGACTCCCTAAATCGGGAGATAAGTGCCCGTCAGGTCACATACACAAACTTTGGAAGACAATGGTAGCCAATCAGGAGGGAATATGGGAAATGGGACAGATCCATGTTGATGACATGACTGTAGAGATACTGTGAACCGCTTTGCATGATTTTAGGGCAGAATCTGTAGGAGCAGTGTCCAAAAATGTGTTTTTCAAAAATTGGCCAGATGATGGCGCTAGATGGGACAGATGCATTGTGATGACATGACTGTAGAGATACAGGCCCGTTGTACAGATTTTTGGGAGGGGGTCAAGATCACAAACCTGGGCCTCCTTTTCACCTGTGCACAGCGTGGGCCGAAAAATATGTGTTTTTCACGGGAAACTATTGATTTTTAAAGTGAAAAAAAAAATGAAAAAAAAAAACTAACAGTTCTACACGGTGGCAGAACCGTTTAGGCTTAATATAATAGGGTTTATATAAAGCATGATGTCTTAATCTTACCTTGGGAGAAAGTTCTTTCACAGTCACTCAAATCTTTCCTACACAAATAGACTGCTCCCAAGTCCCGTTCAACGGGGCCCCCCCCCCCTATCAGCGGCCCTGAGAGATACTGTGTATCGCTTTGTGTGATTTTAGGACAAAATCTATAGGAGCCTAGGCTCCTACAGATCGAAGGTCAGCCCTAGTGTGTGTGTATGTGCATGTGTGTGTGTGTGTGTGTGTGTGTGTGTGTGTGTGTGTGTGTGTGTGTGTGTGTGTGTGTGTGTATGTGTGTATGTGTGCGTGTGTGTGCGTGTGTATGTATGTGTGTGCACGTGTGTGCACGTGTGCGTGTGTGTGTGTGTGTGTGTCATCTGGGGTCCCAGATGACAGTGACGTGACAATTTAAGGACCTTTAAGACCTTTTTAATACCTAAGAAGGAAGCAACATAAATAAGACCATTACTACATCAAAAGTAATTAACAAACTATACTATAAAAACTGGCCAAATTGTCAAATAATATAAGAAAGGAAATTAGCCGATCAACGCCTCACAGCTTGTAGATCAGCTATTTTCACAATAGGTATCTGTGGAATTGAGTTAAACAAACATGTAATGTCTCAAAGCCTACATGTCAAGTTCTTGTCAGGATGGGGGGTCCCCAGTTCAAATATGATTATTTTGGGGGTCACGGGGCCTGAAAAGGTTGAGGACCACTGACCTAAGCAATGAATGGAAAACAATAAGAGTCAAGTCATGGTCATTGGCAGTTATTCTGGGCCCTTGAATGGAAAACACACTGCTGGTATTAATAGGGAAAGAACAAAATCCAACATGGATCCAAACATGCTTTTGCAATCAATAAAGATGCATTAATGAATTAGAATCTGTGTGCAAGTGCTATGCTCACGCATCTTTATATCTTATCTCAGGTACCATGTGTATGTAGATTATTTGTTTTTTACTTTTTCTTATTGTTGATCTCCTTTTTTCAATCTGTCCAAATGGAAACACATATTCTCTCAACATTGTATCTTGGGGGGAAAGATTTACATAAATTTGACATAATTATGTGCTGTAAAGTAAATGTAATTCAGGGTGCCGTGGATGAGAAAGTTATTTACAGGGGTGTCCTGAGCCAAACATCTAAACAACTGCTATAATTAAATGTATTGTGGCATCTCGATAAGAGGAACACTGCCAGGTAAGAGCGCCACCAGGAGGAGGCCGAGAGAGTGGCATTAAGGCAGAGTAAACCGAGGACCCCTACGTTCCCACTTACCTTCTCAATCAACCTGAACTGACGACATCTGTGTAGTGCGGCTAGGTGGGGCACAGGGGCGGGGTACAAATAGAACCCGTTTCCCCTTTATTTTGAATACTACACTCACCCCTTACTTAAACTACAGAACGCCCAAGAGCTCACTGGCCCTATGGCCCCTTATGCCCCTTTATTAGTTAAGTTAGCGTGTACTGTAAGTGAACTGCTTGGGCTTATTGAGCTGGCGCCCACCTGATTCCCTGTGAAGAGAAGTAACGTTCATACTCTCAGAGCCCCTGTAAAAGCAACGTATCGTTATTCACTTTGCCCTGCGGAGTAACCCACCTACCTGTAAGAGAAAGCCCTATTCCAAGCGCTCCCCTCACCTTCTCTCTTAAAGGAACAGTACGCTAATTCCCCAGAACCTAACTGCTCTGGAGAGCTAAGGGAACATTGCCCAATCCCAAAAGGGGGGGGGGGGGGGGGGGGGACTCTAGTATATGCCTCAGTGAAAAGAAGAAGACTATTTCAGTATGCCTTAACCCTGAACATTTTGTTTGATATTTGCACCGCTTCTTTCACTCTGTAAACCAAATCTCTGAATAAATTAATCTTTTGGCTTGCACCTGCAACAGTGTTGTGTAATGGTTTGGTCCAGTTAAACATGTATTTGCCACAGTATCTACCTAACCTCCCTGGTATTCGTTTACAACAGGCCGTCTGATCCGGTTTAGACCGGATGACAGAAGAAGTAGTCTGGCATAGCCAGACAACTATTCCACAGTCAACAGTCTGGCCACGCCAGACTACAGAAACGTGCCATCCGGTATGGTGTGCCATCCGGCCAAAGTGTAGTCTGTTTTGGACATAAATCATTATCACCTTTTACTGCTCTACCATGACCAAGGCATGGAGCAGTGGACTTAGAACGCCTTTAAAACACTTTTTTATGACTTGAATACTTGGAAGTTAATGATTAACTACGGATAAGAATCTAACTTTAATACTTCGACTCGTGATCATGCTGGTTAGTCGTATAGGCGTCAGTAATGTGTGAGGATTCGTATGAATTTGCTGTTCAAGTCTAAAGTCTAAATCAGTGAAAGGTAAGATATTATCTTAACGTTTTTGTCCAACCTTTAATGTAACTTAATCATGTAGAAATATGACTGCTGAACCACCGTAGGTTTCAGGGTTTGTGAGCAGGAAACAGCAGGTCGGTACTCACTGTTGGTTACTTGTGACAAAGTACAAAGAAGTAATCTCCACGCTCATGAAGAAGAAGACTGCAGCTCGCAAATCAAACTATTTATTTACAGATACATGTTATGTAAATTAAGTGTGGTAATTTGGATATTTGTTCTTCAATACAGGAGACATGGCAGGGTCCAGAGGTCATGGTAGGTCACAATACTTTTTATTACCCGATAGATCAGTGGTTATCAACCTGTGGGTCGGGAACCCCTGAGGGTCCTCACATTATTATGGGGGGAGGCATTGAAGTGACAGTTTAAGGACCTTTAATACCTAACATAAGACCATTACTGCATTAAAAGTGATCTACACACTATACTATTTAAAACATTGTCACAATATTTCTCTGTGGAACCGAGTCAAAGCAAATGTAATGCAATCAACTCCTACAATCCCAAGTGCTTGTCAGGGTGGGGAGACCCTGTTTCAAATATTTTGATTATTTTGGGGGGTCCCCAGGTCAAATTATGTTGATTGTTTTGGGGGGTCGTGGCCTGAAAGGTTGAGAACAACTGTGATAGATGAACCATCAACAACTGATATGGAAAGGAGGGAGATACAGTATGTGGTTCACATTTAAAGCAACGATACAAACATTATCATTCACTGACAGACAAGGCAGACCTTTGCTTAAATGTATTCACAAATCTTATAGTTTTCACCACTGACAGTAAAGATGAAAAAAAAGTAGCGAAAAGATATACCCGTAAATCCCCAATTAGTAGCCCGGGCGTTTATTTCGCAAAATGGGGTCGAATTAAAAGAGACCAGGCGGCTATTGGTAACAGGCTTTTATTTATTTTGGCACTGGCCAGTACTGGGCCATTATTTGGTTACAGTTGCATTTTTATTTTTTTATTTTATAATATACGGTATGGTATACTACTTTAAATTAAACAAGAACAGTAGTGCAAATATGGTAACAGTAGTTCAAGATATGTTCAACAAGAGTAGTCAGTAGTGCAATTATTGGTAATAAAAAAGAAAGAGCTACAGTACAAAATGTACTGTTAAAAGTGCATACAAAATAAAAAAAACTAAATAATACTTCTGTAGCAATCTCAATGCCACTTATCATCCTCTGTCAAACTGAACATAAAACACAACAGTAACACTAATAGGCCTACTCCCTACTGTAACAATGCCATGCCACTCTTCGTCATCCTCTATAAACTGCATACCGTAAACATAAAAAAACTAAAACAAAGCAGCAACCAACAATAATAGGCCTACTGTAACACTCAATGCCAGTCATCATCATCCTGTAAAACCGTGCATGAACAACAAAAAACAACAGCAGCAGCAACAATGGTCCATAAGACTGTAACACTCAATGCCACTCATCATCTGTCTCCTCTTCCTCCTCCTCTTCCTCCCCCTCCCCCTCTCCCTCCCCCTCATCGTCCTCGTCCTCAATCACAAGTTCGTTTTGGAACTCCTGTTCCTCATCACTCTCAAGCTCTTCCTCAGCAGCCTCCGCAGCCTGCTCTTCTCTAGCCTTAACAAGCAGCTCTCTGCCTGCCTGGCATGGCTGCCCCTCCTTGAAGCAATGAATGAGGTGGTCCTCACTCCCATCAACTGCTACAGTCAGCCCACACACCTGGGATAACAAATAAATAAATCAGCCGTGGCTACCGTGTGCATACACCCCTCTCTCACACACACACACACACACACACACACACACACACACACACACACACACACACACACACACACACACACACACACTTTTTTTTTTTCTTACATTAAATGAGTTGATCAGAGTGTCCCGATCCAAGGCGTCCCAGGCTCTCAAGACCCAGTCAATCAGAAGGCGGCGAGAAGGGGCTCTCAGGTTCCCTGACTTGGTGTAGGTCTTGTCTGTGTCACCTGCCATCCAGTTGTCATAGGAGTCACGGAGGTGCGCTTTGAAGGGTCCATTCCACACTACGTCTGGGGCCTGAATGTACTTGGTACACCCTCCAGGTATTACAGCCATTCCAAGGCCGTATCCCCTCTTCAGCTCTGCCTTCGTGGCCACGCTGATATGACAGCGGTAAGCATCCCATGCAAGCAGCCTGGGCCCGAAGTGGAATTTCCCCACCACCTTCTGGAGCCATTCTTCTGGAGGAAGTTATCACGGCTCCGGGGATGTTCTGCATAGCCTTTACATCGCGGACGGCCCCCTTAAACACAATGAACAGCTTCAGTTTTGTCCCGTCTGCTTTTGCTGCCAGGGCCATCGTGATGCGTGCTTTTTCGTGACCGGTGGTCTTGAGCGAAACGGAGCGGGCTCCTCTTTGATTGATTGTACTGTCACCCACCATGTCAAACCACACAGCTGTTTCGTCCATGGCGATGATATTCTTAGCGCTGATCTTCTTGCTCTGTATCTGACGTCCGCAGAATGTGATGAAGTTTACAATCTTGTCAACGGGAGCATCTTTCTGAGCAACAGTTGTTTTTCTCCTGAGGGAAAAGTTGTTACGGCGGAGAAATCTAGAAAGCCAGCCGCGCGTCGCCCCGAACGCCTCCCCATCTCTCTTGTCACCCGCCGTGGCGTACATCTCCTTGGCCTTCACTCGAATCATTTTGCGGGAAACTCTGAGGTTCCGTCCACGCATGTGGTGTATCCACTGACACAGTTTAGTTTCCAGCTCCTCACTCACTTTTTTCCTCCCTCCACCTGACAAGCGAGCCCGCTTGCCATCCGAATCAGCCTGAAAAGTAATTTCACTTTTTTTTTGTCTCCATTCTCTAACGCGCTTCGGATCCACGTTAAACTGCCTGGCGGCTACTTCTCCGGAATGCTGCTCGGCATATTTCACCACCGCTAATTTGAACGTCAAGTCAAACTTTCTGTTCTTCTTCCCTCTTAGACAGTTTGCATTTTCATCTACCGGTACCTCCTGGTCATTATTCTCCTCCATGTTTCCCTCATCCACCTGCTGTATTTCACTTGCCTCCGCCATGCTTCAGTAGCTGTTTCTGTTTGTTTGGGGCGTGACACTGAGGCCCGATTTATACTTCGTTGCATGACAGTGCCATGCGCCAAAAATAGCAGATCTACACACTCACCAGGCGTCGCGGCGCGACGTGTTGTGACCTTGTAGATCAGTTTTTTCCTCTTCTTTGTGCGCGGCACCATCGTGCAACTAAGTATACATTTGGCTTAAGAAGTGTCCGTTCACGAGACGTGCTGTGTGAGCTTGTAGATTTGCTATTTTAGCGCACCACCGTCATGCAACATAAATTACCAGTAGGTTAAAACACAAAACCAAATCAAGAGAACATAAGTATATAAGTACTTAAGTATTAATTAATACTGCGTGTAGTGTCTGATGGAAACAAAACTAGAAACTTACAACTAAACTACTAAAAAGAGTTACTTCCTCTAGGGCAGGGTTTCTCAGGGTAAAAAAGAGTTACTTCCTCTAGGGCAGGGTTTCTCAGGGTGGGTGACGTCACAACGTCCAGGGGTGTCTCAGAATACTTTGATAATATCTGGAATTTATCATTGTTATTTCTGTCAGAAGCAAGCATGAAGTTGAATCATGTGCTTGGTGTTCTTTATTTGTATCATTGCAATGTTATATGAATAGAAAAAGAAATGTCAAAAACTAACTCAAGACTTTCTGGACAAACATGATATACAGTAGTTTGGTATTTGGGACAACTGCTTGTAAATCGGCACTGTCCTGAATTGTCCCTGATGTCTGGCCACCCTATCAGTTCCAGTTCAATGGTGAGATTGTGTGCACATCTGAACAACTAAGATTAGAGACACAAGCAATATACAACACTAAAAACAAGAGTTGAAACAAAGTCAACTGAAATAAATAGTGAACAGTTTTCAGGGGGCATCTCTGATGGGAGTACATGTGCGTAAATGCAGTACAAGGACAACATTTTCACCATGTAGTGTAGGTCTGCATCAGGCAAACGGATTCAATGAACACAACTAATATATCGTCCCTGTGTGTTTGTTGGTGTGTGTGTGTGTGTGTGTGTGTGTGTGTGTGTGTGTGTTTGTGTGTGTGTGTGTGTGTGTGTGTGTGTGTGTGTGTGTGTGTGTGTGTGTGTGTGTGTGTGTGTGTGTGTGTGTGTGTGTGTGTGCGTGAGTGCGTGCGTGCGTGCGTGCGTGCGTGCGTGCGGTGAGTGTCATTGTAAAGTGTTGGTTACATCACTGCATGTCTTCTTAATTATGATTGTTTAAAATGAACAGTAATTCTTACATAATGTCACTAACTGTGTCTTCTCTTTACTCCAGGTAATTTTAAACTCGTCACTGAAGGCTATGCTGACGGTGATCCTGGTAAAAGTGTCACCCTCCCCTGTCACCTCTCTCCTGGGACCAGCGCGTCTTCCATGACAATCAGCTGGTTTAAGAAGTCAGAGTGTATTTACCTGTATAAGAATGGTAAGGTGATAGAGGGGAGGGGGTACGAGGGCAGACTGACCCTGAACATCCAGGAGCTGCAGAAAGGCAATGTGTCTCTGATACTGAGAAACTGCACAGGGAGAGATCATGGAGTTTACATCTGTCAGGTCAAACATGGAGAACAGGAGGAGGAGATTGCTGTGGGATTAGACTGTAAGTGATTTACTGTCACTGTACATCATATCATTAAACATGATATTGTCACTGTCAGGTGGAAACCTTGTCCATGTCCAAAACTGTTACTTTTCAGATCATGGAAAAAAAAATAACATCTGTTCTAATGAATGTAGTTATTATTTAGTCACAAGCTATTTTTAATACTTGTCATTGGTTCAATATTTATAAAACCCACATATATATTTATCCGATTAAACCCTCTGGACTTGGTAAAAACAGACCAGAGATAATTGGCTCTGTACTTGGACCACCTTTGTCCCTCTAACCAAAAATAGTCAAAGAGATGTGGTGTTATGTTCTCCCCAGAACATGGATGTTGGGGGCATAAGTGGTTTAGCACTGTCACTTTCACAATATTTCAAAAATACCAAAACAGACGATCTAAAAAGCTCTCTTGAGCTTGTAGATCCACTTTTGTATGGAAGTTCTTTTGCACAAAAATTCAATAATATATGCGTCAATGAAATAAATAAATGCGTCAATGAAATAAATAAATAACACAATGATATAAATAAATAACACAATGAAATAAATACAAAATACAACTAAATAAATAAATGTTTTTTTCAAAATAGTATTATGTTTTATATTTAATTGCGTTTTCTATTTATTTCTTTGTGTTTTTTATATATATCATTGTGACTTTTCAATTCAACAATGTTTTATTTCATGATGACACATTTAGCTATATCATCAAGCCTTAACAGCCCAAAATTTAAATAAATGAATAATGCAATGAATTATATAAAAAACGCAATGAAATAAATAAAAAACACAATGATATAAATAGATCATACAATTAAATAAATATATACGTTTTTTTTTTATGTTATTGTGTTTTTTATTTAATTTTGCTTTTATTTATTTCATTGTGTTATTTATTTATTTCATTGTGCTATTTATTTATTTCATTGTGTTATTTATTTATTTCATGTTGTATTGCACACTATGCAATGATTTGCTTCGGTGTCTGTCAATCAACAGCAATGGCTTGGGGCGGGACCCCTTTTTATTTCATAAGGACTGCCTTTACGCATTTCCCTCTGCTGCTTTAACATGACAAGCGCTTGACTTCGGTGTCTGTCAATCAAAAGGAACGGGGCGGGAACATAGGGGGGGTTTGGTCACATGGACCAATAGGAGCCGCCGCTAGTTATCATGCTTACCATGGCTCCAACATGGCGGAGACCAACGGAGAGGAATAAAAGTCACACACACACACACACACACACACACACACACAGCCCGCACATCTCGTTGTGAGCTTGTAGATTGGCTATTTTTCGCTGTTTGGTGACCAATCCCGACCCTCCGCGGGTCGTTCTGGGTTGTTCTGGCTGCATGGGGTCTGTTATCAAATTATATCGTTGGCCCAAACATGGAACAAGGCGCACTTGCGCACGAGTCCACGACGCTGTCTGTCTGTCTGTCTGTCTGTCTGTCTGTCTGTCTGTCTGTCCGCCTGTCCATGCCTCCGTGAAGTCGTCCCCCCCCCCCTCTACTCATCAAGTTCACAATTCCGACGCACAGATACACAGATAGATTGATTACCCTGGCTGCATATTAATGTCTGTCTGTCTGTCTGTATGTCTGTCTGTCTGTCTGTCTGTCTGTCTGTCTGTCTGTCTGTCTGTCTGACTGACTGACTGACTGACTGACTGACTGAACTCACTCACTCACGCACGCACGCAGGCACGCACGCACGCACACACATGCATCTGCAGGTTCTCATACTAACAATAGGCCTACATAAATTTGGTAATCAATTAATTCAATAAGTTGGGAAATATAACTATAAATGTAAGCAGGATAAATAGAGGCCTGCCCTATGCCATAATCAAACCAAAACAACACAACTCCAATAGGCTACTCATCATCTCACAACAAACAAAACTGTGGTGAATAGCTTGATAGCCCATCAGTGCCAACGCAGACTTCAAAGGTGCACAGCATCAAAGGCAGGGACAGGGTTGTAGACGCACAGCATGAATGGATGGTGATCGAAGATTAATAACTTCCCCATTCAATCAAGACTGATTGAGATGATGTCACGATTTCTCCTGTGAGCTTTTTAAACAGATATAGTGCTCCCTCTCTCTTTTTGAGCGAGAGAGAGCGATAGGTGGTCTACACACACACACACACACACACACACACACACACACACACACACGTAGGTACGGGTCCATTTGGTGCATTGCTCTGAAATTGTGGATTGCTCCAACCAAATGAATGCATTAACTTGAACTCATATCTATCCATCTATCCATCCATCCATCAGATGGATAGATTCGGCGGCGGCGCGCTGCGGCGCCTCGATCCTCTTCTTCTGCTGAACATCTGGCGCGAGTCCCATCGTTAGAAAGCCTATAGCCTACATTACAACGGTGCGCCTTGTATAGCCTATAGGTCTATATATATTCCATGTTTGGGCCAACGATATCATTTGATAACAGACCCCATGCAGCCAGAACAACGACCCGCGGAGGGTTGGGATTGGTCGCCAGACTCGCCAAACACCGAAAAATAGCCGATCTACAAGCTCACAACGAGGTGTGTCTACAGACTCACAACATGCTTGCGAGTTTGCAGATCTTTCGGTGAGCTACCCAACAATTTGATTAAAAAAGCCATGTCACAGTGACCCATGTTGTAATTTGGCAACATGTTCTTGAGACTATTTATTGTTAAATCAATAGCGTTTGATTGATTGATTGATTGATTGATTGAGGACTTTATTAGAAGTTTGCATAGGAAAAGGTACAGTTTCATGACGGTACAGTTCACTGGTACAAGGTCTACTAAAAGGAGATCCATGAAAAGACTAAGCTTATTTCCACTGGAAACCATTGAAGTATCTCATATCTATATTTATTTCTCCTAATAATTAACAAATTATTAAGCCAGCAATATACAGCTACGTGATTTCATCTGTTCTGTAGGATATTATTCATTCATTATAATGAGGAACGGAACGTGCATCGGTTGCTGTCCGTGGTCTTGGAGGCCCTAGTAGGGTGTAGGGGGCTCCGGTGGGCCTGGCCCCAGGTGCCCACTTTACGGCGGGGTAGCAGTGGTCCACGGGGCCCGGGGAGCTGTGGCGGCTGCCTGCATGGGTGTCAGCGCCGCATAGCTCGGTGGGCGCACAAAGCCTTATAGCTCTGACAATTCTCAACTGTAGGCCTATATCTGTATTCAGTGTACTGTGTTTTAATTGCCCCTCCATCAAACCATCAAGCTTGAAAAAGCGTTTGTGTGCGGGGTGTGTGTGTGTGTGTGTGTGTGTGTGTGTGTGTGTGTGTGTGTGTGTGTGTGTGTGTGTGTGTGTGTGTGTGCGTGCGTGCGTGCGTGCAAGACCTATCGCTCTCTCTCGCTCAAAAAGAGAGAGGGAGCACTATATCTGTTTAAAAGGCTCACAGGAGAAACCGTGACATCATCTCAATCAGTCTTGATTGAATGGGGAAGTTATTAATCTTCGATCACCATCCATTCATGCTGTGCGTCTACAACCCTGTCCCTGCCTTTGATACTGCACCTTTGAAGTCTGCGTTGGCACTGATGGGCTATCAAGCTGCAGATGCATGTGCGTGCGTGTGTGCGTGCGTGCGTGCGTCAGTCAGTCAGTCAGTCAGTCAGTCAGTCAGTCAGTCAGTCAGACAGACAGACAGACAGACAGACAGACAGACAGACAGACAGACAGACAGACAGACAGACAGACATTAATATGCAGCCAGGGTAATCAATCTATCTGTGTATCTGTGCGTCGGAATTGTGAACTTGATGAGTAGAGGGGGGGGGGGGGGACGACTTCACGGAGGCATGGACAGGCGGACAGATGGACAGACAGACAGACAGACAGACAGACAGACAGACAGACAGACAGACAGACAGACAGACAGCGTCGTGGACTCGTGCGCAAGTGCGCCTTGTAGGCCTATAGCCTATATTCCATGTTTGGGCCAACGATATAATTTGATAACAGACCCCATGCAGCCAGAACAACCCAGAACGACCCGCGGAGGGTCGGGATTGGTCACCAAATAGCGAAAAATAGCCGATCTACAAGCTCACAACGAGATGTGCGGGGTGTGTGTGTGTGTGTGTGTGTGTGTGTGTGTGTGTGTGTGTGTGTGTGTGTGTGTGTGTGTGCGTGTGTGTGTGTGTGTGTGTGTGTGTGTGTGTGACTTTTATTCCTCTCCGTTGGTCTCCGCCATGTTGGAGCCATGGTAAGCATGATAACTAGCGGCGGCTCCTATTGGTCCATGTGACCAAACCCCCCCCTATGTTCCCGCCCCGTTCCTTTTGATTGACAGACACCGAAGTCAAGCGCTTGTCATGTTAAAGCAGCAGAGGGAAATGCGTAAAGGCAGTCCTTATGAAATAAAAAGAGGTCCCGCCCCAAGCCATTGCTGTTGATTGACAGACACCGAAGCAAATCATTGCATAGTGTGCAATACAACATGAAGTAAATAAATAACACAATGAAATAAATAAATAGCACAATGAAATAAATAAATAACACAATGAAATAAATAAAAGCAAAATTAAATAAAAAACACAATAACATTAAAAAAAACGTATATATTTATTTAATTGTATGATCTATTTATATCATTGTGTTTTTTATTTATTTCATTGCGTTTTTTATATAATTCATTGCATTATTAATTTATTTTATTTTTGGGCATTTAAGGCTTGATGAAATAGCTAAATGTGGCATCATGAAATAAAAAAACGTTGAATTGAAAAGTCACAATGATATATATAAAAAACACAAAGAAATAAATAGAAAACGCAATTAAATATAAAACATAATACTATTTTGAAAAAAACATTTATTTATTTAGTTGTATTTTGTATTTATTTCATTGTGTTATTTATTTATATCATTGTGTTATTAATTTATTTCATTGACACATTTATTTATTTCATTGACACATTTATTTATTTCATTGACGCATATCATTTAGAATAAATAGGCAAAAAAACTTCCATAACTTTTGAGTGACATTGTAGTATGATGAAGTAAGGTATTCATAAAAAAAAAAAAAAAAAAGTACAGATATACAAGGTTTCTGCCCGACAGCAACGACATGTAGGATATAATTATGTAATCATGTTTATCTATTCCCAAATTACCTCTTGTACTAATGTTTGCTGTGTGATACAAAATTAATAATTTTAACAATGTAAATGTAATGTAAATGACTCCACCAACTACTGCAGTATTGGACTCTATCATAGAGTTATCAACGGGCCTGAAAATGAAGGCCCGGCCCTAACTTGGCCCTAACTGGGCTGACCAGTAATAATGAACATACATTTTATAGCGGGGCAGTTAAGGAGAACAATACTTCAGTTCTGGAAAGAAGCACCAAAATTTGACAGAGTGTACCTCTTGGGTCATTCTTTAGAAAAATCACATTAGACACTTAATTTTCAAAATGGCCGCCAGTTTTAAAGATGGCCGCCTTTTCGGATATGTTTTACAGTACGCCAGCCAGTTAATATTGAATTGTCATAATATTAGAGTTGTTTTGTAGGTTTTAAAACATCCTGAGTTCATTTATTACACTTTTAAAGCAGCCAGAATAACCTTTCTGACTTTTGGTTGGGGTCTTTCCTCACCTGGGACCCCCCAGACAGACCCCTGAGCCTATTTCAGTGATCGCTCTGCTCCTGCTCCAGAACAATGTTAAATTAGATCTGAAATATGCTCTGAAATAAAAAATGGCTTGTAGAAAATAACAGAGGTCTTCCACGGGGGGTCCGGGACCCCTGGGGGGGTCCTCAGAGCTACTACAGGGGGCCTGCCAAATCTCGATGAGATCTTTTTTTCTTTTTTTTTACATTTGAAACTTTGTATGTTTTTATGTATCCTGCTGTTTTATGTATTGTACTTTGATGGTTTATTAGTATTCTCAGTATTATTTATAATGTTTTTGTGTTAAACCGTTATGGTTGACAGGGATTGCAATAATGAAGGTATTGCAACTTTTCACTTTGGGCGCAGAACAACATTTCCGTTTATTGCATTGCACTCACACTGACAACACACACACACACACACACACACACACACACACACACACACACACACACACACACACACACACACACACACACACACACACACACACACACACACACCTCTTTGTTATTGTCACCCCAAAACCCTCACCTTATCCTCTTATAGAGCCCATGGTCAATTACGCCCAAAGAGATTCACTACAATACAGTAATTTCAGACATGCAGGATATATTTGTCTTCATCATCATCATCTTCAATGTCCAACCTAATAGTGTTGACACAGTCTCCACCATATTATAGAGTGAAAGGCAGGTTATTTGAGCAGCTGCACCGTCCCTTACAACCTGCTTTGCAGACACATTTGATGAGCTCAAGTACTGCCTTTGGAGCAGGGAGAGCAAGAAACCTGAAACCTGGAATATACCCTCCACTCTCTGAATTCCTCTATTTTCTTCGATTGGTGGAAGCACAGGGCAATTTGTCAGGTATGATTTATCCTGCATTGTGACGGAGTTGGCACGGAGGTAATGTGGTAGCAGTGCAGCACAAGTTGGAGGTAGCATCTCACCTTCCTCCAAGTTCGTTGAAATAGTTCCCATCTGAGTAATCCCAGGGTTGTTGGACCTTTTGAACTGTAAACATGGCATGCAAAATGTTCCGACTGCATGTTGATGGAAGCTCACCATTAATAAGCTCAGGAGGAATGGCCAATGACCTTGCCAAGGTCCTTGAAGCGGTTAATGGCTTGGTCATCATCATCATCAAGTAGGCATTGACCCATGTCTTTTTGGTGATTCCAACAAATGTTCTTCCCTAGTCGGCACCTGAAAAACTATGTACGCAAGGGAATCCTTAACATTTGTTACATCCAATAACTTGAACTCACTCGAATATATCGATTTCCTTTTTTTGTACCGGAGGCAAGGACTTGATAAGGACGATTCCTTATCAAGGTATCAGCCTCTTCATGTGTTTGCACTTCCTCAAAATCATGTCCCTTGATGAAGGTATCGTATTGATGCCTACTTTGTCATACCGGACAAATTGCCCTGAGCTTCCATCAATTGAAAAAAAAAAAAAGATGGAATTCAGAGAGTGGAGGGTATGTTCCAGTCAGGTTTCTTGCCCTCCCTGCTGCAAAGGCAAAGCTCATCAAATGTGTTTGCAAAGCAGGTTACAAAGGACGGTGCAGCTGCTCAAACAATAACCTGCCTTGCACTCTCCTCCCTGCAAATGCTATAGTGGAAACTGTCAACACTATTAGGGAGGACATATAGTATAGTAGTGAATTTCTCTGGGTACAATTGACCGTGAGCTCTTTAAGAGGATAGGGTGCGGGGTTTGGGGTAATGATAACAAAGAGGTGTGTGTGTGTTGTGTTGTCAGTGTGAGTGCAGTGCAATACATGGACATGTTAGACTGTGCGCCCAAAGTGAGAAGTTGCAATACCTTAATTCTTGCAATCCCTGCAGTAACACCTGTGAACCTGTCTGTCTAACACAAAAATGTTATAAATAATACTGAGAATACTAATAAAAATCACACCCGTGTGAACTGAGCGGTGGTGGTGGTGGTGGTGGGGGGGGGGGGGGGTGCCTCTGTGTGTGTGTGTGTGTGTGTGTGTGTGTGTGTGTGTGTGTGTGTGTGTGTGTGTGTGTGTGTGTGTGTGTGTGTGTGTGTGTGTATATATTGCAGGCTAGACTCAACAGCACCTCTCTGGTCACCCAGGGTACTCAGGCTACACCAGAGGCTACATACAGACAGACAGACACACACGGCCACGCTATGGAGACGGTGTGACCACCGCTCAAAAACAGTTTAAAATGTAAAAAAATAAAGAAAAAAAAAACTTCCCCATCAAGATTCGGCAGGCCCCCTGTAGTAACTCTGAGGACCCCCTAGGGGTCCCGGACCCCCTGTGGAAGACCCCTGGGTATTTGCTACTATTCATTTTAGCTTTCAGAGCCCAGTTACAACAACTTTAATGCTTCAGTTATGATCTAATTTAACATTGCTCTGGAGCAGGAGCAAAGCGATTACTGAGATAGGCTCAGGGGTCTGTTTGGGAGGTCTGAGGTGAGGAAAGACCCCAACCAAAAGTCAGAAAGGTTATTCTGGCTGCTTTAAAAGTGTAGTGAATGAACTCAGGATGTTTTAAAACCTACAAAACAACTCTAATATTATGAAAATCGGACATTAACTGGCTGGCGTTCTGTTCAGAGGCAGCCATCTTGGAAACATGGCAGCCATTTAGATTTTTCAGTGTCTAACGTGTTTTATCATAGGAACAACCCCTAAGGAGTACTTGTGAAAAGTTTTAGGTTTCTTTCCACTTGTGAAGTATTTTAGTGCAAAAATGCATTTATCTGCACCGCTATTAGGCCCTACCTGGCCCGTTAACGTCGGGTCGTTAACGAACTTTAGGGCAAAGTTCTACTCTATCATAGTGGAACTCTACTCTATCAAAATGGTAATATTCTATAACAGTGACTGACAGTCAGGGCTCTATTTTCATTGTCTTAAAGACATCCAGACCAAAACACATATAGGGTTAAATCTGCCTTTTATCATACCCCTTCATACCTGCTTTAGTCGATTTTTTTCATAGCTGCCCCTGTTGCTAGATTTCGGCTGCCCCTGTTGCTAGATTTCGTGGGCTCTCTCATAACTAACAGTGGATTGTCCTTAGGCAAGTGCGGGCATTTATTGAGTTTCAAAGTTAGTATTTTTTTATTGGATTGTGTTTACACAACGTCCTGAGACGAACTACACCGCTTTTTTGACCTCACAGTCACCCTTACTTGTCAAACCGACCCCTCCCTCCCTCCCTTTCTAGCCTCTCCTCTCCCTGCTCTGGTGCAGAGCAGAAGCCATTTGACAAGTAAGGGTGCGTGTGAGGTCAAAACAGCGGTTTGGTTGATCTCAGGACGTTGTGTAAACACAATCCAATAAAAAAAATACTAACTTTGAAGCTAAAGAAATGACCGCACTAGCCTAAGGACAATCCACTGTGTTAGTTATGAGAGAGCCTGCGAAATCTAGCAACAGGGGCAGCCGAAATCTAGCAACAGGGGCAGCTATGAAAAAAATCGACTAAAGCAGGTATGAAGGGGTATGATAAAAGGCAGATTTAACCCTATATGTGTTTTGGTCTGGATGACTCCTTTAAGTACCAGCTCTTTTGCCTTAACTTAAGACCTGGATGCGTAGCAAATGCTGTTTGGCTGATTTGAGAGGGCAAACAGCATTCGCCATGCCAAAGTCTAATGTCAATGAGCAGCTCCAGTCATGTTGCTGCTGGTAAACTGGGAAACAGGTTGGGAAGTGTAACCACTCTCACTGTCCACGGTTTATATTTCACATATTTTTATTTAAAAAAAAAAGAAATTGAGTGAGACAAAATCAATCTTCTGTGTTTACACATTGCTCTAACATGCACTCTCCTTTAACATACTGTATACAGAAACAGAATGCATGTTAACACCTACACTGTATTAACGATGGCATACTGAGGAAGATTAAATGAATGAATCAGAAGATTATTATGGAGAATAAACTTAATTCCTGACTCCTGAGTAGTGTGGAGGTGAACATTTTGTGCATACATTAAAAATATGACAACTTAGGCTGGTTAATAATAAAAGCCATGGACTTAAAGTACTACTGAACCCCTTTCTTGTTTTACTATAAAACTGATCATTTTTAATAGGCTATAAACCAACCTGTCATAGCAAGCAGAAAAACAAACAAACAGAACACTCTTAATGTATATAGTGTAGAATTGTATCAATAAGCTGACGTTTAGTCACTTCACAAATTAAATTACAATGTTGAAAAGACTGCTGAATCATGATTTATATGAGGCAAGATATTATTTTGTATAATAATTGAGATTGTTGTTATTTTATCCTATTCTATTATTGAATTCCATATGTCAGGTTCCTTAACAATTACAACATTATTAATACTCTTTCTGTTTTGTGAAGTATCAGTTATCTAATTATTTCAACCATGTGTTTTCTCTTTCCATGAATGATGAATGTGAACGTGAACTAGACTGTAAGTATCAAATCCGTCCTTCAAGTACCGTAGATCCAATGTTTTACATAATGATGTTTATCTATTCCCAAATGACTTCTTGTACTAATGTTTGATGTTAATAAAGCAATAAGCGGTAACCACAAGCCTCGCGTGGCTTATTGCTTTTCTAAAACGGTCACAATATTGCAACATGAAAATCATAGCATTGCATTATTTAAAGAAAAAAGTACACTTCTCCGCCACCAGGAAGAGACGTTTCCTTGCGTTTACCAGCCACATCCAGGAATGGAACTTACGGAAACCAGTGTGTGTTTATAAAGTCACGTCATTCTTTTTGCTAAAAAAATAGGGAAACAACACTTGTGTTAGATCAGTCTCATGTTAAGAAGTTAAGAACCTTATTCGATCCATACACATGTTTATTTTCATACAGATTTAGCTGCTATGTGGGTGAACATCACATCAAAAACGCTAGCATAGCAACCTAAGCTAAACAGCCGAGTGGTGCCTGGAGAATAGAGGGCGCTTGTTGCCTTTACAAGCCCCGCCCGGAGCCATTCAGTCACTGTCCTATGCATGCGGGCGGTGCTTAGAAGCACCCGCACGGCAGGATTTGAGGGGAAATCAAACGCTCGCTTCTCTAGTTCAGCCTCACGGCACAGTGGAAAGAAATAACGCACCTGGCTTTGATATAAACTGATTCAAGGTGTGGGTCTCAGATATACCACGGCAACCAGCCAATCAGAATCAAGGAATGGAACTAGCCGTTTTAGAATACAAAATAAATAATTGTAACAAGCCCTAACTGGGCTGACCGGCCCAGCCCTTCTAATTAACATAAATTTTAGGCTTTACCTGGCCCGTTAACGGTGGGTGGGTGCAACCGCGGTTTTCCCGGTGAACCTGAGCGCAACGGTGGGGGGCGCGGGAGTTTGGGGAACACACACCACTGACTATTGCCAATGATAGAGAGGTTTTATACTGTATATGGCTTTATGTAATCAGAGGCACTCTTGCCAATTTCGTAAGAGACTCATCGCCAATTGCAAGAAATTTAAAAGTTATTTGGGGCCATGATGATAACCTCTTCTTTCTCTGTGTTATTGTTTACAACCACAATTATTCACGTGTGGAAAGATCGCAGTTCCACTAGTTTTGCTAGTAGGCTAGTGTAGGCTTAGAAGCCTTTTCAGAAGTTAGTTTAATGTTTTCCATTTAATGATTTATTTTATCGTCATCTTGCGCTAATGCACGCAACAGTTTTCGCCAGGTTTTAAGGTCTTATTTTAGATGTTTCTCATAAGCTCGCGACCCTCCTTGCCCATTGGCCCCCACTGTTGCGCTCAGGTTCACCGGGAAAACCGCGGTCGCCGGGTGGGTATGGTCGGGTTAGGGCAAAATTCTACTCTATCCTAGTGGAACTCTACTCTATCATTGTGCTACTATTCTATAACAGTGACTGACAGTCAGGGCTCTATTTTCATTGTCTTAAAGGAGGACTTCACCACTTTTCAACCTGTCTTCGTAATGGGTCATCACTAATGTTCATGATAAAATAGCACAATTTGTACCAGCTGTTTTGCCTTAACTTAAGACTTGGAGGTGTAGCAAATGCTGTTTGGCTGTTCTGAGTGGCCAAACAGCATTTGCCAGGCATCCAGGTCTTAAGTTAAGGCATAGAAGCTACTTAAGACAATCAAAATAGAGCCCTAAGTCTCATATCAATGAGCAGCTCCAGTCATGTTGCTGCTGGTAAACTGAGAAACAGGTTGGGAAGTGTAACCACTCTCATTACTTTATATTTACATTTAACATATTTTTTTCAAAAACATTTTTTGACTGAGTCAAAATCAATCTTCTGTGTTTACAGTACATATTGCTCTAACAAGCACTCTCCCTTAAAGTAGTTTACCCCCAAAATGACCTTTTTTCTATTGATTACTCATGCCATGGAGAGTAGAGTTCAATAATATTTTTTGGTTTTTGTCACATTCCTAAGACAAAGATTTGAATCGAGTAACTTTCCCCCCCTTTGATTCCGGATGGGGACCCGTTTCGAAACGGGTCCCCATCCAGAACGAATGGGGGTAAATTTATTGTTATCACATTTTTCACACAGTAATCAATAGAAAAAAAGACATTTTGGGGCTGAACTACTCCTTTAAAGGGATCCCTAAATATGCCTTAACCCTTAAGTGCTGTTCGGGTCATTTTGACCCGTTTTACATTTTCATTTGAAAAAAAAAGGTAGAAGTTAAATATGTTTCCACCTGAAACTCACTGGCCTTAAAGATTCTTCTGAGATGAACATGTAAAAAAAATATTTTTGCACTACACCCATGCTACACCCCCCTCATATTTTTGGAACCTTAAGTGCTGTTCGGGTCATTTTGACCCGGAAGCACAGAAATACACAGTATTATGCCAAAACACAGACACACAGTCACCCCCACTTCTAACACCCCCCTTCCGAAGCCCCATTCCGAACCCTCCCCGCCTTCCTATAAGCATGAGCAATATTGCCCAGTATTAAATTAAGTAGTTTTTTTTATATGGATTTCAGCTAAATCAGTAAAAACGCCTAGCTCTTTCAGTGTTTAATGTGATATAGCAAAGCAGAAATGCAAACATTTACCAAATATATCATATGAATTGTTTGGTATTGAGTCAAAGTCAATGTATCATGATGATTTGTTAAGTTAAAATTTATATTAGTGTTGTTTTTTTTAAAACCAAATATCCACCGGGTCAAAATGACCCGAACAGAACGAAGGTGTAGTGAATCTGAACAGAACTTAAGGGTTAATACATTATAATTGTCCTCTATAAATACAATGTAAAATTTAAAACATCTTAAATATTTTATTTCTTCTAGAAATAGCTAATCTTTCACTCAAGAGGGGAAATGCCTGTCGCAAGTTGATGATGTCATAAATCCATGTATGAGCTATCCCTATAGAATTTATGGCATGCATGTGAAAATAAAAACAAACTTTAATTCCTATGGTTAATATGAGCATCAAATCAATATTTCAAATGTTTGTGTGTTGTTGTTTTGTGCCATAAATTCCATAGGGATAGACCACACATGGTTTTATCAACTTGTGACGGGCATTTCCCCTATTGACTGAAAGATTGGCTATTTCTAGAAGAAATACAATATTTAAGGTGTTTTTAATTTTACATTGTAGTTATAGAGGACAATTATAATGTATTAAGTCATATTTGTCGTATTAGCGAGGGATCCTTTTAACATACTGTATACAGAAACAGAATGCATGTTAACACCATACACTGTATTAACGATGGCATACTGAGGAAGATTAAATTAATGAATCAGAAGATTATTAAGGAGAATAAACTTAATTCCTGACTCCTGAGTAGTGTGGAGGTGAACCTTTTGTGCATACATTAAAAATATGACTATTTAAAGCTATACTGTGTAAGTTGCTCAACTTGTGGTCAGTAGCTCTATAGCAAACCTCGGTCGCGTCCGCGTCTTTCGGCCGTTTTTCGGTTCTCACACCCCCGCGTCTGCCTCCACCTCGCCGAGATCTATCTTTTGAGGGGTCCCTGGTTCCTGTGCGTTCAGCCATTCCGGAGATACACTCCTTCACCCATGCTTCACCGTGCACCCAAGTATAGAGACACACGGGAGACTACAAATATGGCCGCCCTAGCGACCCCACTCCAAGATGCGCTGTGATTGGCCGGCAGTGTATAACCCTCGCTGTGATTGGCCGCAATTTTTCCACGAAAACCGGTCCCCGGTAGGGATCATAGAAAACATATAAAGAGAAGGCTTTTGAAGCTGAAAATAACGGAGTGGGGGTTCTAAAACTTTAGCGATTTAACAGTTAGGACCATTTTAAGATTTGTTTTATAAAAAAAGTTACATGGTATAACTTTAATGTCTCAAGGTTGGTTAATAATAAATGCCATGGACTTTGATTCAAGTACTACTGAACCCCTTTCTTGTTTTACCATAAACCAACCTGTCATAGCAAGCAGAAAAACAAACAAACAAACAAACAAACAAAACACTCTTAATGTAAACTATAGCATAGAATTATATCTCTAAGCTGACGTTTAGTCATTAAATTGCAATATTGAAAAGAATGCTGAATCATCATGATTTATAAGGCAAGATATTATATTGTATAATAATTTAGATAGTTGTTATTTTATCCCATTCTATTATTGATTTCCATATTACAGGTTCCAATTAAAACATTATTAATAATCTTTCTGTTTGTGAAGTATCAGTTTTCTAATTATTCCAACCATGTGTTTTCTCTTTTCATGAATAATGAACGTGAACTAGACCGTAAGTATCAAATCAATCCTTCATGTAGATCCAATGTTTTACATCATGTTTTCACCATAGCAGAATACAAACTGAATGATTCTAAACCAATTAAACCCTCTATACTTAAAGGGATATTTCACATAAAAAAAAATAAAAAAAAAATGGTCATTTTATCATCTAATCAGGCTTTTATGAACACCTTGAACAGTTTTTAATTTGCTTAATTCAGTATTTGGATATTTGATTCAAATGTTACCAGGCCCTCCTCCTCCAGGGCTTCTCCCCATACACACCCATTGTAACTTCAAACTCCATTTTAACCATGATAGATTAAAAAATAAAAATACATGAAAAAGGTTATTGAAAAAAAAAACACAAAAAAAAACAGACCACGGTATTAGGAGGCTAGTATGAGCCACCAGAAAACAAATGTGTTTTTAATGAATCTATAATGGTTAAAATGGAGTTTTGTTCCCAAAAGCGATACAATACAAGTTTTTTAAAAAGTGAAATATCCCTTTAATGAAACAGATCTGAGTTAACTCTGTAATTGGACCCCTTTCTCCCTATACAAATCTCTTAGTTAAAAAAAAAAAAAACAGCCAAACTACAAGCTCACAGCTTATTGCGGTGCAACACGTTGTGAGCTTGTATATTGGCTATTTTTTGGCAAATTTGGAGTTACATTGTTGTGATTAAGTAGATTAAGTAAGGCAATAAAGTAGAAAACAAACCTAATCCAGAGTTACAAGATTCTGCCTGACAGCTTTGTGAAGTATTACTTTTCTAATTATTCCAACCATGTGTTTTCTCTTTTCATGAATGTGAACGTGAACTAGGGAGTAAGTATCAAATACATTTTACTTCATGTAGATCCAATAGATCAAAGTGTTTTATAAAGTTGTTATTAGAATGCTGAATCATTATTAAGCAAGCTCTTATTTTGTATAATAATTGAGTTAGTCGATGCATTTAACCCATTCTGTTATTGTATTCCATGTTTCAGTTTCAGGGCCGGTTCTAGGGGGATCAGGGGTGGGCAGAGCCCTAGGTGGTGGTTGGGGATAGGGCCTTTCTGTGTGGAGTTTGCATGTTCTCCCCGTGTCTCCTATGGTAGATACCCTCACAAAAACATGCAGTAATCCTGGTCTCTATAATGCCTCCCCCTGGCCAGCCGGGGCACCTGATGGAGGGGAAAGGAACTGGTTGGAATAACGCGTTCCTTCCACGCGCTACGTCCAAACCGGGGAAATCCCCCCTGTCAGGTGAAAAGAAGCAACTTGGACTACTCATCCATTGAAAGAAGCATGAGGTCAGTTGTCTCCCCAGTTGTCTCCCCAGGCGCGGCAGAGGGAGAGCAGAGCCCAGGATTACATAGGCAATTGGCACTGGGTGAATAGTAAACGGCGACCTGTGGTCGCAATAACAGTGAGTGACAGTCAGGGCCCTAAAATGAAGCTCTTAATCCCAGCTCATATTCCTTAATTAAGTGATAACGGCATCATCTTATTCAAGGACACAACAGATTGATCATTATGATTAATGAAGCAAGCTATTAGTTTGTATAATAATTTAGATAGTCAATTAATTTAACCTATTATCGCAATCCTTAACAATTTGCAAATTATTAGTAATCTTTCTGTTTTGTGAAGTATCAGTTTTCTAATTATTCCAACCATGTGTTTTCTCTTTTCATGAATGATGAACGTGAACTAGTTGGTAAGTATCAAATCAATCCTTCATGTAGATCCAATGTTTTACATCATGTTTTCACCATAGCAGAATACAAACTGAAGGATTCTAAACCAATGAAACCCTCTATACTTAATGAAACAGACTCTGTAATTGGACCCCTTTCTCCCGCTATACAAATCTCTTTGTAAACAAAACAGCCAAACTACAAGCTTACATCTTATTGCGGTGCAATTCGTTGTGAGCTTGTATATTGGCTATCCAGAGCCCACCCAAACATGCATCCTGCCCACCCAATCAAAATAAAAAAAATAAAAAATCTAAAACTAAAATATCAATTTACAGGTTAGATCAAAGGTGCACACAGTAACTTTCATGTATTCAGAGATTCAAATCCAGATCTTGTGCTGATCTTTAAAGTGAATGGCAGCCGATACTGTATTGATTAAAGTAACACCCAAACACACCTTGGCACCGTGCCCAGATTGCCACACCCATAATAGCAACATGGGCATTGGTCACTCCTCCATGTCTTCATTTAATTAATAAGACCTGCCCTTAATTAAGACCAAAAGAGGGCCCTGTGTGTCAGAGCAGTTCCTGATGTAATCTGACAGATGTGATTACATTCCAATCATCATAATCCACCCTATCGGTTTACATAATTATTCCATTAACGTGAGCTCTTCCTTAACATACTGTACACAGAAACAGAATGCATGTTAATAGCAGATATAAATGATGGCATACTGAGGAAGATTAAATGAATGAATCAGAAGATTATTATGGAGTAGTTTCTGAGTAGTGTGGAGGTGAACGTGTTTTGCATACGTTCAAAATATTGCAGTTGATATGATTTTGAATAATAATTATAATAATATAAGGGTAATAATAATTATAATTTGTTATTAGAATGCTGAATCATAAAAGTTATTATTTTATTATAATTGAGTTAATTAATTTAACTGATTCTGTTATTGCACTTGGACCACTGTTTCCCTCTACACCAAATTGCTCTGTTAAAAATACTGTAGCAGATCTACAAGCTCACAGCGTGTGGCGTTACGATGCGTTTAGAGCTTGTAGAGCCAAATTCTTTGGTTAATGTTCCTCCCTGAATGTGGATGTTGGGGTTCAGGTGTTTAAATGTCACAGTGAATTGTAGCTATATCCTACATTGCTTGACGTTTTAAAGTCTAATGTTTTCTTAAAGGACAACTTTAGTTTTTTACAACAAGGGTTCATATTTTAGATTGTAATGAAAGAATATATTTCAGGCCTGAAATTGAAGGCCCGGCCCTAACTGGGCTGACCGGCCCGGCCCGACTAATTAACATACATTTTAGGCTCTAACTGGCCCGTTAACGCCGGGTGGGTGCAACCGCGGTTTTCCCGGTGAACCTGAGCACAACGGTGGGGGCACGAGAGTTTGGGGAACACACACCACTGACTATTGCAGATGATGGAGAGGTTATATATATAGCTTTATGTAAAGTATCATTTTGTGAAATTGATGAAGAGGAACTTCGTAAAACCATATCGCAAATGACATCGTCTTCTTGCTCGCTGGATGCAATACCCACGCCATTTCTCAAAGAGGTTGTAGACTGTGTGATTGGAGATATCCTAAAAATAGTAAATAACTCTATACAATCAGGTGTCTTTCCAGAAACACTGAAAACGGCCGTAGTTAAGCCCTTACTCAAGAAACACAACCTCGACCCGTCCATGCTGTATAATTATAGACCCATTTCCAATTTGCCTTTTCTGGGCAAGGTCCTAGAAAAAATTATCTTTCATCAATTGGATGTATTTCTGCAGAACAATAAGGTGCACAACAAATTCCAATCCGGCTTCAGGAAAGGACACAGCACAGAAACTGCACTTTTAAAAGTAATTAATGATCTTAGGGTGTCTGCTGATAACAAAAATGTATCCGTTCTCCTACTGCTGGATCAAACGGCGGCTTTTGACACAATTGACCATACAATTCTAATACAACGTCTTGAACACTGGGTAGGGCTGTCAGGCACAGCTTTGTCCTGGTTTTACTCCTACCTAACAGGCAGAAGCTACTTTGTTAATCTAGCTGACTTTGAGTCAAACAAACACAACATCTGCTCTGGTATTCCACAGGGCTCAATTCTTGGTCCTTTATTATTCTCCCTCTATATACTGCCGCTGGGAGAACTTATTTCCGCTCACGGTGTGAATTTCCATTTCTATGCTGATGACACCCAGCTGTACCTTTCGGTAGCTCCGGACGACCCCTGTTTAATACACACATTAATCATGTCACCAAGATTGCCTTCTTTCACCTTAGAAATATTGCGCGAATTAGAGCCTATCTAACATTGGACGATGCAAAAACGCTGATCCACGCTTTTGTTTTCTCTCGGCTTGATTACTGCAACGCACTTCTCTCTGGTCTGCCAAAGAAAACAACTGACAGTTTGCAACTTGTTCAAAATGCGGCAGCCAGAGTTTTAACTAAAGCTAAGATGAGAGAACATATTACTCCAGTCTTAGCGTCGCTACACTGGCTCCCGGTTGTTTTTAGGATTGATTTAAAAATTATTTTACTTGTTTATAAAGCTCTAAATGGTCTGGCACCTTCGTACCTCTATGACTGCCTGCATAGATACGTTCCAAACCGCCCACTCAGGTCTTCTAGTGCTGACCTACTCGATGTGCCTAAAATGAAATATAAAAAATATGGTGAAGCAGCTTTCTGCTTCTACGGACCGACAGTTTGGAATAAGCTCCCACTACACCTAAGACAGGCAGCCTCTGTGGATAGCTTTAAAGCACAGCTCAAGACCTATTTCTTTACTCTTGCTTTTAGCTGAATTATTTTTTTTATCTCTTTGATGCTATTGACGTCCACACTGTTCTGAAATTGTTCTTCAATGTTTTATGTTTTTATTGTTCTGCTTTATTGTATTCATGTGTATTTTATTTTTTCTGTTAAGTAACTGTGCTTCATTTTCTGCTCTGTAAAGCACTTTGAGCTGCATTTCATGTCATGAAAGGTGCTATACAAATAAAGCTTTATTATTATTATTATTATTAATGAGAGGCACTCTTGCCAATTTCGTAAGAGACTCGTCGCCAATTGCAAGATATTTAAAAGTTATTTGGGGCCATGATGATAACCTCTTCTTCCCACTACTAACTAGACTAAGGATTTATATTGTCTGTGTTATTGTTTACAACCACAATTATTCACGTGTGGAAAGATTGCAGTTCCACTAGTTTTACTAGTAGGCTATAGTGTAGGCTTAGAAGCCTTTTCAGAAGTTAATTTAATGTTTTCCATTTAATGACTTCCGTTATCCTCATCTAATCTTGCGCTAATGCACACAACTGTTTTCACCAGGTTTTAAGGTCTTATTTTAGTTGTTTCTCATAAGCTCGCGACCCTCCTTGCCCATTGGCCCCCACTGTTGCGCTCAGGTTCACCGGGAAAACCGCGGTTGCCGGGTGGGTATGGTCGGATTAGGAAAAAATTCTACTCTATCATAGTGGAACTCTACTCTATCATTGTGGTACTATTCTATAACAGTGACTGACAGTCAGGGCTCTATTTTCATTGTCTTAAAGGAGGAGTTCACCACTTTTCAACCTGTCTTCGTAATAGGTCCTCACTAATGTTCATGATAAAATAGCACAATTTGTACCAGCTCTTTTGCCTTAACTTAAGACTTGGAGGTGTAGCAAATGCTGTTTGTCTGTTCTGAGTGGCCAAACAGCATTTGCCAGGCATCCAGGTCTTAAGTTAAGGCATATAAGCTACTTAAGACAATCAAAATAGAGCCCTAAGTCTCATATCAATGAGCAGCTCCAGTCATGTTGCTGCTGGTAAACTGAGAAACAGGTTGGGAAGTGTAACCACTCTCATTACTTTATATTTACATTTAACATATTTTTTTCAAAAACATTTTTTGACTGAGTCAAAATCAATCTTCTGTGTTTACAGTACATATTGCTCTAACAAGCACTCTCCCTTAAAGTAGTTTACCCCCAAAATTACCTTTTTTCTATTGATTACTCATGCCATGGAGAGTAGAGTTCAATAATATTTTTTGTTTTTTGTCACATTCCTAAGACAAAGATTTGAATCGAGTAAATTTCCCCCCCTTTGATTCCGGATGGGGACCCGTTTCGAAACTGGTCCCCATCCGGAACGAATGGGGGTAAATATATTGTTATCACATTTTTCACACAGTAATCAATAGGAAAAAAGTCATTTTGGGGCTGAACTACTCCTTTAAAGGGATCCCTGGCTAAATTATGACAAATATGCCTTAATACATTATAATTGTCCTCTATAAATACAATGTAAAATTAAAAACACCTTAAATATTGTATTTCTTCTAGAAATAGCTAATCTTTCACTCAAGAGGGGAAATGCCTGTCGCAAGTTGATGATGTCATAAATCCATGTATGAGCTATCCCTATAGAATTTATGGCATGCATGTGAAAATAAAAACAAACTTTAATTCCTATGGTTAATATGAGCATCAAATCAATATTTCAAATGTTTGTGTGTTGTTGTTTTGTGCCATAAATTCCATAGGGATAGACCACACATGGTTTTATGACATCATCAACTTGTGACGGGCATTTCCCCTATTGACTGAAAGATTGGCTATTTCTAGAAGAAATACAATATTTAAGGTGTTTTTAATTTTACATTGTAGTTATAGAGGACAATTATAATGTATTAAGTCATATTTGTCGTATTAGCGAGGGATCCTTTTAACATACTGTATACATAAACAGAATGCATGTTAACACCATACACTGTATTAACGATGGCATACTGAGGAAGATTAATTAATGAATCAGAAGATTATTATGGAGAATAAACTTAATTCCTGACTCCTGAGTAGTGTGGAGGTGAACATTTTGTGCATACATTAAAAATATGACTATTTAAAGCTATACTGTGTAAGTTGCTCAACTTGTGGTCAGTAGCTCTATAGCAAACCTCGGTCGCGTCCGCGTCTTTCGGCCGTTTTTCGGTTCTCACACCCCCGCGTCTGCCTCCACCTCGCCGAGATCTATCTTTTGAGGGGTCCCTGGTTCCTGTGCGTTCAGCCATTCCGGAGATACACTCCTTCACCCATGCTTCACCGTGCACCTGAGTATAGAGACACACGGGAGACTACAAATATGGCCGCCCTAGCGACCCCACTCCAAGATGCGCTGTGATTGGCCGGCAGTGTATAACCCTCGCTGTGATTGGCCGGTAGTGTGATGACGCAATTTTTCCGCGAAAACCGGTCCCCGGTAGGGATCATAGAAAACATATAAAGAGAAGGCTTTTGAAGCTGAAAATAACGGAGTTGGGGTTCTAAAACTTTAGCGATTTAACAGTTAGGACCATTTTAAGATTTGTTTTATAAAAAAAGTTACATGGTATAACTTTAATGTCTCAAGGTTGGTTAATAATAAATGCCATGGACTTTGATTCAAGTACTACTGAACCCCTTTCTTGTTTTACCATAAACCAACCTGTCATATCAAGCAGAAAAACAAACAAACAAACAAACAAAACACTCTTAATGTATACTATAGCGTAGAATTGTATCTCTAAGCTGACGTTTACTCATTAAATTGCAATATTGAAAAGAATGCTGAATCATCATGATTTATAAGGCAAGATATTATATTGTATAATAATTTAGATAGTTGTTATTTTATCCCATTCTATTATTGATTTCCATATTACAGGTTCCAATTAAAACATTATTAATAATCTTTCTGTTTGTGAAGTATCAGTTTTCTAATTATTCCAACCATGTGTTTTCTCTTTTCATGAATAATGAACGTGAACTAGACCGTAAGTATCAAATCAATCCTTCATGTAGATCCAATGTTTTACATCATGTTTTCACCATAGCAGAATACAAACTGAATGATTCTAAACCAATTAAACCCTCTATACTTAAAGGGATATTTCACATAAAAAAAAAAAAAAAAAAAATGGTCATTTTATCATCTAATCAGGCTTTTATGAACACCTTGAACAGTTTTTAATTTGCTTAATTCAGTATTTGGATATTTGATTCAAATGTTACCAGGCCCTCCTCCTCCAGGGCTTCTCCCCATACACACCCATTGTAACTTCAAACTCCATTTTAACCATGATAGATTAAAAAATAAAAATACATGAAAAAGGTTATTGAAAAAAAAAACACAAAAAAAAAAACAGACCACGGTATTAGGAGGCTAGTATGAGCCACCAGAAAACAAATGTGTTTTTAATGAATCTATAATGGTTAAAATGGAGTTTTGTTCCCAAAAGCGATACAATACAAGTTTTTTTAAAAGTGAAATATCCCTTTAATGAAACAGATCTGAGTTAACTCTGTAATTGGACCCCTTTCTCCCTATACAAATCTCTTAGTTAAAAAAAAAAAAACAGCCAAACTACAAGCTCACCGCTTATTGCGGTGCAACACGTTGTGAGCTTGTATATTGGCTATTTTTTGGCAAATTGGAGTTACATTGTTGTGATTAAGTGGATTAAGTAAGGCATTAAAGTAAAAAACAAATCTAATCCAGAGATACAAGATTCTGCCTGACAGCTTTGTGAAGTATCAGTTTTCTAATTATTCTAACCATGTGTTTTCTCTTTTCATGAATGTGAACGTGAACTAGGGTGTAAGTATGAAATCAATTTTACTTCATGTAGATCCAATAAAAGTGTTTTATAAAGTTGTTATTAGAATGCTGAATCATTATTAAGCAAGCTCTTATTTTGTATAATAATTGAGTTAGTCAATGCATTTAACCCATTCTGTTATTGCATTCCATGTTTCAGTTTCAGGGCCGGTTCTAGGGGGATCAGGGGTGGGCAGAGCCCTATGTGGTGGTTGGGGATAAGGCCTTTCTGTGTGGAGTTTGCATGTTCTCCCCGTGTCTCCTAGGGTAGATACCCTCACAAAAACATGCAGTAATCCTGGTCTCTATATTGCCTCTCCCTGGCCAGCCGGGGCGCCTGATGGAGGGAAAAGGAACTGGTTGGAATAACACGTTCCTTCCACGTGCTACGTCCAAACCGGGGAAATCACCCATCAGGTGAAAAGAAGCAACTTGGACTACTCATGCATTGAAGGAAGCATGAGGTCAGTCCGTTGTCTCCCCAGGCATGGCAGAGGGAGAGCAGAGCCCAGGATTACTTAGGCAATTGGCACTGGGTGAAAAATGGGTTACAAAATCGTGGGATAAAAATTGTGGGGAAAAAAAATAAATACCAAAATAGGGCCCTATGTGTCAGCAGTTCCTGATGTAGTCTGACAGATGTGATTACATTCCAATCGTCTCAATCCTATTTATTTATATAATTATTCCATTAACATAAGCTCTTCCTTAACATACTGTACACAGAAAAAGACAATAAATGCAAATAAATGATGACGTTCTTGGTCCATATCATCCTCCAACTTAACACTTTCGTTAGCCCACAAAAACATGCAGCAGCAATGCTGGTGTTATTATGAAAACACTGAAGACGTGCGCTCTCTCTATCTTTATGTGTGTGAATGTGTGCGCGCGTGTGTATGTGTGTGTTATTTTGTATAATAATTGAGATAGTCTATTCATTTAACCTATTATCGCATTCCATATTTCAGGTTATTAAACAATTTGCAAATTATTAATAATCGTTCTGTTTTGTGAAGTATCAGTTTTCTAATTATTCCAACCATGTGTTTTCTCTTTTCATGAATGATGAACGTGAAATAGCCTGTAAGTATCAAATCAATCCTTCATGAAACCCTCTATACTTAATGAAAAAGACTGTAATTGGACCCCTTTCTCCCTCAAAAAAAAAAAAATAAATAAATAAAAACTACAAGCTCACAGCGCAATGCTTTGTGAGCTTGTATATTGGCTATTTTTGCAAATTTGGAGTGACATATAGTAGTATGATGAGGTAAGGATTAATGTACAAAAAAAATCCAGAGATGCTAGGTTTCTGCCTGACAGTGACAATATGTATAATTATGTAATCATGTTTATCTCTTCATGTATGAATTACTCTGTGCTTTGGTAATGGCTAATGAGTGTTTAATGTAATTTAAGTCTTCATTCTTTTTCCATATCACTGATTGTTGATATTTATGATTTGATTCGAGACATTTTGATCATACGATTTACAGGTTAGATTAAAGGTGCACGCTGTAACTTTCATGTATTCAGAGATTCAAACCCAGGTACTCTGAGCAAGTGCTGGCATTTTTTTAAAATAACACTGCATCTTGTGTGATCTTTAAATTGAATGGCAGCCGATATTTGATTAAAGTAACGCCCAAACACACCCGTGACTAATTCAGGGACAGTTTACTGTCAGGCCCGGATTTATATGACATGAGGCCCCTGGGCAAGGGGAAATAAAGAGGCCCTCGTGCGCGCGCAAAAATGCCAACTCCGGTCCACCTGACCACACCGTGACCTCACCTCCGGACCGGCCCGTGCATAATCTGACTGTGTATCCTCATTGGCTCATTGCAAGGGTCTAAAGTGGATACTGAAGTGGGTGTGTGTGCATGTGTGTAGCCTATGTGTGTAGAAAGTACCGGATCCATAGAGTGGGCGGGCTAATTATTAATTAATATTGGATAACCGGGATGAAATGTGTAACCTAAACTTACAGCTGTGTCCACTTAAAGGCAAGCCATCAGCGCACTGATCAGCATGCCTTGCGCTGGATGCCGTGCTAAAAAGTTAAACCTCTCATATAGCTCCATCGCGCATATTTTCACTGTAGGCTACAGTCTGTACGGTGGGGGTCCATTTCTCTCTCTTTTTCTGTCGTTCTCTCTGCCTCGCAGCGCTGTCTCTATCTATGTGTGCGTGTGTGTGTGTGTGTGTGTGTGTGTGTGTACACGCGCCTGAATGTGCGTGCATTCCGAATCCTGCCTTCCTCCTCCCGTCTGCCTGTCTGTTGTGTTGTGAGAGAAGTTGAACTCATTCATTCATAAAATAAAAATGCTTACAGTAGCCTACAAGTTTGAAGTAGCATAGGCTTAGTTGACTGTGTTTACTGCTGCTATTGCATATTTAAGTTCATTTATTATTAGAGCGTCCTCCTCTCGTTCAGCACAACGCAGCGAATCACCGATTCATAAAAACAAAAGGAAAAAAGACGGACATTCTGTAGGCTTGAATCCATTTCTGTGATCTAAGAAAACTGAGAATAGCCTACAGGCAATATGAATAATTTGACATTATGGAAGATGCGGTTGGCTGTTGCGGTTGGTTCTGTAAATTGGATGATATAATGCAGTTGGATAATGGTTGATGAATTTTGCGGGCGGATTTGGATGACGCTCAGAGCCTATCACGCACCTAGTGTGGTTGTGTGTGTGTGTGTGTGTGTGTGTGTGTGTGTGTGTGTGTGTGTGTGTGTGTGTGTGCGGGCGTGCGTGCGTGTGTGCGTGCATGCAGCGAGAGGGGAAAATCATTAGTTCCCGCTCTCGTGCACAATTAGAATTAAAAACAAATGTAATATTGGCTATGTATCGGGGATGCATCCTGGTGAAATATCTGGCAGTGTGTGATCCCTTGTCGGTGATCTGTCGGTGATCAATCTTGTCGGGGAAAAACCACAACGAGCCGATTTCAAGAAAGTCAATCGTTCAGTGTGAAATACTCTAATGATCTGATGCCTCGCCGACCACGCAAAATCGTACAGTGTATTCGAGCCCTTAGACTGCACTAAGCTTTCAGAGCCAGCTACATGCAGTGCGGCCAGCAGAGCAGAATCTCTCAATGTTATTACCATAATAAAACAAAATATACTGTAACTAAACACAAATATCACTTTATTTTGATTGCAATACTTTAAAATGTCATCATAAAAAAATAATTAAAAACATAATAATCACCATAATAGCAACATGTGTGATTGGTCACACCTCCACGTCTTCATATAAGTAATAAGACCTGCTGTTAATTAAGACCAAAACAGGGCCATGTGTGTCAGAGCAGTTCCTGATGTAGTCTGACAGATGTGATTACATTCCAATCATCACATTCCACCCTATTGGTTTACATAATTATTCCATTAACATGAGCTCTTCCTTAACATACTGTACACAGAAACAGAATGCATGTTAATAGCAGATATAAATGATGGCATACTGAGGAAGATTAAATGAATGAATCAGAAGATTATTATGGAGTAGTTTCTGAGTAGTGTGGAGGTGAACGTGTTTTGCATACATTCAACATATTGCAGTTGATATGAAAAGCAAATCATTTTGACACCAGACAAAAGATTCATTAAACTGAACAATTCTTCTACCATGAAATTGATCATTTTACTATAAACCAATCTGTTAAACGTGAAAACGCTTCACTCTTAATGTTTACTATAGTGTAGAATTGCATCTCTAAGATGACGAATGTTGTTATTAGAATGCTGAATCATTATAGCTATGATTTTGTATAATAATTAGAGTTAATTAATTTAACCCATTCTGTTATTGGATTCCATGTTTCATTTTGCTTAACAATTAGCAAATTATTAGTAATCTTTCGATTTGTGAAGTATCAGTTTTCTAACCATTGCAACTATTATGTTTTCTCTTTTCATGAATGATGAATGTGAACGTGAACTAGTTGGTGAGTATCAGATTTACATCAAGTTGTCACCATAGCAGAATACAAGCTGAAGGATTCTTAACAAATTAAACCCTCTACAGACCTGAGTTAACTCTGTACTTGGACCACTGTTTCCCTCTACACCAAATCTCTCTGTTAAAAATAGCAGATCTACAAGGTCACAGCATGTGGTGTTTTAATGCTTTTAGAGCTGACTTTTGGTTAATTTTCTCCTCTGAATGTGGATGTTGGGGTTCAGGTAGTTTAAATGTCACAGTGAATTGTAGCTATATCCTACATTGCTTGACGTTTTAAAGTCTAATGTTTTCTTAAGAGGATAGTTATTTTTATTTTTTTAATTAGCATACATAACCCCAAATAATTACATGAAATGTAAAATACTCAAAAGGTTCTTGACAAGTGTGCACTCTATCATAGTGATACTACTCTATAACAATGAGTGACAGTCAGGGTCCTAAAATGAAGCTCTTAATCCCAGCTCATATTCCTTAATTAAGTGATAACGACACCATCTTATGCAAGGACACAACAGATTGATCATTATGATTAATGAAGCAAGCTTTTAGTTTGTATAATAATTTAGATAGTCAATTCATTTAACCTATTATCGCATTCCATATTTCAGGTTCCTTAACAATTTGCAGATTATTAGTAATCTTTCTGTTTTGTGAAGTATCAGTTTTCTAATTATTACAACCATGTGTTTTCTCTTTTCATGAATGATGAACGTGAACTAGGGTGTAAGTATCAAATCAATCCTTCATGTAGATCCAATGTTTTACATCAAGTTTTCACCATAGCAGAATAAAAACTGAAGGATTCTAAAACAATGAAACCCTCTATACTTAATGAAACAGATCTGAGTTAACTCTGTACCAGTAATTGGACCCCTTTCTCCCTCCCAAATTTCTTTGTAAAAAATAAAAACAGCCAAACTACAAGCTTATGGCTTATTGTTGCGGTGCAACGCATTGTGAGCTTGTATATTGGCTATTTTTCTAAATTTGGAGTGACATTGTAGAATGATGAAGTAAGGCATTAATGTACTAAAAACAAAACAAATCCTTAGATGCAAGGTTTCTGCATGACAGCGACAATATGTATAATTATGTAATCATGTTTATCTCTTCATGTATGAATTACACTGATCTTTCTGATTTGATTTGAGGAATTTTGATCATACAATTTACAGGTTAGATTAAAGGTGCACACTGTAACTTTCATGTATTCAGAGATTCAAACCCAGGTACTCTGAGCAGTGTTTTTTTTTTTAAATAACACTGCATTTTGTGTGTTCTTCATAGTGAATGGCAGCCCTCTGGTTTGACGCCCAAAGGCCCAAACACACCCATGACTAATGCAGGGCTGTTTTACTGTGTAGCGCCTTGGCACAGTGCCCAAATTACCGCATCCATAATAGCAGCATGTGCATTGGTCACGCCTCCACATCTTAATTTAAGTAATAAGACCTGCTGTTAATTAAGACCAAAATAGGGCCCTGTGTGTCAGAGCAGTTCCTGATGTAGTCTGACAGATGTGATTACATTCCAATCACCACAATCCACCCTATCGGTTTACATAGTTATCCCATTAACATGAGGTCTTCCTTAACACACTGTACACAGAAACAGAATGCATGTTAATAGCAGATATACATGATGGCATACTGAGGAAGAATAAATGAATGAATCAGAAGATTATTATGGAGTAGTTTCTGAGTAGTGTGGAGGTGAACGTGTTTTGCATACATTACAACTATTGCAGTTGATATGAAAAGCAAATCATCTTGACATCAGACAAAAGATTCATTATACTGAACATTTCTTCTACCATGACATTGATCATTTGACTATAAAGCAATCTGTTAAAGGTGAAAACGCTTCACTCTTGATGTACAGAATACTATAGTGTAGAATTGTATCTCTTAGCTGATGTTTAGTCACGTTTCAAATGTAATAGAGCTATTACTTTGTATAATAATTGAGTTAGTATTAGTTTTCTAACTATTCCAACCATGTGGTTTCTCTTTTCATGAATGATGACTGTGAACATGATCTAGTGGGTAAGTATCAAATCAATTTCACTCAAATACATTTTTACGTCTTTGGTTATGTTTACAAAAGAACAGATCTGTAAGCTCTAGACGCGCCATGACACGGTGGATTAATAGATTGTATCTCAGATTTTTTGGATAGGCAACACACGCATGTTATGCGTTGTAACAAGCCATATAGTCTATGTATTTGGTTTTGAGAGGCTTATTGATGTAGGCTTTAACAATAAACCTACTGTATTATATAGGTTGTCAGTTGTCAGAACTTGTCACGTTGTTGCGATATAGTAGCTCTGTTTTGGACCATTGCACAAAGATGGATAATGATGAAAAAGGTTCACTTTGCGAACGGGACATGTTGGACATACTACCGTACATATGTGTTACTTCAGTGGAGACGAAATGGAAAGCCCACCTACCCGTTAACAGCCAACATGAGTACATTGTCGTGCCTTTCCTGAAACTGGCTAGCCATAATAATGCAAGGCTACTGTATGAATTTGACAAGGGGATGTCCATCTATGGTGCATAGAACATTGCGCTTGATTTGATTTAGTCCCAAACAGATTCTGGCTGTGTGTGAGCCTGTGTGTGCCTACAGCACAGCTGCGCTTAAGACGCAGAGGAGCCTAAAATAATGTAGTCTACTATTTTGACAAACATTCATTCTGTGCATTTTCCATTCCGGGTTGTGTGTGTCAGTGTGTGTAGATCATTAACTGTAGGTGTGTTCGGAATGCACAGCTCATTTCCGAACGCACAGTGTATTTCCACCTCAGGCTACATCGTATAATTAAATAATACAATAATTTTTTGCTAAAGACTATTGACTCGACTCTAAATCAAAGACTCGAGACTCGACTCGGACTCAACCCCTCAAAGACTCCAGACTCGACTCGACTCGAGATCAAAGACTTGTGAACATCTCTGAATCAGTGTCATGCTATCTATTCTGAAGAAAACCTGGATACTTGACATTCAGAAAATGGGTATGATCAAAATATGAACATTATAATGGTGCAGAGATGCGCGGGCTGACCCGTTGACTGCGGACCCCGCAACGGGCGGTCAAGATTTCAGACTCAATTGGCGGTCGTCGGGGTGGGCGGTTTAAATAAATGAGAATAATCACCTGCTCTTATTTGCCTTTTATTCTTAATAGGCCTATAAGAATAAGAATACAGCGGTTTGAATAGGCCTACACTTGAACTGAGCGTGAGCGAGCAAGTTTTAAAATGCGCCAGAGAGGCTTCTTGGAGCAAGGTTTTCTCCTCCTCCTGCTCCTCCTGCGCCTCGCAGACAAGCTCACTGACAGTCAGACACACAACGTGGGCAGAGCAGAATGCACAAACAATGAGCAGCGCGTGTCCTGATCAGGATTTCACTTAAATGTCTGTCATCCACACAAGTCTGTTTATAAATAGCCTTGTGTTATATCACCAGCCAGTCAGAGTGAGACAGATTTTTGACTGAATGAACCACACTCACCTCGAGTCGTGACTCGCCCCCATCTCTTGTGTCGAATCTGGTGATTAATCAATTACCAACAGGATTTAATATTGCCCGTCTTTTGCTGTCTGTTTGAAGTGCGAGGCGCTGTATAAATATGATTGACATGAAACGGCATTCATGCCCCGACGATGCTCTCGATTTAGAGAATTAATTAACGTGTCTTTGCTGTCAAATCATAGTAAAGAACCCCATTTTGAACCAAACGATTGTTTATTTAGCCTATGACAATATTGTGCTACTGTAGACCTTTCTGTAAAACGACTTTAAAAGAGCAGTATATAAAGATGAGTTATTGTGGTGATGATTATCATCTTTTTTTAAACTGCGGGTGAACGGGGTGGGCGGGTTCGTTGATTTGTATATTGTTCTGCTAGGCGGGGTGGGCGGGTTATGTTCCGTGTGGGCTGCAGGCGTTGCGGGTTATGAAAAAAACCTGACCTGCGCATCTCTAATGGTGTGTAAAAAAACATCCAAAATGTGCCATGACAAGGCCAAGTCTTACAGAAACAGAAACAGGGTACAGAGAAACAGCTTGTCCCGCCCCAAAAATGAAGATCAGGTTCTTGTTTCCGGTCTAGACAGGAAGAACTTCCTTCTGGGTACTTAGGAACCACGGAGCAGAGATCTGATTTTGGATTATTTTTATGAATTAAATGAAATTGTCGGTTTCTCAGGCTGGGGAAGTAAATGAGTTTTATACTGACATTAATTCACTTATCCACATGTTTTATATTACGTTTTATATCATTCATTATCATTCACAATTTTGATTTATTGAATACATTTAATTTCATATACTAGAATTTATAACAATAAAAACAAAACCACTTTCTCCATAAAATATCACTTTTCTAAACAAATGTGTTTCAAGATGGTGAGTAAACCATATTCTCCTTCATGTGCTCTTATGGGTTTTCACACACATTTTTGGGGGGTGTATTTTGGGTGTAATTCTTTCAGCAAGTTGTTTTGATATGCCTTCTGGTCATAACCCCACGCCCTACTCTATAATTAGTACCTCCACCTGGTAGAGAAATGTTTTCCTTATCTGCCATTTTGTCAATAAAACAAGGGAATACCTTTCAGTGAAAAGAAAAGAAAATAACTTCTTTAAGGCCCATTCCCACTGGGCGCGATAAAGATAAAGATAATGATAATTATCTGACTTCATGACGTGATAGCGCGGATAGTGATCCAAACGCTATAGTTTATGGCTATTATTGTTTTTATCATTGTGGTGTCGATGTTGCCATCCACTTCAATTGAGAACCATATTTTGTATCGTTATATTTATCGTGCCCAGTTGGAAAGGGAAATAGTTAATAATGCTGTAGTTTCCCTGGGAATCCATGACATAATGTTGATTACAAAGAATTGATTTGACTTGAGGTGATGTTAAACAAAAGATTTTCTTTATATTGAGTGTGGGGAGTTTTCCTCAGAGTATGGGAGTCCGCAATGACTTCATCAATGGAATTCTTCTTAAATAGGCTACTTTATTTTATAAAAGTCCCATGCTTGAGGATAAAAAAGACTTAAAAAGCAATGTGGAATTTCTTTCTAGTTGTTGAAAAGAGGAGAAATATTCATAAACACATGTTTGGATACCTTTTTGGAGCCAGGCATCAAACACCCCATCATATAGTAAACAGGATTATCATGAAGGGTGATTTACAGTGTCAGGAGGATACAGAAATGTTTCCAAAGTTGTGTATACATTCTAAGAGCGGCTTGAACAACAGGAATCACAGAGAAGGTGGATTTTGAGGAAATAGGTGGGCAAGAAGAGAGTTGACGGTACACGGTCACCGCCTCCTAGTAGTCTAATTCATTTTCAATGAGAGGCGGGTGGCTATTTCGGCCACGTGTTTAGAGGCGGCGAGGCGAGCGTGTGCAGTCCCATGAAATCCCTGCGAGCGTGCTCGTTCGTGCATGCACCCGCTGGCGGCGAGAGAAGGTATTTCATCTTTGTGAAATACCGTGCAGCGTTTACTCACAGAGCGAGTGTGTTTGTGTCTCTCTGCGGCACGGCCGCCACTGATCCTAGCGGGAGCCCCTGCGGCAACCGCTGCTCATCTGAAGAGCCCTTAAGGGTGGGTTTAAGTGCTCTATTTTAGAGCAGGAGCACTGTCATAGGATTTCATTTTTATCCATTACATTTTTATTTAATCCATTTATGGTTTTACATAAATGATTACATTCATTAACTTTTTCTAAAAGGAGCAGGATGAAGATAATCATATTACACCTGCCCCCATCTTCAATCATCTAATCTAAGTCACCATACATATAGTAGATTATCTGTCCAATGGCTATCAACCAATACCTCACTACATATCACTGCAGTCAGCAAGAAACTTCTTATCTCCATATTTCAACTTTTTTTTTGCAGTGGCAGTTTTGGTTTGTTTGTTTGTTTGTTTGCTTGTTTGATTCATTCGTGATACACCTCCCACACAGTTTGCTCTTGGGAGACATTTCCAAGCCTCTTCTTCCATGACACTGTGTAAATTACCAGTTCGCCATTATGCCTGTATCACAATAAACCATACAAATGTAATCATATGATAGATTCCACCTGCAACTCAACACAGACAACATTCAGCCTAATCCAACTCATCTCACTGCACCAGATATGCCCTTCCCTGGTCCTGACAATTCAAAAAGTCTGTTACACCCACACTTTCCACGCCACTGACTTGGTTCAACCCTTTCCCCAAAATAGGTCCCAAAGTCTTTAATATGCACCCAGTAGTATTAGCAGTCCAATAGTTCAGTATCAAAGGGAAGATTATTATTGGTCATGCATGGTCATAGAGACCAAGCCCCGATCGTCATGTTCCCGTGTTTACATGGGTTTGGGCAGAGCGAGTTATTTAGCCCCTACAACTACACCATCATTCACATTTCACAAAGTGCTTAATAAAGTCTCACTCCGGTCTAAATACGGTACCACATTCTATAATTACCTGTATCCTCTGTGTTCTTTAATAAGAAGCCTTTTTATCAGATCGCTTTCTGTTTTCCCATGTGTTTCCTGGCGTTCCCCATGCGCACCAACCCCACAGAGATAAAGAGACAGCGAGCAGATAAAAAGGCCTCTTATGAAATAACATGGAATATACGGGTAATTATAGAATGCCGTACCGTATTTAGACAGGTGTGAGACTTAATTAAGGACTTTGTTTGTGAAATGTGAATGATGGTGTAGTTGTAGGGGGCTAAATAAGTCTCTGCCCGAACCCATGTAAACCCGGGAACATGACGCTCGGGGCTTGGTCTCTACGACCATGCACACAACAGTACACAACAGATGTGTACGCTTGGATGTTGTTTACTATGAAAAGCTCCGCCGGCTGTCAGTCACGTCACGTCACGTCACGTCACACTTTTTGACTTCTCATATCTCCGCCACTGTTGCCCCTATCCATGCCAAACTTTGCTCACACACTACTTGGTTGCCAAACCACAACCTCCACATTATTCATTTCTCACAAGGCCCTCTTCTAGCGCCACCATGAGGCAGATTCTTGCAAAACACATTTTTGGACACGGCTCCAACACATTTTGCCCTAAAATCACGCAAAGCACAGCGTGTCTACAGTCATGTCATCAACATGGATCTGTCCCATTTAGCGCCGCCATCAGGCAGATTTTTTTTCAAACAAACAAAGTCTTTATTCATTTGATGTGTTCATATGATTTGAATCTGCATGTCTGCTCTTCTTCATGTACATTCTACATGTTAAATGTGTTATCCAGTCAGTACAACATGATGAAGAGTTGTTTTTAATACACAGTTGAACTCTCTTTATGTAGTTAAAGATAAAGCTGAAAAATACCTCAGCAATGAGACAGCAGAGCAGAAGACTGAAAGAAATAATTCAGTTCATGTGCTTGGTAAGTAGGATAACAAACATAAATGCACATTTATCAATGATCAATTATGAAAACACACACACACACACACACACACACACACACACACACACACACACACACACACACACACACACACACACACACACACACACACACACACAGAGAAGAAGATGTTCAAATGTTTGTGATTCATCTAAACGTGTATGTTCTATATGTTCTATAAAAGCGATACAACAGGATATGACCAAGGATAAGCGACAACTGTTCCTGGATATGACCCACGATCAGCAAAAACGGTATCTGGATATGAACCGGGATCTGACAGAAAAACAGCAAGAACTGGAGAAAAATAACAAACTACTGACAGAAAAAGACCAAGAATTGGATAAACATAAACAGTTGCTGTCAGAAAAAGACCAAGAACTGGCGAAAAGTAATACATTATTGGAAGAAAAACAGCAAGAACTGAAGAATAATAATAAACTACTGACAGAAAAAGACCAAGAGATGAAGAACAGTAAAACACTACTGATAGAAAAGCACCAAGAAGAAATGAAGAAAAGTAATAAACTACTGTCAGAAAAAGAACAAGAATTGGATAAACATAAACAGCTGCTGTCAGAAAAAGAACAAGAATTGGATAAACATAAACAGCTGCTGTCAGAAAAAGAACAAGAACTGAAGAACAGTAATAAACTACTGACAGAAAAAGACAACCAACTGGAGGAAAGAAATAAACAAAAAAAAGAAAACGACCAAGAATTAGAGAAACAGAGACAACTACTGACAGAAAAAGACCAAGAGATCAAGAACAGTAATAAACTACTGGCAGAAAAAGACCAAGAACTGAAGGAAAGAAATAAACAACTAAAAGAAAAAGCCCAAGAATCGGATACATGTAATAAACTACTGACAGAAAAAGACCAAGAATTGGATAAACATAAACAGCTGCTGTCAGAAAAAGAACAAGAACTGGTGAAAAGTAATAAACTATTGGAAGAAAAACAGCAAGAACTGAAGAAAAGTAATGAACTACTGACAGAAAAAGGCCAAGAGATGAAAAACAGTAATAAACTACTGGCAGAAAAAGGCCAAGAATTGGAGAAACAGAGACAACTACTGACAGAAAAAGACAGAAAACTGGAGGAAAGTTCTAAACAAATAACAGAAAAAGACCACCAGCTGATGGAAAGTATCAAACTACTGACAGAAAAAGACCAAGAACTGAAGAAAAGTAATAAACTATTGACAGAAACAAACATACAATTGGAGGACTGTAAACAAGTGCTGTCAGAAAAAGACCAAGAACTGAAGAAAAGTATTAAACTACTGGCAGAAAAAGACCAACAACTGAATCAGAAAGACGAAGAGCTGAAGATGAGGAAAGAGGAAGAGGATGGTGAAAACAAACAGCTTGGTGAGAATTGGATAAAAAAAAAACTCATCTCTTGATTATTTGTGTCAGTGTTTCATTTAATAATGAATAATATAATATAATATAATATAATATAATATAATATAATATAATATAATATAATATAATAATGATATCTTTAACATGTCATTACAGCGCAGCAGATCTGTGATCTGAAGACTGAATTAGAGAAACTGAGGACTAAATCAGGCCAAAAAACTGGTCAGTAAGATGAAATACATGTCCTTATTTGGATGTGTGTGTACGTGTGTGTGTGTGTGTGTGTGTGCGTGCGCGCGTGCGTGCGTGCGTGTGTGCGTGTGTGCGTGTGTGCGTGCGTGCGTGCGTGCGTGTATATACTGTATATATTTTTCCTTTTTTCTTCCAGTGATTAATTAAATCATAAATACTGTATATCTTTTGCAGCTCAGCAGATCTTTGATTTGAAACTGGGAACTGAATCTGACAAAAAGACTGGTCAGTAAGATGAATTAATGTCCTTATGTGACATTATAACATTAATAAGTTGATAAATAGTTGTATTGTCTCGTCTTATAGAGAGTGGACATACGTCTACAGCAGGCCCCAAGCTACCAGTCAGGAGATGGAGCATCAACATTCCTCCAGGAAGTAAGTCATTAAAAGTACTAAAGTACTACCGTAACATACATACGGCTTTGTCCGTTGGTCCCGTGTCTGTCCGCGTCACCCAGGGTCAATTTGGCCAAGCTTCATGGTACACTTAATTAATGAACTCATAAATAGCACCGCTCACTTCACAATGGGTGTGATTTTGTTTGTTTTGATTTTAGTTTGAAGACTTTATTAGAAGTTTGCATAGAAAAAGGTACAGTTTCATGACGGTACAGTTAACTGGTACAAGGTCAACTAAAAGGAGATCCTAGAAAAGACTAAGCTTATTTCCACAGGAAACCATTTAAATATCTCATATAACATTGAAAGACAGACGAAATTTGAGTAAATTCTCTTACTTTTGACAAAACCTGGACTATTTATGTTGTGTTGCAGAGGATGGAGGGAACACAGACTCCACTCTTCCACTGAAGAAGACACGCAGTATGTTATGGGTTCCTCCAGACAGTGAGTCAATGTTAATCTTTCAATTTGTGTTCATGATGTTACACTATTAATTATGGTCACACATTCAGTTCCATAGTCTGCTTTTCTATGCTTGTACTTGTTCTATTGACAAGAAATAGGGAATCTACATAATCTTACTATAAATGCACAGAATCTCTGTACGTATGTCTGTGATCCACATATCTCGATCTCAATATGCAGATAAAAGGGACAAGGACAGACAGATATTAAAGCAATAAGCCACAAGAGGCGAGTGGTTACCGGGGGAGTATACACCGGCTGAGAGGCGTTGGGAAACACGAGGCGCAGCCGAGTGTTTCCGACCCGCTCAGCCGGTGTATACTCCCCCGGTAACCACAAGCCTCGCGTGGCTTATTGCTTTTCTAAAACGGTCACAATAATTGCAACATGAAAATCATAGCATTGCATTATTTAAAGAAAAAAGTACACTTCTCCGCCACCAGGAAGAGACATTTCCTTGCGTTTACCAGTCACATCCAGGAATGGAACTTACGGAAGGCAGTGTGTGTTTACAAAGTCACGTCATTCTTTTTGCCAAAAGAAATAGGGAAACAACACTTGTGTTAGATCAGTCTCATGTTAAGAACCATATTCGATCCATACACATGTTTATTTTCATCCAGATTTAGCTGCTATGTGGGTGAACAAAACATCAAAAACGCTAGCATAGCAACCTAAGCTAAACAGCCGAGTGGTGCCTGGAGAATAGAGGGCGCTTGTTGCCTTTACAAGCCCCGCCCGGAGCCATTCAGTCACTGTCCTATGCATGTGGGCGGCGCTTAGAAGCACCCGCACGGCAGGATTTGAGAGGAAATCAAACGCTTGCTTCTCTAGTTCAGCCTCACGGCACAGTGGAAAGAAATAACGCACCTGGCTTTGATATAAACTGATTCAAGGTGTGGGTTACAGTCTCAGGTATACCATGGCAACCAGCCAACTAGCCGTTTTAGAAAGAGCTATATGCATACTGTATATATGGCCATAAAAAGGGCACAGACATACTGTACATACAAACGGTTCCAGTGGTCATTCTGTTCTAATGGGTATTGCATAACAGGGTGGGACATGCATTCTTTATTTGCATCATTTCCAACTTAAATCATTCCTGAGTAGACTGGAGCCCCAGACGGAGCTGAGCTCATGTGGAGACATCCGTGTGCATCTCAGATTTTGTGACTGTGTGTACTTAATGTGCACACATTCCAGACATGCCAACCGACTGCTCATGTTAGAAAATAAAAAGTAGATGCTCTGTTTGAGGAGATGAGGAAATTCATCACTACCTGCTGTATTATATATTATGTGACGATAAAGTACTTGAAATTGACGTGATGTTCATTGGTAGGTTTGTAATATCTATGCAAGCAGAATAAAAATGTGAAGCTTTGTTGAGGGCATATTATTAGTACTTCATCCCTCAGAGTATAACAGCAATGCACCGAGATAACAGACGCAAAATAGAATAAAAGTACAGTAAACATCTTCTCACACGTTTTCTGGAAGAAGTCGTTAGTATTCTAAAGTATTATTGAGTGTAGCAGAAATACAGATGTAGTGGCTACAGTGCATGTCTCTTTAACTGTCCTTGGTATCCAATCCACCTGGACTGTTTGATGTTGTGTTGCAGTGGGTGAAATGACCACTGATGAAGACTCCTTTCTACCAGTGAGGAAGAGGAGACTCAGTAAGGCTCTGCCTCCAGATAGTGAGTCTATGCTGCTTTTTCAAATAATCTAGAACATTATACCTATGTGTTAAGCAAAAAAAAAAACAAAAAAAAAAACACTAAAATTCTTTGCCTTATTTAATATTTAGAAAAAACGTTTTTGATTTACTCACAACGTTTTTGAAGCTCACAAAGTGTCGATGTAGATCGGTTAATTGAAGTATTTAACTTTTTTTTTTCCTTCTAAATAGTAATAACAGGCAAAGAAGTTTAGGGGTTTATGGTTTAGCTTGGCAAAAATAGGTTATGTCCAATTTGTCCCAGAAAGAGACAAGATTCACAAGATTCTCTTATGATCTTGGCATTAAATGCAAGATCAGAGTGAAAAATGTTCACAGATCATCATAAGAGAATTGTAAAATCTTATCAAGGGAATCTCACATCATTTAGTCACTGAGCTTTTACTGTATATGGTGTAGTTTTATAACTTTATCCATTGTGTTGTCTTCCAGTGGCAGTAGACAACACTTTGGACTCACCAGTGTCTACCACTGCACCTGAGCTGAGACTGGTGCTACTGGGGAGGACTGGAGCTGTGAGGAACGCAGTAGGAAACACCATCCTGGGCAAGGAGGTGTTCTGCGCTGAGGCCAGCTCCTCCCACCTGAGCCAGAGGAGTCGGAGGAGAGAGGGTGACGTCTGTGGGAGACGGCTGGTGTTGGTGGACACTCCAGACTCTGGATGCTCACTGGAGGACACGAGGCAGGATGCAGGGCTGTGTGTACGTCTGTCCGCCCCGGGTCCCCATGCCTTCCTCCTGGTCATACCAGCAGAGCCCTCTGAAGGAGAGGTGAGAGGGATGATGGAGAAGATGCAGGAGGCATTTGGAGAGAGCTGCTGGGAACACAGCATTGTCATCTTCACCCACGCTGACAGTGTGAAAAAGCAGAATGTTGAGGAGTTTCTCCAAGCAAGCAATCAGGAACATCAGCAGCTCATAGAGAAATGTGGGAACAGATGTCACCTCCTCAACATCACAGACAGCAGCGACGCTGGTCAGGTTTCACAGCTGCTGGAGAAGATAGACATCATGGTGGCAGGAAACACAGAGAGCTTCTACAGCACTCAGACCTACCAGGAGGCAGAGGCCCAGGTCAGAGGGATGGAGAGAAAGATTCAGAGGGACAAGGAGGAGAGGAGACACGTGGAGGAGCAGAAGATGAGGGAGAGGTTTGAGAAGGAGCTTAAGGACTCTCTGAGGAAGATAGAGGGATCCATTCAAGAGCAAGAAGGAGACATCAGGAAGATCGACCATCGGACAAGCGAACTAGAGCGAAACATGAGGGAGGAGAGGGACGAAGAGAAGAAAAGAGAGCTGGAAGCAGAGTTGAGGAGGGAGTCTGAGAGTAGAGAGGAGATGGAGAGAAAGCTGGATAGGTTTAGAGCAAAGAGAGAGAATGAGAGGAGAGAGAGGGAGGAGAGACACAGACAGGACATGGAGGAGATGAGAGAGACCTACGAAGCAGAGGCCAGAGTGGAAGCAGAGAGAAACCTGATGAAGGTTCTCCTGCCTGAGATCCAGAGGAACATCATGATCTCAAACACAAAGATGCAGAGAGAGTTTAACAGACAACTGGAGGAGAAGAACAGAGAGATGGCAACGCTGAAACTAAAGTTAGAGGAGAGCCACAGCAGTTATTCAGTACTGAAGGAGGTATATGACAACTCACTGGAAAAACACCTGAACTTACTGGAAAAACTGCCATCAGAAATGTTAGAAGGGGGAGCATGTGAGAGGGGGAAAGTGTGAGCAGAAGCAGGGTTCAGGAGATTTCACTTTTAGCTGCATAGTCAGCATACGTACATTGGAAGCAAAATTGAATCTGAAACTGTATTACCTTTTCAACTAAAACATTACGTTCCAACTACATGGTATCAACAATGTAGAACCTTTGTTAGCTTCCAAGACCAATATGTCCCGAAATTAACTATGGCAGGGGTTCCCAAACTTTCTTGGATCGGGGCACCCATAAAAATACTTTTTTCATCCAAGGCACCCCTAGATTTTATCATTTTCACTCCTAGCACTATTATGTTGAGAGGAAAAGGTAGAGATAGTATCCATTTTTGTTAGAACTGACTGAAAATAACTTTGTACTTCAAGTTTAAAATATTTTTTTAAGTATCCAAATACACTCCAAATATTATCAAATTATCTTGTTGCACCCCTAGACTGCCGTCACGGCACCCCAGGGTCTGTTACCGTATACAGTATGCATAGATACAAGATTTTTTTAACTTCAGGATGTGTAGCAGCACAAAAAAAGAAAAACTTGGTTTATCTTAGTGTCAAATTAAGGAAGCATGTTTAATAAATTGTGCTTGTAAATAGCTGCTCCAGTTTATGCTAATTAATGTTGTGATGATGATTATGATATGATGAGATGAGATGAGATTATTGAACTTTGTTTCATATGAAAGACTTTCATAACTAGTGTTACGTATTAAATTGTTTCCTACTGTATATTCATTATTGTCAGCTTTTTGATAGACTGTAGATACAGTATATCACCAAGAAAGTGGAGAACATCACCCCAGTTCTTAAATCCTTACACTGGCTCCCTGTGAGTCAACTTTGGGAAAAGTCTGCGTTCTGTTCCTTCAACCAAAAATAAGCGTGGGGAAGCAGCATTTAGTTTATGCTAACCATGAGGCTTGCATATGTCATAGAATAGAATGCCTTCTTCATGCAAAATCAATTAACAAAAAATGTAATATGTATGTGCCCAACATTTGTCAACACATATAACGCACCTATCTCCACCAGGCCACGCGTCCTGGTGGTGCTATAATAGGCAAATGTAAAAAGGGTGGCATGTGTTCTTCACCAATCTTAGACCTTTCATGGCGCCACCATGAGGCTGTTTTGAACATTTTGTAGTGTAATTTCTTCCTTGGCCTTTTGCGAATGTGAATGTGCGTACACAATTTCATTACAATTGCACACTGTGTTTGATTTGAGGCATTTTGTTCGAAACGGATCAATCCTGCAAAGTTTGGGGCCAAACATCAGGATGGAATATTTAATATGGGACAGATCCGACTTGATCATATGACTGTAGAGATAAACTGTGTACTGATTTGTGTTAATTGTGGGTAAAATCTGAAGGAGTAATATCCAAAAATGTGTCTTACATAAGTCGGCCTCCGGGTGGCGCTATAAAAGGCTGATGTGAAGAATGCAAGGAAAGGGTTTTTGCTTGGAGTGCGCTTACAAAGTTTGAAACTGATCGGTGGAGTTATAGGTAAAACCATGAATCGGCCTGTTATAGAGCCACCATGAGGCTGATTTAAAACATTTGAAGTGGCATTTCTTCCTCGGCCTAGTGGGAACGTGTGTGCGCGATTTCATGTTAATTGCACACTGCATTGGTGATTTGAGGCATTTTGACCAAAACGGACCAATCTTACAAACTTTGAAAGCCAATATCAGCCAATCAGGATGGAATATGGACAATCAGACAGATCCGTGTCTCACATGACTGTAGAGACACTGTCTACCGATTTGCGTGATTTTTGGACAAAATCTGTAGGAGTAGTGTACAGAAATGTGTTTTGCAAACATCGGCCTCATGGTGGCGCTAGAACAGGGCCATTTGAAAAATGTGGGGCAGAGGTTCTGAATTGGCATCCAGGGAGTGTGTGTGCTCATTTTGGCAGCGACCGGGCCAACGGCGCCGGAGATTAGCTGTACACAAACTCGGAGGACGGACGGACGGACGGATGGACGCATGGACGGACACACGCACGGACAGGGGCGAAAACATACTCTCCCTCAGCCTTCGGCTGGTAGAGACAAAAAGGTGTCAAACAATCTATTTCTTGTATGCATATTATAGACATGATGCAAATTCAATTTATTGTCAGCTGACACATTTACAGTTGAATTATTAGTTGCCTCGGCGAATCGTGTTTGCAAGTGTGGGCACAGTTTGCTATTGGACTCCAATGTCACACTATTACATTATAATATTGACCACATCACATGTCATGAACTCAGGCTTACCATCTTGATAAGGTGCCGTATGGATGAAATCTAGCTGTGTCCATTTACTCCATTTCCAATTCCGATGTAGGACAGGGGAGTGTTTGGACAGACTCCCATCAATATAAATCAATAAAGTTCTGATAAAATAAAACCAAAATAAAACAGATTATTGATTCCAGTATCATCTTTTTACCTCAACAAAGGTGCAATTGTTCAGTAGAAAGTGCTTATACAATAGGCCTATCCATTCCAAGTTGTATTTGCCTTTGAAAACTAACTTGTCCATTCCAAGTTTTATTTGCTTTTGAAAACTAACTCGTCCATTCCAGGTTTTATTTGCCTTTGAAAATTAACTCACTATTGTCATTACGTTTATAAATATTTGTATTATTTGAACAGGTCAGTGCATATTAATAATCACCACACATACAATGCTGTGGGCCCTACACCATATTAGGAAGAATGCTAATTTCCATCTGTAGTCCCCATACAGAAAACAAGCAACATTACAAAAAAAGAGACACATATAAACATTACTAAAAGGGAAAAATACAACAGTAAAAAAGGTCTATTTTTGGCCTAAGATACCAGAAAAGCTCTCTTCACAGTGAGAGAAGCCCTGGCCAGCCTCTCCTGGCCCCCGGGGGAGTTTTCCCAGGCTGAACCCAGACACCTGCTGCCTCACGTGGGATGGAACTCTGACGACCACCTGGCCTGGCTGCGTCACACCCTGCTCAGCCTGCACATCCCACCCTGGCAGCCAGAGCCCTCCCAGCCAGTGTTGTACCCGAACGCGTTCAAAGAACGATCGTTCATGAACACGTTCATATTTTGGGCGAACGTGAACTGAACGTAATTGTTTTCGCTTGATGAACGATATTGTCGAACGCGGTCATTCTGGCGCCCGTGAACGGCGTTCGTCGGCCGTTCATGCGGCGGTCCGCGCCTCCACGCCCGCGGTCGTCTGTCCTCTCGTCTCTCTTTTCATTCACATGCTCCAATAGCACGCACTGTGCACGCAGCTCCTCGTGAACGTTGATATGCGGTGCTGTCTGCACTCTGCAGCTGCACTGTGAATCTCCTCCTCGTTAATACGTCTCGCAAGCCTGACTATACTTTGTCGTATGTGTGTTGTACGGCGAAAATAGCTGATCTGCAAGCTCACAACGCGTCGCATCCACGAGACAACGTGAGCTTGTAGATCAGCTATTTTTACCAACGCGGAAACATGCTGTGCGCAAGGTTTAGAAACGTCTGCCTTCAGCCCTTCACAATAAGGGTGCAGGAAGACTGGGCAGTGGGCACATGAATATTGTGGGCACCTCAATGTTAAATTGGATGAAATTATTGCTTTGTGTGGTTATATGCGCTGTGTCAATAATTTTGACAAATAATAGCATGCAGCAACGTCTAAACATTTATATATATATATATATATATATATATATATGTGTGTGTATATATATATATATATATATGTGTGTATATATATATAGACCTATATATATATATATATATATATATATATATATATATATATTTTTTTTTTTTTTTTTAATAGCCAAAAGTATAAAACAATTATGGTTAAAAAAAGAACGAAAAAGAACTAAGTTAGTTCATTTTGGGGAACCATGAACTTTAGTTCAAAATATAGAATTATGAACTTGAAATGAACTAGTTCATTTTAGAAGTTCTGAACTTGAACTTGAACTAGTTCGTTTTTAAAGTGAACTTTCCCAACACTGCTCCCAGCACGGTCAGTGGAGACATGGATTCATCTATCATCAGGATGAGGATATGATTTATCCATAATTATTTATCTAGATCAGTGGTTCTCAACCTGTGGGTCGGGACCCCCAGGGGGGTCCTCAAATTTTGGGGGATCCCCAGATGAATAACGTAATGTTCAACATTGTTTTCTCTTTCAACAGTAAACAAACCAACATAAAGTTTAAGTGTATATAGGGTCTCTGCACAGTTCTAAAGTGACAATTTAAGGAATGGGGGAGCTGCCATTTATATGTGGAGTAGACCAAGATATAAAGTTGTTGAAAATATGACTACTGCTGTTGATGATGTGTGTGAATGTGTTACTGTAGAGATCGGTCAATACCTCTAAAATGACATATTAGACATTGGCCGAATTCTCAAATATCAGAGGCAGAAATTGTGAAAATAGCAGATCTACATGCATGTAGATCTGCTATTTTCACAATAGAACTGTGTTCTACAAAATGTAATGCCTCAACTCTTAGGGGGGGGGGGGGAGGGGGTCCCCAGGGGGCATTATTTTGGGGGTCGCGGGCTGAAAAGGTTGAAAACCACTGACCTAGATAGCATATTATTTATCCATATATAATATTCTGTATCAATATTATTTAGATATATAGCATATTATTTATCCATATTATTTATATTTAATATATCATTTATTAACATTTAGGTTGAATCAAAATAATGCAGAGCTGCTACAGTTAATTATTGGAGCAGTGGTTCACAAATGTTTAGCCCAAAACTAGTGAAAATAGACGATCTACAAAGCTTGAAAGTAATTACAATTGAAAACTAAATGTAGGAAAAAATAAATAACAGGGTATTTATTCACGGCCATAAAAAAATGATCTGCAACCCACATATGGGTCCCGACCCACTGTTTGGGAAACAGTGCATCAGAGGCTTCTAAAGTTCCACTGCAGTGCACTGGCTCCCCCTGCTGGGCAACAACTGCTTTTTAATGCATGGCTGAAAAGTTCTCCTCACAACATTACACTTCATTCATTAAAAGATCAAATGATGAAGGCTTCACCTTCATGTTTCTGTCAAACTGGAGCAATGACTTGAGCTTGGCTGTCGTTGGAGGTTTATCTACAACTCTGCAATTTGAGGACCTCCTCGAAAACGAGATGGTGCATCTCAAGGGTTTTATCCTCCAATTGTATTGTGAAATAAACAAAAAAAGGGTTTTATTAGGGCTGTCAAACAATAAACATGTCTCCTTCATCGTACCAGTTTTGATATGTTTTGAGACTATGAATTTGATGTCATATTATGTTCATGTTTAAAGTCGGCCTCCTGTTCAGTGCTACCAGTGCTGTTATATTATTTTATATCATGTTAATGTTATGTTAGTAAAGCATGGATTAAAGTCATTTGGATTCCATAGCAGCCAGCATGTCCGCTATGGAAGCATGTTGATCACTGAAAGTAGTCCATCGACATGAAGCTCTCAATGATCAATTTACAATTTAAGCATTTAGCAGAGCGACTTACAATAAGCAAGGTAATACATCAGTACATCAATATCAATACATCAAATGGAAAGAAATAGTAAGCAATCTAAGAAAACTGTTAGACTGAGCACATATTCAGTAAAAACTTCAACAAATGATAACGTAAAAAAAAACAATCTAAATGACTTCATGGTCATTGAGGGTGGGTGAGTGCTACGGTAAGTGCTATGGGTTAAGGTGAAGTCTTTAAACAGGGGTCAGCAAACCTTTTTGAAATGAAGTGCCATGTTTTTATTTTCTAGATAGTCAGTGTGCCATGTCAACATACATTTTAATGGCAAATATTTCTGACATATTTTGATTGTCAGGACATTGTTATAACGATCATTAGACCCAGATCAATAATCCTCCTATCTCCCTGACTCCCTCCCCAGTCAGAGTTCAGAGTTTTAATGAATGTAGAATGATGTGCAAGATATCATTTCTGTAAATTAGCTAACTTAATGTAATTGACCACGTTTTTTTTCAAATATAAATCCCCTCTCTCACACAGTGATCACCCTCCCATCCCCTGCTTTAAACACTTTAAACGTTGTAGACAGGCTGCTTTTTAAGACCTGGTACCACTTTGATCATTATGTTATGCTTTAACTATTAAACTATAGCAGATCTACAAGCTCACAGCGTGACACCAAGTGCTGTACTGCAAGCTTGTACATCTGCTATTCTTGAGGTCCTTGATATTAAAAGAAAACTGAACCACTGACACAGAAACATGTGTTTTTCAAAAACCTTAGAAGTATTTAGAAGGCATTTATAGAATTGGTTAAAGAATATTCAAAGACTTGCAAAAATTCTCATTTATTTAATTATATATATCTTTTTTTAAATAGCAGATGTACAAGCTTGCAGCGTTGAGCTTGTATATCTGCTATTTTTAATAGTTAAATCATAAAATACTGGTAAAAGTAATAATGCGTTCCATGTCTTAAAGAGTGAAGATAGCATTTTAAAAGGTTAAACTAGCAATATGAACATAACATTCTAATGTTGTGGGATATTTCATAAAAGCAAATGTTAAAGCCTCAATCTGTGATTTCTTTACCTGTTTGGCAGTATGAACAGCAGGAACAATGGGCCCCATTCATCAAGCACTTTACGGCCAAATTACACCCATATTTTGATCTTACCAGCATTTAGGAGGTCAGATTCAGCAATGTTTTTTTTGTCAGGGATTTTGAAGGTAAAACAGAAATATAAGATTTAGTCACTTTATTTACACTATATTTACAACCAGATTGATGTTACTAAAACATCATGACATTTTACATATTGTGTTAATTGTTTAGGAGTCGGTGCTAGTGTGAGGTCCTTTCACACTGTTTCCCTAATCGCACATTTGGACAATATTTTTACACTGTTGAGATGTATAATTATTATTATTATTTTTTTGCTTTAACCCGATTAGACCTGCAACGCATTATTACTGTAACCATTATTTTATGTTTTCACTATTGAAAAATTCTCGATTCTATAAATGTTTTCTAAAAAAACACATGTTTCTATCTAAGTGATTCTCAAACTTTTGGACCCTCAAAATGATATTTATTTGGCTAAAAAAAATACATACTGTATAAGACACCATGACAGCGAGGGGCGACCGTCAGGGGGTCTCGACCCGCAGGTTGACTGCCGCTTGCGGCGTGCTGTCGCTACCCTGAAAGGTTAAGCCCTTTGCACACAGGACCGTTGTGTTTATTACGTTTGCTGCATGATTAAAAACGCTTTGGATTTGGTGTGCAAGGCTGTGGGGAATCCACACTGCGGATCCGAAGAGGAGTCATAAAAGGAGTCAATGAGTTTTTACCGCATGCGACAAGACGCACAAATCGAACTGGGTTCGATCGGGAAAAAAACGCACAGCCGCAGCCACTCACCGCATGGCAAATTCGGAGCCGATGTGCATGAGGTCATAGAGAATCATTGTTTTCTTTAAAGGTGATACACCATGCATTTAAAAAGTATTTATGTCATATTGTTTATGTCCCAAAAACGTTTTTCAAAAGGTTTGAGGCTAAATTACCACTCCTGAATAGAGAGCCTCTCTCATTTTTGAATGGCTCTCAGAGCATTTCAGCTGCAGTACCACCTTTGGCCTGAACTGCGCCACCCCCCCCCCCCCCCCCCCAAAATCCTTTTGAAAAAAAAAATGTAGATTTTTTATGATGACGGCACAATTGGCAGATGACGGCACTATCGGCAGCAAATCTTGACAGCCTGTTTTGAGAACCCGTGGGATACTTTTAACTTTCGCCTTCTCAAAACCAGAGAAAGACACAACGGTCAGAAATGGGACTTTGTGAGGATAGAAGGTGCTAGTGGGACCCCAAAAAAAGGTTTTAAAATAGGAAAAGTGAAATTTCATGGTGTATCACCTGATAGATGAAAATCGTCAGTTTTTTTCCGTGCGGAAACAAAAACGCGTCTGTGTGCAAAGGGCCTCTCCACAGACAAAACTCAGATGCGTGACACGTTATTATTAGGTCATTATACACGTTTAGGGTGCATCAGAAGCATAAATCATGCAAAGACGATCCCAGTTTGTAGAAAACACCAGAGAACTTAATAAACAGTAGCGCAACAAATGTTTCATCTATTAATTCTCTTTCCCCTTCCACGGGAGGTTGTTGTGAATCTGTGAATCAACGTGCGGGTCGAGACCCCCACAGAGGTCTCGAAACTTAAGACAGACGGTCGCCACTCACCGTGTGTGTGTGTGTGTGTGTGTGTGTGTGTGTGTGTGGGGGGGGGGGGGGGGGTCGCTCCCTACGGTCGCAATTACAAAGATTTGTACCAATTTTCACAGCTTTTCAAAAATAGCAGATCTACAAGCTCACAGCGTGGCACTGGGGTGCCACGCTTTGAGCTTGTATATCTGATATTTTTCAATAGCTTAAGTATAAAATAATTCCAGGTCTCAATGGGTAAATCCATGGTAATGTGTTACGGTCTGATGGGAGTCTGTTCTCCTTTATGGCAGTGAATGCTGGACCCTGAAGCCAACTCTGCAGAAGTCTCTAGACGGGTGCTGCACCACAATGTTACATGTAGTGCTCAATATCTCAACATCAGCAAGAGTACACATGTTACCAACAAGAATCTGTATGCTGGAATATTAAAGGAGTAGTTCACCCCCAAAATGACTTTTTTCCTATCGAGACTTGGGTTCAATAATAGTGTTTTGTTTTTGTCGCCTTCCTAAGACAATAATTTGAGGAGAAGTTTTGTAGGCCGAATACATTTGGGTCTCCATCCGGAATCAATGGGGGTACATTTATTATAATCAAATTATTGTCTTAGGAATGCGACAAAAACAAAAAGATATTATTGAACTCCATGGGGTGAGTAATCAATAGGAAAAAAAGAAATGTACTCAAGAAAGACGCAGGAGCGCAAAGCAACAACGAGCTGGCCGGATGTGTGGAGAACCGAGATGACTGGAAGCGAGGATGGAGGGCTCGTCTGAGGACGACCTAGAGAGAGAGAGAGAGAGAGAGAGAGAGAGAGAGAGAGAGAGAGAGAGAGAGAGAGAGAGAGAGAGAGAATGTGTTACATGATGTTGTGTCAATGTACATGTATCATGTTGTATGGTGTTTGCAGCCTCCTGGTCAGAGCCAGGGACATGCTGGGCCCCTGATTCAGCCTAGGAAAAAGAGTTGGAGAGGCCCTCATTGTGCGCTATAGAGAGAGATCTCTCTCTATAGCGCTGCTGCTACTTTGCCATTTCAGATCATGACAAGTGGGCCAATTACATGAGTTATATATTCGACGTTGTCGGGTGGAAACCTTGTATGTCCAAAACCGTTAGTTTCGTATAATCATTTTAAAAATGATTTAAACTAGTGAAAACAGCCGATCTACAAGCACACAACGCCTCGCGCCGCGAGGCGTTGTGTGCTTGTAGATCTGCTGTTTTGCGAAAAAATTTACAAATTTGAAACTTGGAGATACAAGGTTTCTGCCCTACAGTGACGATTTACTTTGTTGGCCGCCCAGCCCCCAAAATGGAACGAAGAACGACATTTCTTTTTTTTTTTCTTTTTCTTAATGGAACGGCCTGGTCCGGCCGGGAACGAACCGGCCGGACCCAATGGCCAGCACGTCCCTGGTCAGAGCTGTGCTCCTCCATCTACCAGTACTGTTCCCTCATCCCGGCCTCTGACCACACAGCCCCTCTCCTCATGTCCAGACTGGACCACCTGCTGCACAGCGTCAGCCTGCAGGGGGGCTCCGTTGTAGAAGGTTACTGATAGGTGACAAGCGACAACATATCTGAGAACATGTGATCGCTTGTGTCCTATCAGTAACGTTCTGTGTGCGCAAATATCTTTATCCATTGAGTCTCGCTTTAATTTGTACACGCACAATGCAGTCCTCTTCAATAGCAGAAAATAGGAGGGCGCGGAGCGCGGGTTTGGAGCGCATATACCGGCTACAATGTACTGTAGCAGCAGGAGTCTGCTCTCACTCGCAGTTCCTAATGCTGCATGGTGGTGGACATTAACCCCTTCATGCCCGTGGACGGCTCACCAAGACAGCAGCACACACAGCCACTCATTGTTTAAGTTTAACCAAGGACACCAGTTCACCAAGAAAAGGCTTCATTCTGAAGACCTTTTAAAGGTCAGTCACTAAAGTGAATAGTTAAAGGTGACAGAGTGAAGCTTATAATAGCCGGGGACCCACAAGCCTAGTCAAAAAATCCTATAGGATTCTGAAAGAAAAATCCTTTAGAAAATCCCATTAAGAATCCTATAAGAATCCTTTACAGTTTTGGAACAGATCCCATTGGATATTTTCTTATAGGATAATAATCCTTTAGAAAATCCCATTAAGAATCCTATAAGAATCCTTTACAGTTTTGGAACAGATCCTATTGGATATTTTCTTATAGGATAATAATCCTTTAGAAAATCCCATTAAGAATCCTATAAGAATCCTCTATAGGATTCTTAATGGGATTTTCTAAAGGATTTTTCTATCCTATTGGATTTTTTCTTATAGGATTATTATCCTATAAGAAAATATCCAATAGGATCTGTTCCAAAACTGTAAAGATTCTTATAGGATTCTTAATGGGATTTTCTAAAGGATTCTTTCTATCAGAATCCTAAAGGATATTTTATATCCAATAGGATCTGTTCCAAAACTGTAAAGGATTATTATAGGATTCTTAATGGGATTTTCTAAAGGATTTTTCTATCAGAATCAGACAGACATACAGTACATAAACCTATTTTCTAGGGTTATTACTTGAATGGGCTACCTAATATCTATTTATTACCTTATTATTTTAATCCTACAGGACCTTATACTGGACCAAAAATTATCTGATAGAGGTGAACATTGTATATGAACTTTAGAATCCTATTAAAAAGATTCTATTGGTACACTGGAAAATGATATCAGATTCTTAAAGGAATTAGTTGAATCTTCAAAGTTCCAATACAATCCTATAAGGTTCTGTTGGAACCTTTGACATTTCTAAAGGGTATATTGGAACTTTAAAAAAATCCTACAGTTCCAATACAATCCTATTGGAACTTTGAAAAATCCAATTGGATTTCCAAAGTTCGATATAACCCTATAGGATCCTATTGGAACTTTGCAAAATCCTATCGGATTTTCGAAAGTGCCGATAGAATTCTATAGGACTGTATTGGAAATTTGTAAAAACCAATATGATCCTATAGGATTTTCAAAATCCAATAGAATCCTATTGGAAATTTCAAAGATCCTATAGGATTGTTTGACTAGGGAAGCCCAAAAGCTCAAGGAATAGGGTGTGATTTTCTGCCGTACTTTTTATTTCTGTTTTATCTACTAGTTTGGTCATTAAGGTCCACAGAATGAGAGGCCTGCTCTACCGGAAACATCGTGAAAAAAAGTTATGGCCATTTGTATATTCACTGTCCCATTGACTCCACTAGAAATATTAAAAAAATAAAATAATATGTGCTTTAAGTAGCATGTGAGGGGTCAAACTAGTCTGAATCCATTGCAAGCATTTGTTTTGCATGAAAAACATTCCTTGGGTTAACATTCGGCAGCCCACAACTGTGAAAAGTGGAAAAAAGTGATGACTCATCACTTTTCACAGTTTTGGGGGGCCGAAATCTAGCCCAAGGAATGGGATCATGGGAATCATGAAGAACCCCTAGTTTAACCCCTCGCATGCTAATTAAAGCAGACTTTTTTTTATATATATATATTTCTAGTGGAGTCAATAGGACAGTGATTATACAAATGGCTATAACTTTTTTTCGCGATGTTTCCCCTCCAATTTTGGTGACTGGGTCCCCTCCCATTTTGGTGACTGGGTCCCCCAGTCCCCCGGTAAGGAACTGTGTCAAAGTCAAGGAGAATATTCATTAAGTTGCATCTTCATTAACCAATTTGAGAAACTCATTTGATTCATTCACAAGAAGTTAAAAACGCCCTTATGTAGCTTCGGCGTAAGTTCAATAAAAAGATTAAAACCGTACTTGCTTTAGTCCACGTCACTTCCTTTTTCCCACGCTGTCAGATACTCTCATTCACAAAACTAAACGTATCCTCCTTAACCAATCAAATCCTACAACCTGTCTGCGCTCAGCCAATCGGTGATTAGGCTCCATTCTATGAAATAGCCCTGCTTCTAACCCGGCACTCTCTTTGCAGACATCTTCAAGCACCCCACCTCCATCCCCAGCTCCTCCTCAGTCCTGGAGTCAAAGGGAAGATGGTTCTCCTGCTCTGGAAGATCTGCTCTATCACCACCAGCGTCTAGACTCCATGGGGGGATCTCTCTCCTATTCTAAGTATATCATTTATTTGCTAATGGAGTCTAATCACCAAATATGTACTTGATTATTCCTTTGCATAATTATTTCATTAAATACTTGCATTTTCAAATCGGTGTAATCTCTTTTATTGAAATGCAAATGGCACAGTGAACTAAGGACTTTACTTTTGAGTGGCTCTATTTAAAAATGTTACCGTCACAAATGACCGTCGCATTGATGCAGATTTTTGTTCAAAATGTAAAAAACTACAGTTCAGTAAAACGAGTGAAAATGTCCTTTTCTTGTTTTTGTTTTATTTTTGCTGTTTAGTTTTTTAAGCTATATATTTTTGTCACACAATTAATAAAACTTGACATTTACATGATGCTCTGTGTTATTCCCCTACAAAATAATTTCACTTAACTAGTCAAATAATTTGTGTTAAAATAAGTGTTAAATAGCTCGTTATAGGATCATTTAATATTTTTTATATTAACCACTTGAAACCTACCATCCCTATTCTAACATTAGCCGATCTACAGGTTCACAGTGCCTTGCGCTGCAAGGCGTTGTGAACTTGCAGATCTGTTATTTTGGACAAAGAGTAAACATTTGACTCTGGCCTACTCTTTTTTTTCCCCCCTAAGTATTGAGGGTAAGTGGTTCAATGTCAGAAAATACGTAAGCAATTTACCCCGAGTGAGAGGACATTATGCTCTGATAATGTCCTGTGTTAGGGGGTGATCGGACGAGGCGAAGCCGAGTCCGATAACCCCCTAACACAGGACATTATCAGAGCATAATGTCCGACCCCGAGTGGTAAATAGCTTTTCTACCACTTTTTCCCATATACATGAAAGAAAACACATAGTTGTAACTTGCAAGGATCTTAAGTTACAATCATTATTGCCTATAAAACTTCCGCCATAACAACAAATAGTGCCACAAACAACATCTTCTACTCACCACCAGATGGCGCCAACTCCATGCTGAGACAGATGTCTAGCTTACGCGACCGAGTATTTCCCGGTGAATCTGTGCGCAAAGGTGGGGGCCGATGGGCAAGGAGGGTTGCGAGCTTATGAGAAACAACTAAAATAAGACCTTAAAACCTGGCGAAAACAGTTGCGTGCATTAGCGCAAATGGAAAACATTCAATTAACTTCTGAAAAGCCTACACGGCCTTTAAACAGCGTGCATACGGTGCATTAGATGAGGATAAATGAAATCATTAAATGGAAATCATTAAATTAACTTCTGAAAAGGCTTCTTCTAAGCCTACACTATATAGCCTACTAAAAACGAGTGAATCTTGCCACACGTGAATAATTGTGGTTCAGTGGTTGTAAACAATAACACAGACAATATAAAATCCTTAGTCTAGTTGTGGGAAGAAAAGGATATCATCATCATCATGGCCCCAAATAACTTTTAAATATCTTGCAATTGGAGACGAGTCTCTTACTAAATCGGCAAGAGTGCCTCTCATTTTCAATACATAAAGGCTAAGCTATAGAACCTCTCCATCATCAGCAATAGTCAGTGGTGGTGCGTGTCCCCCAGACCCCCACACTCCCAAGCCCCCACCTTTGCGCACAGATTCACCGGGAAATACTCGGTCGCCTAGCTTACAGCTAAGCTAACGTCAGTTAAAAGCACCGTTCCGGAGGCTGTTCGCTTCCAGAAAGGCATAGGTTCAGAGAAAAGGGGCTTTAAAGTTGGCGGATTGCATTGGATCCAAATAAATCGGCGACGATAGTACGCACGTTAGTAAACATAGAACCGCTGCGACCGTCATTTGTTGGTGGGGGGAAAGGTGTTCCGACCATAGGTTCCGACTCCCTCCTGAAGTCCCCGGATGCGTTCATCGCGTATTGATCTCGGAAATGTGCCTCATTTGCATGTACATCCGGGCATTTCACACATTCCGGCTATTGTGGCCTCATTTACTACTGTTTTAAGCCAATCACAATCCAGTATTTGAACACGTGACTAGAAAAAGTGGTAGAATCATACGTCTATGTCTATGACATTTTTTAATGAATGTTATGTGTGGCAATTTGCCTATTTTTTCTTCAGGAGACATGGCAGAGACCACAATATATATATTATTAGTACTGTCTGCTTAATTATTACATCAATTATCAGAATATGCAAGCATATGGATGAAAACCTCATATCCTGTTCACACACATTAAATGGTACATGAATGAACAGAAATACATTGTTTGTGTGAGGAAGGCAGAGGGATACAATAGCACTTATTAAAGCTGGTAATTTTCAACATAAGTATTTCCCACCATTAGCTTCATTTACATCCAAGCATACTTTATATGCTTTGAGGACATCTGCTGGGCAAAGGGTGTTATTATAAACAATTAGAAGATAAATGACCTTTATTATCCCAATGCAGCAGCTAAGGTTACACAGTCACAGAGAATATATGAAAATAAAAAAGTACTTGCAGCCAAAAAAAAAAAGACAAAAAAAGAAAGGGCAAAATAGAAGAATGAACAATACAGGCAAGTAAACATAGGTAAAAATCAATATAAAGTGTCAAGAACAGTCAATGCCAATGCTGCTGTAGAATAAGACTTAAAGCTAATCTCTGCTACATTATAAATATAGTTCAGTGCACCATTGCTGCGTATTATAACTACAGGACACAGTAAAGTAACGACTATGTTGATAATAATGGACAGGTCATCAGTCCCTGTAGTCCAGACTGCATTGCCACTTCAGTCTGGTTCTAAACCTGTGGCTCGGGACCCCCATGGCGGTCCCCACATGATTTCGGGGCGGTGCCCAGATGAAAGTGAAGTGACAAGTTAAGGACCTTTAAGACCTTTTCACACCACACTGTGTCTATAATGTACGTACAACCACCGCTGGCCAAGTAAATCATTAACCTTTTTACTGTTCTACAATGACCCTGAGTGGCGCAGTGGACTTATCAGTCTCTTTTTTATGACTTGACTGCTTGGAAGTTAATGATTAACTACGGATAAGATTCTAACTTTAATACTTTGACTCGTGACTCACGTCATGCTGGTTAGTCGTATAGGCGTCAGTAATGTGTGAGGATTCTTATGAATTTGCAGTTCAAGTCTAAAGTCTAAAGCAGTGAAAGGTAAGACATTATCTTAATGTTTTTCCAACCTTTAATGTAATTTAATCGTGAAGGAATGTATCTGCTGAACCACCGTAGGTTTCAGGGTTTGTGAGCAGGAAACAGCGGGTCGGTACTCACTGTTGGTTACTTGTGACAAAGTACAAAGAACTAATCTCCACGCTCACGAAGAAGAAGACTGCAGCTCGCAAATCAAACTATTTATGTACAGATAAATGTTATGTAAATTAAGTGTGGTAATTTGGATATTTGTTTTTCTATACAGGAGACATGGCAGGGTCCGGAGGTCATGGTAGGTCACAACATTTTTATTTTATTTTTTTGTATTTATTACCCGATAGCTCAGTGGTTCTCAACCTGTGGGTCGGGACCCCCTGGGGGTCTTCACATGATTATGGGGGGAGGCAGTGAAGTGACAATTTAAGGATCTTTAAGACATTTTAAAACCTAAAATAAGACCATTACTGCATTAAAAGTGATCAACACACTATACTATTTAAAGCATTGTCACAATATTTCTCTGTGGAACCGAATCAAAGCAAATGTAATGCCTCAACTCCTACAATCCCAAGTGCTTGTCAGGGTGGGGAGACCCTGTTTCAAATATTTTGATTATTTTGGGGGGTTCCCAGTTCAAATTATGTTGATTATTTTGGGGGGTCGTGGCCTGAAAAGGTTGAGAACCTTTGCAGTAGTTGAATCATTATCAAGTGATATGGGGAGGAGGGAGATACAGTATGTGGTTCACATTTAAAGCAACGATACATAAACATTATCATTCACTGACAGACAAGGCAGACCTTTGCTTAAATGTATTCACAAATCTTATAGTTTTCACCAGGCCTGGAATTTCGTCAGTTTAGGGGCAAGGCCAATTGGCCTTTGGTGTTGTCAAATTTGTGAGGGCACAAAGGCCAAGTGCCAGGGCAGGAAGGCCATCATTAAAACGATGATTTTAAGTCCACGCCACAGTCATAGTTAATTTAGCTTAAACGTTAAGGTTTAATGTAATACCTTTCAATTAAATAAATATCAAGAACCTGTTTATTTCTGTTTTGCCATGTGCAGTGGTGTAAAGTAACTAAGTACATTTACTTAAGTATTGTACTTAATTGTTTATTGTAATTTTGAGTATTTCTAACACTTACTTCTACTCCACTACATCTCGGATCCAAATATTGTACTTTTACTCCACTACAATTATTTGAAACCTTTAGTTACCAGTTACTTTGCATATATCAATTATAATATTATTAAACATACATGAACCACTTTAGCCCTATTTAGGCTATTTGAAAATAACCAAGCTTATAGAAAAAATAGCAGATCTACAAGCTCAAGATGTGTTGCATAACTATGCGTTGTGAGCTTGTAGATCTGCTATTTTCAAACATTTTGTACTTTTACTTTTGGTACTTTAAGTACATTTTGATACCAATACTTTTGTACTTTTACTCAAGTATATTTAGGACTTTTACTTGCAAACGGAGTATTTCTACATTGCAGTAGGCTATTGATACTTTTACTTAAGTAAAACATTTGAGTACTTTTTCCACCACTGGCCATGTGTTGTGCACGCACGCACGCACACGCACACACGCACACAAACTCCTCCCTCCCGTTCGCGGAGTGATCCTTTCTCAACAATAATGTACTTTCTGACAGCTCAGCCTCTTGGGGAAAGAATAGCTTTTGGTTCCCTTAGTGCTGCATTTTGGTTGTTGTCCTGAGCTCAGCAGAGCTCCGTTTGAAAGCATTCGTTCGCACATTCGGATTTATTCAACAGGCTGCGTTAGATGTAACTCCCGTTGTCCCGGTGATGCTTTTGTGTTGTATAAACACTGTGTCGCGGGACTCCGGCGGCTCACTATGCGGCGGCTGCTATGCTGCTACTACGAGCGTAAATGGAATCTACTACTGGTCATGTGAGGAGCTCAGCCAACCACGCACTGCTGTTACCGTAATGACTGGAAAATCGCGCAGAGGAAAAAACGGTAAAAAGCAGTTAATGGACTGCTGTGGGCACCGGGGCACCACGGCCACTGTGGCCGTTTGGGCATGTCATTTTTCGAGGGGCACACGGCCAAAGAGAGGGGCAACGACGGCCATGGCCGTCGTGGCCGCCGTGAATTTCCTGCCCTGGTTTTCACTACTGACACTAAAGAAAAAAAAATATATATATATTATTCGTACAAGAATGTGTCTTCTACAGTAGGTTGAATTTGACATAATCCTCCTTACTTGTAATACTTTGTGTAGTGTCTGATGGAAACAAAACTAGAAACTTACAACTAAACTACTAAAAAGAGTTACTTCCTCTAGGGCAGGGTTTCTCATGGTGGGTGCTGTGGCACCCTAGGGTGCAAAGTCCAGGGGTGTCTCAGAATACTTTGATAATATTTGGAATGTATCATGTTGAATCATGTGCTTGGTGTTCTTTATTTGTATCATTGCAATGTTATAAGAATAGAAAAAGAAATGTCAAAAACAAACTCAAGACTTTCTGGACAAACAGGATACAGTTTGGTAATTGGGACAACTGCTTGTAAATTGGACTGTCCTGAACTGTCCCTGATGTCTGGCCACCCTAAGTGAGACTACGTGCACATACCTGCATTTAGGCCAAGTAACAATAACAACTTTATTAGGCGATAAAAAGAGATAAAAGCAATACAACACTAAAAAACAAGAGTTGAAACAAAGTCAAGTGGGAAAGGAAATAGTGAACAGGTGGGTTTTCAGGGGGCGTCTCTGATGGGAGTACATGTGAGTAAATGCAGTACAAGGGCCACAGTTTGAACATGTATTGTAGGTCTGCATCAGGCAAACGGATTAAAGGGACATTTCACTTGAATTCAAAATGACTTTTGGTCATTTAATCGTCTACTCAGGCTTTTGGGAGCACCCAGAACAGTTTTTAAGTTGCTTGATTTGGTATTGATTTTATCAGACACGCCCCCTTCCTATTCTAACTCCATTTTAAACATGATAGATTCATCAAAAACACCTGTTCTTTTTTTCAGGGGAATCATACTTCCCTCTGGATACGTGAGCTGGCCGTGTTTTTTCATTACTTTTCTTTTCATATATTTTAAAAAATTATTTCGGAAAATGGAAAAAAATTAACACAACTAATGTATCGTTCCTATCGGGCAGAAACCATGCATCTCATATATCAACTTTTTATGTTCTTTTCCTGTAAATCAATGCACTTCTTAGTAATTGCTATAGTGTCACACAAAGGTATAACAGCCCCCACCTTCACTTAATGAGGCCTGCAGGTTAATAATACATTGATAAATACTATATTGATTTCAGCTGTTCCAAACATGCAAACATGACACGCTATAAATACTTAGTTAATTTAATTACAGTCTGTAGTGGTATAGTAGTCTAATGACTAGTATTACCAGTAAGACTACTAAGGGCGACAAGCAACCTCGACCTAAAGGGCGAGGTCGCGCCATGTCTTGGCCATCTGGCCATATATGAAGACCCCCTGGAACCCATATATGTGAAAATCCTATGACGTCTATCACATCTGACATCATACATACAATCCCTTTTATGCCCATACATGGAGATCCCTGTCTGTAGAAGCAGCCACACATACTGTATATGGGCTGTCTTCCTCCATATAAGGGCATTCCCATATGAAGTCCTGTTAGATATGGGCTTAATAATATTGATGACATCAGGGATCTCCATATAAGGGCATAACAGGGATTATGTTAGTGTGGTTCCCCTGACATCACAGTGATGTCAGAGCGTCAAACCCATAGACTGTAAAAAAGCTTACACGGATGGACGGACGGAGACATGATGTGCTGTTTCTCATACTAAACTGCGACCTATGGTCTCTATATGTCTTTATTTGTATTTAAGTAAATAAAGTTAAAATAAGTATGACTAAATGCATTTAAAATTAAATACAAATATTTTCTTTTCAGGAATCCAATTTAAAAATAGCAAAAAAATATATGTTTAGGATTAAAAAAATAACAGATCTACAAGCTCAAAACATGTTGCAGTGCGACATGTTTTGAGCTTGTAGATTGGCTACTATTATTTGCTACTTTTGTGTGACAGAATGTTAACAAAAAAATAATAAAATACAGAGATAACAGGTTTCTGCCCGAGTGAGTGTGGAATAGCAGCCTTCTCCATCATCTAGGTTGCCACCACTGCCATATTAACAACAGCTTGACTGAATAATAACTACATTGGATCCATTGGAGCAAAGTTTTTTTTTCAGGGTGAAATCAAAAACATGTTTTCACACTTTTAGAGCATATCTGTAGTAATAATATGGCCATACCTAACACTAGATGCCAAAACAATAGAAAATAAACAATTTTTGTGTATATTTATATCAAAGGTCCCTAAATAGGCCGTTCTTAATTACTTCCTGTGAACAGAAATTCAAAAAGTGATGACATAGACAGGTCCGCTTGCATATAAATGAACCTTTGATTACATTCACCTGTTTGTTTCCCATTGCTGGCTCCCATTACTCCATTTACTCAGATTTTAAATCCCATCGCCTGAAGGGCTGGTCCCCTCGGATTGGTTCAGAAACACACAGGCTTCCTTTTCAAACTGAAACTTCAAAATAAAATACCCAAAATAGTCATTTTATTGGGTCTTTAACAACTGTGTGTGTGTGTGTGTGTGTGTGTGTGTGTGTGTGTGTGTGTGTGTGTGTGTGTGTGTGTGTGTGTGTGTGTGCATGCGTGCATGCACACACTCATAAAGTTTTGGTTACATCACTGCATGTCTTCTTAAATTATGTTTAAATGAACAGTAATTCTAACATAATATCACTAACTGTGTCTTCTCTTTACTCCAGGTGATTTTAAACTCATCACTGAAGGCTTTGCTCTGGGTAAGAGAGGTGAAAGTGTCACCCTCCCCTGTCACCTCTCTCCTGGGACCAGCGCGTCTTCCATGACAATCAGCTGGTTTAAGAAGTCAGAGTGTATTTACCTGTATAAGAATGGTAAGGTGATAGAGGGGAGGGGCTACGAGGGCAGACTGACCCTGAACATCCAGGAGCTGCAGAAAGGCAATGTGTCTCTGATACTGAGAAACTATGATGAAGGTGATGATGATGATGATGATGGAGTTTACATCTGTCAGGTCAAACATGGAGAACAGGAGGAGGAGATTGCTGTGCAATTAACATGTAAGTGATCTACTGTCACTGTACATCATATCATTAAACATGATGTTGTCACTGTCAGGTGGAAACCTTGTCCATGTCCAAAACTGTTACTTTTCAGATCATGGAAAAAAAAAAAGAACATCTGTTCTAATGAATGTAGTGTAGTTATTATTTAGTCACAAGCTATTTTTAATACTTTTCATTGGTTCAATATTTAAAAAACCCACAGATATATTTATCCGATTAAACCCTCTGGACTTGGTAAAAACAGACCAGAGATAATTGGCTCTGTACTTGGACCACCTTTGTCCCTCTAACCAAAAATAGTCAAAGAGATTTGGTGTAATGTTCCCCCTAGATATCCCCCTAGATATCTATCTATAAATAATTGTAATGTTCCCCCTAGATATCCCCCTAGATATCTATCTATAAATAATTGTAATGTTCCCCCTAGAACATGGATGTTGGGGTTTAAGTGATTTAGCACAGTCACTTTCACAATATTTCAAAAATACCAAAACAGACGATCTAAAAAGCTCTCTTGAGCTTGTAGATCCACTTTTGAGTGACATTGTAGTATGATGAAGTAATTATGTAATCATGTTTATCTATTCCCAAATTACCTCTTGTACTAATGTTTGCTGTTTAATACAAAATTAATCATTTTAACAATGTAAATGTAATGTAAATGACTCCACCAACTACTGCAGTATTGGACTATCATTGAGTTATCAACGGGCCTGAAAATGAAGGCCCGGCCCTAACTTGGCCCTAACTGGGCTGACCAGTAATAATGAACATACATTTTAGGCCCTACCTGGCCCGTTAACGTCGGGTCGTTAACAAATTTTAGGGCAAAGTTCTACTCTATCATAGTGGAACTCTACTCTATCATAGTGGAACTCTACTCTATCAAAATGGTAATATTCTATAACACTTGTCAAACAGACCCCTCCCTCCCTCCCTTTCTAGCCTCTCCTCTCCCTGCTCTGGTGCAGAGCAGAAGCCATTTGACAAGTAAGGGTGCGTGTGAGGTCAAAACAGCGGTTTGGTTGATCTCAGGACGTTGTGTAAACACAATCCAATAAAAAAAATACTAACTTTGAAGCTAAAGAAATGACCGCACTAGCCTAAGGACAATCCACTGTGTTAGTTATGAGAGAGCCTGCGAAATCTAGCAACAGGGGGAGCCGAAATCTAGCAACAGGGGCAGCTATGAAAAAAATCGACTAAAGCAGGTATGAAGGGGTATGATAAAAGGCAGATTTAACCCTATATGTGTTTTGGTCTGGATGACTCCTTTAAGTACCAGCTCTTTTGCCTTAACTTAAGACCTGGATGCGTAGCAAATGCTGTTTGGCTGATTTGAGAGGCCAAACAGCATTCGCCATGCCAAAGTCTCATATCAATGAGCAGCTCCAGTCATGTTGCTGCTGGTAAACTGGGAAACAGGTTGGGAAGTGTAACCACTCTCACTGTCCACGGTTTATATTTCACATCTTTTTATAAAAAAAAAAAAAAATTGAGTGAGACAAAAATCAATCTTCTGTGTTTACACATTGCTCTAACATGCACTCTCCTTTAACATACTGTATACAGAAACAGAATGCATGTTAACACCTACACTGTATTAACGATGGCATACTGAGGAAGATTAAATGAATGAATCAGAAGATTATTATGGAGAATAAACTTAATTCCTGACTCCTGAGTAGTGTGGAGGTGAACATTTTGTGCATACATTAAAAATATGACAACTTAGGCTGGTTAATAATAAATGCCATGGACTTAAAGTACTACTGAACCCCTTTCTTGTTTTACTATAAAACTGATCATTTTTAATAGGCTATAAACCAACCTGTCATAGCAAGCAGAAAAACAAACAAACAGAACACTCTTAATGTATACTATAGTGTAGAATTGTATCACTAAGCTGACGTTTAGTCACTTCACAAATTAAATTACAATGTTGAAAAGACTGCTGAATCATGATTTATATGAGACAAGATATTATTTTGTATAATAATTGAGATTGTTGTTATTTTATCCTATTCTATTATTGAATTCCATATGTCAGGTTCCTTAACAATTACAACATTATTAATACTCTTTCTGTTTTGTGAAGTATCAGTTATCTAATTATTTCAACCATGTGTTTTCTCTTTCCATGAATGATGAATGTGAACGTGAACTAGACTGTAAGTATCAAATCCGTCCTTCAAGTACCGTAGATCCAATGTTTTACATAATGATGTTTATCTATTCCCAAATGACTTCTTGTACTAATGTTTGCTGTTAATAAAGCAATAAGCGGTAACCACAAGCCTCGCGTGGCTTATTGCTTTTCTAAAACGGTCACAATATTGCAACATGAAAATCATAGCATTGCATTATTTAAAGAAAAAAGTACACTTCTCCGCCACCAGGAAGAGACGTTTCCTTGCGTTTACCAGCCACATCCAGGAATGGAACTTACGGAAACCAGTGTGTGTTTATAAAGTCACATCATTCTTTTTGCAAAAAAAATAGGGAAACAACACTTGTGTTAGATCAGTCTCATGTTAAGAAGTTAAGAACCTTATTCGATCCATACACATGTTTATTTTCATACAGATTTAGCTGCTATGTGGGTGAACATCACATCAAAAACGCTAGCATAGCAACCTAAGCTAAACAGCCGAGTGGTGCCTGGAGAATAAAGGGCGCTTGTTGCCTTTACAAGCCCTGCCCGGAGCCATTCAGTCACTGTCCTATGCATGCGGGCGGTGCTTAGAAGCACCCGCACGGCAGGATTTGAGGGGAAATCAAACGCTCGCTTCTCTAGTTCAGCCTCACGGCACAGTGGAAAGAAATAACGCACCTGGCTTTGATATAAACTGATTCAAGGTGTGGGTCTCAGATATACCACGGCAACCAGCCAATCAGAATCAAGGAATGGAACTAGCCGTTTTAGAATACAAAATAAATAATTGTAACAAGCCCTAACTGGGCTGACCGGCCCAGCCCTTCTAATTAACATAAATTTTAGGCTCTACCTGGCCCGTTAACGGCGGGTGGGTGCAACCGCGGTTTTCCCGGTGAACCTGAGCGCAACGGTGGGGGGCGCGGGAGTTTGGGGAACACACACCACTGACTATTGCCAATGATAGAGAGGTTTTATACTGTATATGGCTTTATGTAATGAGAGGCACTCTTGCCAATTTCGTAAGAGACTCATCGCCAATTGCAAGAAATTTAAAAGTTATTTGGGGCCATGATGATAACCTCTTCTTTCTCTGTGTTATTGTTTACAACCACAATTATTCACGTGTGGAAAGATCGCAGTTCCACTAGTTTTGCTAGTAGGCTAGTGTAGGCTTAGAAGCCTTTTCAGAAGTTAGTTTAATGTTTTCCATTTAATGATTTATTTTATCGTCATCTTGCGCTAATGCACGCAACAGTTTTCGCCAGGTTTTAAGGTCTTATTTTAGATGTTTCTCATAAGCTTGCGACCCTCCTTGCCCATTGGCCCCCACTGTTGCACTCAGGTTCACCGGGAAAACCGCGGTCGCCGGGTGGGTATGGTCGGGTTAGGGCAAAATTCTACTCTATCATAGAAGAACTCTACTCTATCATAGTGGTACTATTCTATAACAGTGACTGACAGTCAGGGCTTTATTTTCATTGTCTTAAAGGAGAACTTCACCACTTTTCAACCTATCTTCATAATGGGTCATCACTAATGTTCATGCTAAAATAGCACAATTTGTACCAGCTGTTTTGCCTTAACTTAAGACTTGGAGGTGTAGCAAATGCTGTTTGGCTGTTCTGAGTGGCCAAACAGCATTTACCAGGCATCCAGGTCTTAAGTTAAGGCATAAAAGCTACTTAAGACAATCAAAATAGAGCCCTAAGTCTCATATCAATGAGTAGCTCCAGTCATGTTGCTGCTGGTAAACTGAGAAACAGGTCGGGAAGTTTAACCACTCTCATTACTTTATATTTATATTTAACATGTTTCTTTTCATAATCATTTTTTGAGTGAGTCAAAATCAATCTTCTGTGTTTACAGTACATAGTGCTCTAACATGCACTCTCCCTTAAAGGGATCTCTGGCTAATATGACAAATATGCCTTAATACATTATAATTGTCCTCTATAACTACAATGTAAAATTTAAAACACCTTAAATATTTTGTTTCTTCTAGAAATAGCTAATCGTTCACTCAAGAGGGGAAATGCCTGTTGCAAGTTGAAGATGTCATAAATCCATGTATGATCTATCCCTATAGAATTTATGGCATGCATGTGAAAATAAAAACAAACGTAATACTTCCTATGGTTAATATGAGCATCAAATCAATATTTCAAATGTTTGTGTGTTGTTGTTTTGTGCCATAAATTCCATAGGGATAGACCACACATGGTTTTATGACATCATCAACTTGTGACGGGCATTTCCCCTATTGAGTGAAAGATTATCTATTTCTAGAAGAAATACAATATTTAAGGTGTTTTTAATTTGACATTGTAGTTATAGAGGACAATTATAATGTATTAAGGCGTATTTGTCGTATTAGCGAGGGATCCTTTTAACATACTGTATACAGAAACAGAATGCATGTTAACACCATACACTGTATAAACGATGGCATACTGAGGAAGATTAAATGAATGAATCAGAAGATATTTATGGAGAATAAACGTAATTCCTGACTCCTGAGTATTGTGGAGGTGAACATTTTGTGCATACATTAAAAATATGACTATTTAATGTCTCAAGGTTGGATAATAATAAATGCCATTGCCTTTGATTCAAGTACTACTGAACCCCTTTCTTGTTTTACCATAAACCAACCTGTCATATCAAGCAGAAAAAACAAACAAACAAACAAACAAACAAACAAACAAAACACTCTTAATGTATACTAGCGTAGAATTGTATCTCTAAGCTGACGTTTAGTCATTAAATTGCAATATTGAAAAGAATGCTGAATCATCATGATTTATGAGGCAAGATATTATATTGTATAATAATTGAGATAGTTGTTATTTTATCCCATTCTATTATTGATTTCCATATTTCAGGTTCCAATTAGAACATTATCAATAATCTTTCTGTTTGTGAAGTTTCAGTTTTCTAATTATTCCAACCATGTGTTTTCTCTTTTCATGAATGATGAACGTGAACTAGACCGTAAGTATCAAATCAATCCTTCATGTAGATCCAATGTTTTACATCAAGTTTTCACCATAGCAGGATACAAACTGAAGGATTCTAAACCAATTAAACCCTCTATACTTAAAGGGATATTTCACATAAAAAAAATGGTCATTTTATCATCTAATCAGGCTTTTATGAACACCTTGAACAGTTTTTAATTTGCTTAATTCAGTATTTGGATATTTGATTCAAATGTTACCAGGCCCTCCTCCTCCAGGGCTTCTCCCCATACACACCCATTGTAACTTCAAACTCAATTTTAACCATGATAGATTAAAAAATAAAAATAAATTAAAAAGGTTATTGAAAAAGAAAACACGAAAAAAAACAGACCACGGTATTAGGAGGCTAGTATGAGCCACCAGAAAACAAATGTGTTTTTAATGAATCTATAATGGTTAAAATGGAGTTTTGTTCCCAAAAGCGATACAATACAAGTTTTTTTTAAGTGAAATATCCCTTTAATGAAACAGATCTGAGTTAACTCTGTAATTGGACCCCTTTCTCCCTATACAAATCTCTTAGTAAAAAAAACAAACAGCAAAACTACAAGCTCACAGCTTATTGCGGTGCAACACGTTGTGAGCTTGTATATTGGCTATTTTTTGGCAAATTTGGAGTTACATTGTTGTGATTAAGTAGATTAAGGAAGGCAATAAAGTAGAAAACAAACCTAATCCAGAGTTACAAGATTCTGCCTGACAGCTTTTTGAAGTATTACTTTTCTAATTATTCTAACCATGTGTTTTCTCTTTTCATGAATGTGAACGTGAACTAGTGCGTAAGTATCAAATACATTTTACTTCATGCAGATAATAGATCAAAGTTTTTTATAAAGTTGTTATTAGAACGCTGAATCATTATTAACTCTCCTACTGCCAGATCATTTATTTATTTATTGGGTCTGGCGCCATCAAAAAGCGGCTTACCTTTGCGACGTTATAGTAGATAGACAGACAGACATTTATTTATTTATTTTTATTTTTTTTGGTTGTGCAATAGTGCACTTTGGTCTGCCAGGCAGCAGAGGGCGGCGTCATGCGAGAATGAATGTGAATTTGCCTGTTATGTGTTGAAGAAGAAGAAGACCAGTCACTGGCCCCAGAGCCTTACAGCCAGAGGAAATCAACAAGGAAGTGAATTGTTCTCCGTTGATCTAACGCATAATGGATTTTTTACACCATCACCGCGGAAAATGTGTTTACAGTAGACGGCCGCGCGACCCCTCATCAGCTTACAGTCATCAGACGAACGAACCGAACGAGCGCCGTATTGGCGGTAAGGTCTTGCGCAATCGTCCGAACGTGAACGTTCAAAGCGTGGGAAGAGTTAAGCAAGCTCTTATGTTATATAATAATTGAGTTATTCGATGCATTTAACCCATTCTGTTATTGCATTCCATGTTTCAGTTTCAGGGCCGGTTCTAGGGGGATCAGGGGTGGGCAGAGCCCTAGGTGGTGGTTGGGGATAGGGCCTTTCTGTGTGGAGTTTGCATGTTCTCCCCGTGTCTCCTAGGGTTGATACCCTCACAAAAAACATGCAGTAATCCTGGTCTCTATAATGCCTCCCCCTGGCCATCTGGGGAAAGGAACTGGTTGGAATAACGTGTTCCTTCCACGCGCTACGTCCAAACCGGGGAAATCCCCCCTGTCAGGTGAAAAGAAGCAACTTGGACTCCTCATGCATAGAAAGAAGCATGAGGTCAGTCCGTTGTCTCCCCAGGCACGGCAGAGGGAGAGCAGAGCCCAGGATTACTTAGGTAATTGGCACTGGGTGAAAAATGGGTTACAAAATCGTGGAATAAAAATTGTGGGAAACAAAAGACCAAAATAGGGCCCTGTGTGTCAGAGCAGTTCCCGATGTAGTCTGACAAATGTAATTACATTCCAATCTCACAATTCATCCTATTTATTTACATAATTATTCCATTAAGGTGAGCTCTTCCTTAACATACTGTACACAGAAACAGAATGCATGTTAATAGCAGATATAAATGATGGCATACTGAGGAAGATTAAATGAATGAATCAGAAGATTATGTATGCGATAAGAAGGTCTTGCTGCGCGGTCATTATGGCGTATATAGACACGACGGGCTGATAATTCCCCGAGGTGGAGCCAAGGGGAATTATCAGCCTGAAGTGTCCATATACACCATAATGACCAAGCAGCAAGACCTTATAGCACTTATTACCCGGCTAATAAATACAATTAATAATTTGACTCAAAACTAAAAACAAAGTATTTCCTTGTTTACAGACGGCTGAAAGTGTTCCACAAGTGTTGCGCTCGCGGGTGGCCTTGGAAAACAAGGAAGTGCTGATCAAATAGAATCCATTTTCTGTCACTACGTCGTCTATTTCTCGCCTCAAATGTTTTTAAAAACATTCTTCAGAGCAACGTTTGGTTGTAAATGACGCTGTGTGTTTGTTTAGGGGGCTGACATGTTGGATAATTCCACGCAGTGCAGCCTGAATACAGCAGCTGCTCTGAGCCGTTGATTAGGCAGCGGTGAATTATAGAGTGGAGTGGTCATTATACGCCTATAATTCACCGCTGATTTCAGCGCTCGACCAATCAGAATCAAGCATCCAAACAAGCCGGGTAATATGGAGTAGTTTCTGAGTAGTGTGGAGGTGAACGTGTTTTGCAAACATTCAAAATATTGCAGTTGATATGAAAAGCAAATCATCTTGACATCAGACAAAAGATTAATTAAACTGAACATTTCTTCTACCATGAAATTGATCATTTTACTATAAATCAATATGTTACTATGTTTACTATAGTGTAGAATTTTATCTCTAAGCTGACGTTTAGTGACTTTTCAAATGTAATTAGAATGTTAATTACTTGTTATTTCTTGTTATTAGAATGCTGAATCATTATAGCTATTATTTTCAGATTAACATCAAGTTTTCACCATAGCAGAATACAAGCTGAAGGAGTCTTAACTAATTAAACCCTCTAAAGACCTGAGTTAACTCTGTATTTGGACCACTGTTTCCCTCACCACCACATGTCTTTGTTAAAAATAGCAGATCTACAAGCTCACAACATGTGGCGTTACAATGCGTTTAGAGCTTGTAGAGCCGAAATTTTTGGTTAATGTTCCCCCCTGAAAGTAGATGTTGGGGTTTGAGTGTTAAATGTCACAGTGAATTGTAGCTATATCCTACATTGCTTGACGTTTTAATGTCTAATGTTTTCTTAAGAGGATAGTTATGTTTTTGTTTTAATTAACATAACCCCAAATAATTACATAAAATGTAAATTACTCAAAAGGTTCTTGACAATCATGCACTCTATCATTGTGATACTATTCTACTAGTAAGACGCCTCGGGGCGACATGCAACCAATGGTGAGGTCGCGCCATGTCTTGGCCATCTGGCAAGTGATGTATATCGGACCAGTTACCCATATATGGAGACCCCTGGTACCATATGGAGATCTATGTACTGTATATGGAGATATGCTGTGAGAGCCCAAACATGCTTACTCAGTTATTTGTTATGTGAAAGTCCAATGACTTCTATGACATCTGACATCATACATACAATCCCTTGTATGCCCATACATGGAGATCCCTGTCTGTAGAATCATCCACACAGATATGGGCTGTTTTGACCATATATGGATTCTGTTAGTGTGGTATGTGGCCGATGTGGCCTCCATATATGGGCATTCCCATATGAAGTCCTGTAAGATATAGGCTTAAATTTGAATGACATCAGGGATCTCCATGTATGGGCATAAAAGGGATTCTGTTAGTGTGGTTCCCCTGACATCACAGTGAAGTCAGAGTGTGATGTCAGAGCGGCAAACCCGTTATGTTAGAGTGGTTCCCCTGACATCACAGTGACGTCAGAGCATGATGTCAGAGTGGCAAACCCATAGACCGTAAAAAAGTGTACACGTCCGTCCAGACAGACGTCTACGGACAAGCTGTGACAGTTCTGATAGTAAACGGCGACCTATGGTCGCAATAACAGTGAGTGACAGTCAGGGCCCTAAAATAAAGCTCTTAATCCCAGCTCATATTCCTTAATTAAGTGATAACGGCAACATCTTATGCAAGGACACAACAGATTTATCATTATGATTAATAAAGCAAGCTATTATTTTGCATAATAATTGAGATAGTCAATTAATTTAACCTATTATCGCATTCCTTAACAATTTGCAAATTATTGCGACCGTAGGTCGCAGTTACTTGCACACCTATACTATCCAAACCTCCACCGGCTGTCAGTCCCTCCATCAGTCCGTCAGTCAGTCCGTCAGTGTGTCAGTCACACGTCACACGTCACACTTTTGCCCTGCTCATATCTCCGCAACCGTTGCCCTGATCCATGCCAGATTTTGCACACACACTCCTTGCCTGCCAAACTACAACCTCCAAGGACCCCCGGAGCTCCAGGGACCCCTAAGTCCCTGGGGGACCCCCAGGTGTAAAAAATGACCAAATGTGCAAAAATGACCAAATGACCACCCCAACGGGGCTGCTCACAGGGAATTCCCGGGGACCACCGACTCCTGGTGCTCCAGAACGGATGCAAAAGTGGTGGCGCCCCCAGTGGAGGACCCCCTCCACTGCAGCTCACATAAAAGGCCTTAACTCGGGCTAGGAGTGACGGGGAGAGCCGGGGCCGGTACCTATTCGTCCGCCTCGGCGGCGCGGAGACCCCACCCCTCATTTCTCACATGGCCCTCTTCTAGCGCCACCATGAGGTTGATTCTTGCAAAACACATTTTTGGACACTGCTCCCACAATTTTTGCCCTAAAATCACGCACATCGCTACACAGTATGTCTACACTCATCTCATCAACATGGATCTGTCCCATATAGCGCCACCTTCAGGCCGATTTTTTAAACACATTTTTGGACACTGCTCCTACAGATTTTGGCCTAAAATCACACAAATCGGTACACACTATGTCTACACTCATGTCATCAACATGGACCTGTCCCATATAGCGCCACCATCAGGCCGATTTTTTCAAACACATTTTTGGACACTGCTTCTACAGATTTTGCCCTAAAATCACACAAATCGGTACACACTATGTCTACACTCATGTCATCAACATGGACCTGTCCCATATAGCGCCACCATCAGGCCGATTTTTTCAAACACATTTTTGGACACTGCTCCTACAGATTTTGCCCTAAAATCACACAAATCGGTACACAGTATGTCTACACTCATCTCATCAACATGGACCTGTCCCATTTAGCGCCACCTTCAGGCCGATTTTTAAAAACACATTTTTGGACACCTACAGATTTTGCCTTAAAATCACGCAAATTGCACAGTATCTCTACCCACACGGAAGAAACATATATGAACATATATGTTTTTTATATATGCATGCATATATGTTTGACATATATGCCACATATAAAAAATGGCCGCCTATATGTCATATATGTCATATATGTGTGCATATAAACATATATGTACATATATGTATATATGCACACATGTTTATATATGGTCGCAAGATATATGCACATAGCCTACCAGTCAAAGGTTTGGACACAGCTTCTATTCAATGTGTGTTTGAGAAGCTGTGTCCAAACCTTTGACTGGTATGTACACATATATATGTAGAATACATGCACATATATGCACCACATATATGTACATATATGTGTTAAATGATACACATACCATACTCTCTATATATACCTACAGGAATACAAAATAAAACACACAATCTTGAAGTCATTATTAGCATTTATTCACATACAAGCAGAACTCAACTGACACTGATACTGTATGTTCCATTTAAAAACTGAACTGACGACATATCGACTGCTGTAGCCTGGCACATTAATGGCCACACATTCTGTGTGTGTGTGTGTGTGTGTGTGTGTGTGTGTGTAGCCTTTTGTGTGGGCAGTAATTAACATACAGGCACATACTTACAGAGAATGCAAAATGTCCATTGGTCAGTGCAAAAAATGGGCTGGACTCCCAGCAAAGCCACACAGGAACAGTCAGTAACAATTATTCCAGTTAAGTTACAGTTGTCCAAACGACCGCTGTGTCTCTCTCTCATTGTATAACATTCACAAAGGACTTTTCCAGTCTCTCACATCTCCGTCCTGGGTAGATGAATCTATCGGATCCTCTGTCTTAAGGTGGAGGGGGTGGGAGGATTTCTTCAAGTTTGTGTCCAGCTTCCACCCTGGCCAATACTCCACCCCCTACAAGGAGAACCCAACAACGGAGCACGCCTTCCTCACCAGTCTGTTGAGTTGAAGGTGTCACTCGCTCAGTTCCTCCCCAGCACGTTATTCCACATTAATAAAAAAAAAAAAACAGTGCCAAACAGTTTGGTGGCTAAACGATCCCAGTCTTCTCAGGAAGAACAGCCTGCCCCTTGCGGTGAATCACCTCAGCGCTGTCCAACCAGTCCACCGATACTGCCTTCCATCCAGCTTCGGTGCTATACCGTAAGATTGGAGACAGAGAAGATGAAATTAGCTATAATAGCACATTAAACATGTTTTCCCCTAGCCCATATAGAACCTCTTCTGCATACTGTTATGCACTGCGGGATGGAAAATCATACTCTGGGAGCATGGAACTACCTTTACTTTTTGGATAGAACCTCTACCTCGGCGTGGAGGCATTCTACTGCAGCCCAGGGATATCCGCTTAGGACCTCATCTCGAGGAGCACAACGGTATGCAGCGGAGAGTGAGGTTCTATATGGGGCTAGTTTTCCCCATGTTCGGTCCTTTGCTCAGTCAGTGGGGGATGTTACAATATTACATTAAAAAGTATTTGACTAGAGAGAGACTCTCACCACTGCAACATCATGTTGAAGCTGGGCTGCATTTAACTACTGCACAATGTATCAGACACATTATTTCCCACATATAACCAATGCAATGGTGACATCATACTGTATATCTGAATATACTTTACAAAACGTGTAAGTGTAAGATAAACTTACTTTGAATCTTTTCCACTTTGGTGGGGTCCAGCATATGTTTGCCCTCAAGCTCTGGAACAACACCATGCCTCCCTGTGACAACTGCATCCTTCCAGTTCTTCAGTCGTGAAGAATTTGTCAAACAGCTGGTGGAACAGGCGACTGCAGTCCTTCTTAGCACTGTGGTGAATGGCTACCTGTTCCAACGAGAACACAGAGTCCACAGCCAGTGAACAGAGATTCCATGATTAACACATTTCACAAAGTTTCTGCTCTTCAAGTGGACCATGGAAACAGACCATTGTGAGATCTAATTAGGCCTGGTTTACACTGGCAGCCAAACCCAGCCTGAATCAGATCTGTGTCACATCCGGGTTGGATGTGACACAGATCTGATTCAGTAGTGTGAAATGTATATTGAACATGTTCGTCTACCTCCCAGATTTTTACCTGGACTATAATCGTACCATAAAAAATGTAAAATCCACAATACATTTATACATACCTGGATATAGCTCTTGCACCTCAATGGCCAACACCTAAACTTTTCACATTGGATCTGCCATCTCCATGTCCCCAACCATCTCAACAAGTCCCTGTAGAGCTTGCAGGTGTTCAATACCTGGAATGAAGAGGAAAAAATATTATGACAATCCCAACATATTCAAAGGTTGAGTAACAACAAATAAGTGTTAAATAGCGCTATATACTGATAACAGTCATTGCTATGCCATTGCTATGGAATATTTATTTTCTCAGTAGCAGGGATTGTCATGTTCAACGGCAACCTTCTCTCCCCATCTCTCCAGTAAACAGAAAATGTAAAGTTTCAAGTGAGACAAAGAAATGAGCTGACATAATTGACAACTGCAACACTATGCTTAATTTTTTGTGATTGGTGGGTGACCCTTGCCTGACTGCGAGCGCCAGACATCTCACACTACGTTTCACTTCGGCAGAGAGTCTGAGATTACGGACGGAGATTCTACTTCGGCGTGGGCGGGCTAAAGCCTATTGACGTCACACACACACACACACACACATACACACACACACGACGTGGCGTGACATTGCAAAAATACGTTATTTCTCATAACATATTATATGTCTGCATGTTTACGTTAGTGCAAAATGGTATTAAAACGTGAAGAAACGGCACTATTTCATAGTTTACTAAAATAATACGAGTCGAGTCTGACTCCGCCATGACAGTTTTCACGGACCAATCAGAGTCCACTAGACTCTCACGTGGGCAGAGGACACCAATCAGAGTCCACGAGCGAGTCTCACGTGAGCTCAAGAGCTCTGTTTGGAGGGGGCTGGGACCGGAGCAGCCAAACCACGTGCCCCAAGCATACAACCCTGATTGGCCCATTCAATGCGCCCGCTCTTCAGGCGCGCTCGAAATAAAATAAAATATGTGCAGCTTCAGTCCACACTACAAACCACCCACCAACAGGGGGTGGTGATGTGCGGCCTGAAGTATCAGGCTAGGGTGACCCAGCCAGGGTAGGGGATATTAATAACAACACACCCGGGGGTCTAGAGTAACTTAAAGAGATATTCCAATTTCAAAATTACTTTTTGTCATTTTAGCATCTAATCAGAATTTTGGGAACACCCAGGACAGTTTTTGAATTTCTTCATTCAGTATTTAGATTTAGAAGCAGACACATATCACAGGGCAGTCGCTGATTACAAATGAGCATGGTCATCGCATAATTTCAGAAAAGTATAGTTTTAAGGGTGAATATTAGGGACAGTACAGTGAGCCATCTTAAAAGCTTTAATTGAACTGTAACCTTACCTAGATAAACTTCAAAAGGTGGTCAATGGCTTGTCGGGTTGAGAGCTTTCCTGGTCTCTTGTTGCGGCCTTGAGGTGAGGGTGGCATGTGGTGGATAAGGCAAGATGGAGGACATCTCACTGTCCCATCCTGAAAATACAAGGGTGGGGGGAAACAAAGACATTTTTACTAAAATCTGTTTACATTTTGGTTTCAAAACCATCCCCTCTTCCATTAGTATTATTCCTTTAATTCCAGCGTACCATTTTCCAGTTCTTCTGTTGTGGATTCAGCATTATGAAGCAGATCTACATGGTCGCCTGTCTGGGCGAGTCCACAGCTTTGTTCAAGGACTTACTGCATGTAGTGAGTAAGTAGCCACTTCTGCAGCGATGTCATCACCAAACATCAGACTGAAATCCTGTATCTGCAGACAGGATGGAATACAGACAACCAGTGCTTAATTTGTCAATGAAAAGGTGGGGGATCCTAGGTTTCACGTGCACACGCGCACATGCACGCACGTGCACACGCGTGCATGCACGCACGCACGCACGCACACCCGGTGTACATTTTCATTAACACATTAACTATATATATATATACAGTATATATCACTGTCAACAATAAAGCATCACAGAAGCCAAAAAAGTCTCTATTTGGAAGGACGAAAACATAGATGACCATATATAAACAGCACTACTGCACAGTGCAATAGAATTTATCTTATCTGTTTCAACAGAGGTGTGGTGTATCAAAATAGTTAAGTGAAAATGTATTTGTAAGAACACTGCACACACAGCCAAAGTGCCAAACTCACTGTTGCTAACCAAAATATCAGTGTACAACAGTAATATCACTAATGTCCAGTCCAACAAAAGCAGATTCAGATTCAATCTGATTAATTGTCCTGTGTAACAAGGATGCATTTCCTTTTCTTGTTCACGTGTGTTTTGTCCATGACTAAATGAATCCTCTTTATATGCTTGCCAATTCAGACACATGACATCTTTTTCCAGAGATGTTGCAATCAGTTCTATGAGTTCTTCATCGTCACAAAGGTCTCCCCTCCTGTCTCACAGTAGGCTACTCTCACTGGCTCTCCTGTCCTCCAGTCTTCATTTAATGTAGTTTCCCTTCAATGGAGGGGACATAGCCTATAATTAGGACTGGAAGTTTTATTTAAAAAAAGCAAGCCTAAACTGGGTGACACGTTCTCTCACTTCTCTGTCCATTCACTGTCCATCAGCGCACGCACGCGCACGCACACGCGCGCACACACACACACACACACACACACACACACACACACACACACACACACACACACACACACACACAAAACAGCGCTGTCCCTGCAGAGCAACAGAGCAAGCAATGTCACGACTCACGCTAATCATACCCACGCAGCGATGGGACATTTTTACACTCATTCACAGCATTTACTCATGGCTCTAAATCAATAACAATGCACAAGATAAATGCAAGTTAACAACGTGTGCTTAAAAGCCTTTTATGGCATTGAACTGAGCCTCGGTCCAAATCCCCCCTGCAGTAAGGAGCCCCCTTTCACCTGTCGCTGCTGTCCTGTCCTCCTCACCACCTCCTTCGTCCTCACTCTCTGATTTATCCTCCTCATCCTCCTCCTCTCGTAGTCTCGTTCCCCGTGCTGGTCATCGGGTGTCATCATGCCAGTGGCTGCCCCCTCCTCCTCATCATCTGTGCCGCTGTTTACAGCACAGAGCCCCGCTGCTGCTGTGCTGTCGGCCTGTCGCTATCTGCCGAAATAACTTTGGCCTGTTTGGGGTCTGGCTGACCGACTGGTTTGAAGAACGTTAAAGTTTAGTCTGTCGCTTTGACATAGCAGCCGCTTGCTTGCGTATTGTTTTGTTGCCCGGTAAACTCATAACTCCATGGTAAACTCCCTGTGCAGTGTGCAGTGCAGCGTGCGACCGAGGCGGAAACAAAACAACTAGTTGCGTGAACCTGTGTCATCACGTGATTGATGTCTGTCAAACCCCTCTTTTGTTTTTCAGATTAAAACGCATACAAATATTTAAAAAATTATCAAACAAGGGTCACACCAGAACAACATAAAACAGAGAGAACATAGATTAAAAAAACAGTTTATTTATAGATTTTTATTGACAGGGAAGGTCCCGGGTCCTTGATTCAAAATCAAATAGGTGGCGGATCCAATGAAATAGGTGCCGGTCAGAAAAAGTGAGGTACCGGAACAAGATCCGGCTTGATCCGGCACAAATTAAGCACTGCAGACAACATGGCATACATTTGAATGGGTTCACCCTATGACCAGGGATGTGATCTGTTTAAAGTCATTTTTCATTTCAGTTTGACTTTAAGGCAAGACAGTTCAAGAGCGACATACCATTCCTGCAATGTCAAGAAATCTTGTAAAGGTGGTGAATATTTCAGAGGACTTCACTGGGTCATGAACCATTGTTTGGCGATGGGTGAAGGTCTGTTTCATCTTCTCCTTGACCATCATCAGTGCTATGCCCTCAAGACACTGGGTTTCTGTCGTTAGCTGAAGAAACCCACTCCCATCTACTGGATTGTAATACTGCTCCTAAAAAACAAGAACGTGTTTTATTTTTTCTCCTTAAAAAACTAAACACATGCCCTTGTCTGGAGAATTGCTAAAATCAAGGTCAACAGGTCTGATATCTGTGACGATCAACTTGTTGGGGTTAGGAGAAAGGTATGTACTTGTAGGGGTTAGGAGAAAGGTATGTTGGGACTTGGGACTAGTTCTGACCAATGGGCCATGGCTTGGGAGCAGTGGTTCCCAAACTATTAGCTCAAGAGAAATTAGACATTTGCCCAGGACCCAAGCTAGTGAAAACAGCAGATCTACAAGCTCACAATGCGGTGCGACGCATTGTGAGCTTGTAGATCTGCTGTTTTCACTAGTTTAGGCCATTTTCACTAACTACTTTTTTATACAAATATAAGGGACGTTAAAAAATGTGTCTGCGACCCACATATGGATCCCGACCCACTGCTTGGGAACAAGTGGCCTAGTGGGCACCCACGCGATTTGCTACAATGTGATGTTGGGTTTAGTTTCTCAAAAACGTTAAGACAGTTTTTACCCCTTACACCAGAGGGCCACTTGTCTTTTTACTGGACCCCCTTGCGATGCCCACCACAGTAGCAAAAATGCACTATAGGCCTATGCACATTAAAAAATAATTTAACATGTGAAATTGTAACTATAATCAAAATCACATACCTGTTTCTTCTCTTCTTTTGTCCCTCTGAGGCTTCGTTTTGAAGTGTTTTCACTCTCCATGCAAGAAACCCACTCCGATCTACTGGATTGTAATACTGCTCCTAAAAAACAAGAACGTGTTTTATTTTTTCTCCTTAAAAAACTAAACACATGCGTTTGTCTGGAGAATTGCTAAAATCAAGGTCAACAGGTCTGACATCTGTGGCGATCAACTTGTTGGGGTCAGCATATAGAGAATTTGTTGAAATTTAGTTGAAATCTCACTCTTGTCTTTTCGAGCAATTCCAGGAGTGAGGAGTAAAGAAGTTAGACTTGTATTATGTACTTACATAGCCCAAAGTGCCCTAGGGATCGGCCAGGTATGGAAACAAGGCAGTGATTTGCGTAGTCCTCTTTAACACACCTTGAAGGACTCTTCCTACAGTGCGCGCGCGCACACACACACACACACACACACACACACACACACACACACACACACACACACACACACACACACACACACACACACACACACACACACACACACACACACACACACACACAAGCAATTAATTAAACCAATTTGATTCCAGAAATTAAATGAAATGATCTGACACATGATGATGGATCAAGCACATGCCTCCTTTGAGTGTCAGATGTGTGTCATTTTGTCTGGCTGGTGTCAGTGGTGTTAACATCAGCTCCACTATCTAACATCAAAAGTAAACAACACTAAATAAAAACTGGTCAAACATTGGCCAAATTGTCAGCTGATAAGAAAGAGGCAACCAATGTGAAAATAGCAGATCTACAAGCTCACTGCAGTCCAAGTGCTTGGTGGGTGGAGGGTCCCCAGTTAAAATGTGGATATTTTGGGAGGTCCCCATGCAGTTAAAATGTGATTATTTTGGGGGCTAACAGTCAACAACAGATTAAAATGTCAAGGTCTCCCCTTAACTCTAACAGTGTACAAATGGAACCAAATTAACCTGTTTGGGGTTGTTTGGTTCCATTTGTACACTCTCTGCTACCATTGAACAACTAGCAAATTGACATTAGCTAGCTAGCTACAAACAACATATGCTGCTAACATGGAACAATTGCTAACTAATGTTAGCTTTGTTAGCCACACATACTACAGTACACAGCAAAGCACCTATGACACAAAACAAAAAAACTGCCACTTCTATCAAAAGGGCATAGTATAAGCTATTCAACACAGTTGGAACATTCAGTTCCTTTAGGATGTACTGTAATAACTTTAGCATCAGTTAGCATTAGCTTTGTATTTGTCTACTGGTTAGCATGGGCCCTTCAGGAAACACCACAGACAAAAACACCACAGACAACATTCTTAACATACATGTAACAGTTACAGTGGTTAAGTATTGTTTAAATTTCACCTACCAAAAGGAGATATAAATTTAGTCCATGAGAGAGCCTTCCTTCAGCCTGCACTCACACTCACTGGCAGTGAGTCACTGAAAGCAATTCAAACAAACCGGTTCAATCCAGTTTCAGTCTGCAGGCACATCAAAGCACTGTGTGATGTCACTGGTCTAACCAAGTTTGGGAACTTAACCCTGTAACTGCTGATGCAACAATGCATTGTTTCTCATGTGATGAACAACACATATGCAAAGATTATTAGATTGATTGATAATGATAATAACAATAATTATTACAACTCTTATAATTATAATACATACTATAAATAATTGTAATAATATAATTAATAGCCTATAATTATATTAATAAATCCGTATGTTATTTTACATAAGAATTTTATATTAGTTTTATATTTAAAAAAAACACAGCATCAATTATATATTTTTTCAGATAAAATACACTTATTCTGACTTGATTTTTGACATTGAGTCCGGTGTAGTTGGTCCCGTCGCGTGAAAATGCCGGCTGTCCGTCACGTCACACTTTTCCCCAACTCATATCTCTGCCACCGTTGCCCCAATCCATGCCAAACTTTGCACACACAGTCCTTGCCTGGCAAACCACAACCTCCACCCCTCCCAGGGGGAGGGGTGGAGCCTCGGCGGCTCCACCCCTCGGCGGCTCGGAAACAGCCATTCGTAGACCGCCACCTAGTGGTGGACCCCTGCCACTGCAGCACGCTAAAAAGGCCATAACTCGGCCCCCCAGCAACCGGGGTGACCTGCATTAAGTAGAAAATAAGTACTATGATAAATTGTGTTATATAAAACTTATATGCACATTATTTTGCAAATAAAAGTGAGATGTAGGCATTATGTATGGCATATATGCAAAAAGTCTGACATATATGAGCTATTTATGAGGCCTTATATATGACATATATGCATAAGGTCAGACATATATGAGCTATATATGAGACATTATGTATGACATATATGCAAATATATGACCATGACTGTGGCATATATGTTGATATATATAAGCCATATATGACACATATATGTTCCTATATATCCACATATATGAACATATATTACCCTGAATATTGCATATATGCAACATATATGTTTCATATATGTCACATATAATATCATATATGTGCATATATTTCCTTTCCGCGAGCGACCGGGAGAGCCGGGGCCGGTATCCACGCGTCCGCCTCGGCGGCGCGGAAACAGCCATTCGTAGACCGCCACCTAGTGGTTGACCCCTGCCACTGCAGCACGCTAAAAAGGCCATAACTCGGCCCCCCAGCAACCGGGGTGACCAAGTAGAAAATAAGTACTATGATAAATTGTGTTATATAAAACTTATATGCACATTATTTTGCAAATAAAAGTGAGGTGTAGGCATTATGTATGGCATATATGCAAAAAGTCAGACATATATGAGCTATTTATGAGGCATTATATATGACATATATGCATAAGGTCAGACATATATGAGCTATATATGAGACATTATGTATGACATATATGCAGATATATGACCATGACTATGGCATGTATGTTGATATATATAAGCCATATATGACACATATATGTTCCTATATATCCACATATATGAACATATATTACCCTGAATATGGCATATATGCAACATATATGTTTCATATATGTCACATATAATATCATATATGTGCATATATTTCCTTTCCGTGTGGGTACAGTCATGTATTCAAAACGCATCTGTCCCATCTAGCGCCACCATCAGGACGATTTTGGTACAACTAATTTTTGGCCTATTTGTAGAGATAAGCGACCAACGGTCGCTTATCTCCCGATTAGGGAGTCTTACTGGTTAATAATCTTTCTGTTTGTGAAGTATCAGTTTTCTAATTATTCCAACCATGTGTTTTCTCTTTTCATGAATGATGAACGTGAACTAGGGTGTAAGTATCAAATCAATCCTTCATGTAGATCCAATGTTTTACATCAAGTTTTCACCATAGCAGAATACAAACTGAAGGATTCTAAACCAATGAAACCCTCTATACTTAAAGGGATATTTCACATTAAAAAAAAACTTTAGGTAATTTTATCATCTAATCAGGCTTTTATGAACACCCTGAACAGTTTTTAATTTGCTTAATTCAGTATTTGGATATTTTATGTAAATGTTACCAGGCCCTCCTCCTCCAGTGCTTCTCCCCATACACACCCATTGTAACTTCAAACTCCATTTTAACCATGATAGATTAAAAAATACAAATAAATGAAAAAAGTTATTGAAAAAAAACACGGCCTGCAGTATTAGGAGGCTAGTATGAGTCACCAGAAAAACAAATGTTTTTAATGAATCTATCAGAGTTTGGATTTACAATGGGTGTGTATGGGGATTTTACTTCATGTAGATCCAATTATAGATCAAAGTGTTTTATAAAGTTGTTAGAATGAATGCTGAATCATTATTAAGCAAGCTCTTATGTTGTATAATAATAGACCCGTTTCTTGTTTACAAACATTGAGACTAAATGCACAGGTGACTGTATCATGTAATCAATTCCACCAATCCCCAAACCTGTTGTTTTGGGGAGCGCTGGTTTCATTGGCTAATTTTGGTACCGACCTGCGCACGCATCTAGTTCTTATCAGTGTAACGTGGACCAGAAATACATCTATTGAGTTAGTCGATGCATTTAACCCATTCTGTTATTGCATTCCATTTTCAGTTTCAGGGCCGGTTCTAGGGGGATCAGGGGTGGGCAGAGCCCTAGGTGGTGGTTGGGGATAGGGCCTTTCTGTGTGGAGTTTGCATGTTCTCCCCGTGTCTCCTAGGGTTGATACCCTCACAAAAACATGCAGTAATCCTGGTCTCTATAATGCCTCCCCCTGGCCATATGGGGAAAGGAACTGGTTGGAATAACGTGTTCCTTCCACGCGCTACGTCCAAACCGGGGAAATCCCCCCTGTCAGGTGAAAAGAAGCAACTTGGACTCCTCATGCATAGAAAGAAGCATGAGGTCAGTCCGTTGTCTCCCCAGGCACGGCAGAGGGAGAGCAGAGCCCAGGATTACTTAGGTAATTGGCAGTGGGTGAAAAATGGGTTACAAAATAGTGGGATAAAAATTGTGGGAAACAAAAGACCAAAATAGGGCCCTGTGTGTCAGAGCAGTTCCCGATGTAGTCTGACAAATGTAATTACATTCCAATCTCACAATTCATCCTATTTATTTACATAATTATTCCATTAAGGTGAGCTCTTCCTTAACATACTGTACACAGAAACAGAATGCATGTTAATAGCAGATATAAATGATGGCATACTGAGGAAGATTAAATGAACGAATCAGAAGATTATGTATGCGATAAGGTCTTGCTGCGTGGTCATTATGGCGTATATAGACACGACGGGCTGATAATTCCCCGAGGTGGAGCCGAGGGGAATTATCAGCCTGAAGTGTCCATATACACCATAATGACCAAGCAGCAAGACCTTATAGCACTTATTACCCGGCTAATAAATACAATTAATAATTTGACTCAAAACTAAAAAAAAAAGGAAGTATTTCCTTGTTTACAGACGGCTGAAAGTGTTCCACAAGTGTTGTGCTCGCGGGTGGCCTTGGAAAACAAGGAAGTGCTGATCAAATAGAATCCATTTTCTGTTACTACGTCGTCTATTTCTCGCCTCAAATGTTTTTAAAAACATTCTTCAGAGCAACGTTTGGTTGTAAATGACGCTGTGTGTTTGTTTAGGGGGCTGACATGTTGGATAATTCCACGCAGTGCAGCCTGAATACAGCAGCTGCTCTGAGCCGTTGATTAGGCAGCGGTGAATTATAGAGTGGAGTGGTCATTATACGCCTATAATTCACCGCTGATTTCAGCGCTCGACCAATCAGAATCAAGCATCCAAACAAGCCGGGTAATATGGAGTAGTTTCTGAGTAGTGTGGAGGTGAACGTGTTTTGCAAACATTCAAAATATTGAAGTTGATATGAAAAGCAAATCATCTTGACATCAGACAAAAGATTAATTAAACTGAACATTTCTTCTACCATGAAATTGATCATTTTACTATAAATCAATCTGTTACTATGTTTACTATAGTGTAGAATTTTATCTCTAAGCTGACGTTTAGTGACTTTTCAAATGTAATTATAATGTTAATTACTTGTTATTTCTTTTTATTAGAATGCTGAATCATTATAGCTATTATTTTGTATAATAATTGAGTTATTCAATTAATTTAACCCATTCTGTTATTGCATTCCATGTTTCATTTTGCTTAACAATCAGCACATTGTTAGTAATCTTTCTATTTGTGAAGTATCAGTTTTCTAACCATTCCAACTATGTGTTTTCCCTTTTCATGAATGATGAATGTGAACGTGAACTAGCTCTATGTGAGTATCAGATTTACATCAAGTTTTCACCATAGCAGAATACAAGCTGAAGGAGTCTTAACTAATTAAACCCTCTACAGACCTGAGTTAACTCTGTACTTGGACCACTGTTTCCCTCACCACCACATGTCTCTGTTAAAAATAGCAGATCTACAAGCTCACAGCGTGTGGCGTTACAATGCGTTTAGAGCTTGTAGAGCCGAAATATTTGGTTAATGTTCCCCCCTGAAAGTAGATGTTGGGGTTTGAGTGTTAAATGTCACAGTGAATTGTAGCTATATCCTACATTGCTTGACGTTTTAAAGTCTAATGTTTTCTTAAGAGGATAGTTATGTTTTTGTTTTAATTAACATAACCCCAAATAATTAGATAAAATGTAAATTACTCAAAAGGTTCTTGACAATCGTGCACTCTATCATTGTGATACTACTCTACTAGTAAGACGCCTCAGGGCGACATGCAACCAAGGGCGAGGTCGCGCCATGTCTTGGCCATCTGGCAAGTGATGTATATCGGACCAGTTACCCATATATGGAGACCCCTGGTACCATGAAGATCTATGTACTGTATATGGAGATATGCTGTGAGAGCCCAAACATGCTTACTCAGTTATTTGTTATGTGAAAGTCCTATGACGTCTATGACATCTGACATCATACATACAATCCCTTGTATGCCCATACATGGAGATCCCTGTCTGTAGAATCAGCCACACAGATATGGGCTGTTTTGACCATATATGGATTCTGTTAGTGTGGTATGTGGCCGATGTGGCCTCCATATATGGGCATTCCCATATGAAGTCCTGTAAGATATAGGCTTAAATTGTAATGACATCAGGGATCTCCATGTATGGGCGTAAAAGGGATTCTGTTAGTGTGGTTCCCCTGACATCACAGTGAAGTCAGAGTGTGATGTCAGAGCGGCAATCCCGTTATGTTAGAGTGGTTCCCCTGACATCACAGTGACGTCAGAGCATGATGTCAGAGTGGCAAACCCATAGACCGTAAAAAAGTGTACACGTCCGTCCAGACAGACGTCTACGGACAAGCTGTGATGGTTCTGATAGTAAACGGCGACCTGTGGTCACAATAACAGTGACTGACAGTCAGGGCCCTAAAATGAAGCTCTTAATCCCAGCTCATATTCCTTAATTAAGTGATAACGGCATCATCTTATGCAAGGACACAACATATTGATCATTATGATTAATGAAGCAAGCTATTAGTTTGTATAATAATTTAGATAGTTAATTAATTTAACCTATTATCGCATTCCTTAACAATTTGCAAATTATTAGTAATCTTTCTGTTTTGTGAAGTATCAGTTTCCTAATTATTCCAACCATGTGTTTTCTCTTTTCATGAATGATGAACGTGAACTAGTTGGTAAGTATCAAATCAATCCTTCATGTAGATCCAATGTTTTACATCATGTTTTCACCATAGCAGAATACAAACTGAAGGATTCTAAACCAATGAAACCCTCTATACTTAAAGGGATATTTCACATTAAAAAAAGGAAAACAAAAATGGTAATTTTATCATCTAATCAGGCTTTTATGAACACCTTGAACAGTTTTTTATTTGCTTAATTCAGTATTTGGATATTTGATTCAAATGTTACCAGGCCCTCCTCCTCCAGGGCTTCTCCCCATACACACCCATTGTAACTTCAAACTCCATTTTAACCATGATAGATTAAAAAATAAAAATACATGAAAAAGGTTATTGAAAAAAAAAAAAACACAAAAAAAAACAGACCACGGTATTAGGAGGCTAGTATGAGCCACCAGAAAACAAATGTGTTTTTAATGAATCTATAATGGTTAAAATGGAGTTTTGTTCCCAAAAGCGATACAATACAATTTTTTTTAAAAGTGAAATATCCCTTTAATGAAACAGATCTGAGTTAACTCTGTAATTGGACCCCTTTCTCCCTATACAAATCTCTTAGTTAAAAAAAAACAAACAGCCAAACTACAAGCTCACCGCTTATTGCGGTGCAACACGTTGTGAGCTTGTATATTGGCTATTTTTTGGCAAATTTGGAGTTACATTGTAGTGATTAAGTAGATTAAGTAATTCATTAAAGTACAAAACAAATCTAATCCAGAGATACAAGATTCTGCCTGACAGCTTTGTGAAGTATTATTTTTCTAATTATTCCAACCATGTGTTTTCTCTTTTCATGAATGTGAACGTGAACTAGGGAGTAAGTATCAAATACATTTTACTTCATGTAGATCCAATAGATCAAAGTGTTTTATAAAGTTGTTATTAGAATGCAGAATCATTATTAAGCAAGCTCTTATTTTGTATAATAATTGAGTTAGTCGATGCATTTAACCCATTCTGTTATTGCATTCCATGTTTCAGTTTCAGGGCCGGTTCTAGGGGGATCAGGGGTGGGCAGAGCCCTAGGTGGTGGTTGGGGATAGGGCCTTTCTGTGTGGAGTTTGCATGTTCTCCCCATGTCTCCTATGGTAGATACCCTCACAAAAACATGCAGTAATCCTGGTCTCTATAATGCCTCCCCCTGGCCAGCCGGGGCGCCTGATGGAGGGGAAAGGAACTGGTTGGAATAACGCGTTCCTTCCACGCGCTATGTCCAAACCGGGGAAATCAACCGTCAGGTGAAGAGAAGCAACTTGGACTACTCATGCATTGAAGGAAGCATGAGTTCAGTCCGTTGTCTCTCCAGGCATGGCAGAGGGAGAGCAGAGCCCAGGATTACTTAGGCAGTTGGCACTGGGTGAAAAATGGGTTACAAAATCGTGGGATAAAAATTGTGGGGAAATACCAAAATAGGGCCCTATGTGTCAGAGCAGTTCCCGATGTAGTCTGACAGATGTGATTACATTCCAATCGTCACAATCCCATTTATTTACATAATTATTCCATTAACATAAGCTCTTCCTTAACATACTGTACACAGAAACAGACAATAAATGCAAATAAATTATGACATTCTGGGTCCATATCATCCTCCAACTTAACACTTTCCCCTGCCGCTTAACGTCCATTGTATAGCGTTAGCCCACAAAACATACAGCAGCAGTGCTGGTGTTATTATGAAAACACTGAAGACGTGCGCTCTCTCTATCTCTGTGTGTGTGAATGTGTGCGCGCACGCGCGCGCGTGTGTGTGTGTGTTATTTTGTATAATAATTGAGATAGTCTATTCATTTAACCTATTATCGCATTCCATATTTCAGGTTCCTTAACAATTTGCAAATTATTTGTAATATTTCTGTTTTATGAAGTATCAGTTTTCTAATTATTCCAACCATGTGTTTTCTCTTTTTCATGAATGATGAACGTGAACTAGAGCGTAAGTATCAAATCAATCCTTCATGTAGATCCAATGTTTTACATCATGTTTTCACCATAGCAGAATACAAACTGAAGGATTCTAAACCAATTAAACCCTCTATACTTAATGAAAAAGACTGTAATTGGACCCCTTTCTCCCTTAAAAAAAAAGCCCTGGGTGCCAATGACGTCTTTGACGTCTTTTGTGTTTTTTGCGTAAAAAAAAAACAAAAAAAAAAACATTTTTTTTTTTCAAAATGTTCAAAAAAATTCAAAAAAAATTCAAAAATCATTGGTGGCACATGAACCTTGGCGCCATTTTGGCATTTGGCACAGAAAGAGTTAATGTGTTGCAATGCTTTGTGAGCTTGTATATTGGCTATTTTTGCAAATTTGGAGTGACATAGTAGTATGATGAGGTAAGGATTAACACATGGGCGGCCAAGGTTTATAACATTTATAGCTGTTGCTGGTGCCACCATTGACTTACGTTATGTTTTGATGAGCCCCGCAAGCTTCGTGCGTGTGCACGTGCGTGTCCAGAGAAGATTGAGGAGGTACTCCATCTGTTTACAAACGCTCGCGAAACTCGCGGTAAAAAAATCGCGGTAAATTCGCGGTAAAGTGTCGCCGTGAAAACAATCAGCTCTCTGCCTCCATGGGGCTGTTTTTACCTCATTCTGAGAAAAAGCCGTTCTTATGTTTCAAAGTAGAATCTAAAGCCATGTAAAATCCTTCCGTGTGGGGAGAGACAGGGGGCTTCCTGCCCTGGCTGGGTGACGTAATGGATTCAGGGCATGCAAAGGGAAGCTGCGGTCTCGAAAAGTTAACTATTTGTTGACTCGTCCCTCGACGATATAACTTCCTGTGGCAGGGTGACATCTAGTGGCCAAATCTCGTCCCTGAACGAGTTTGGCTCCCCAAGTGTTAATGTACAAAAATAATCCAGAGATGCTAGGTTTCTGCCTGACAGTGACAATATGTATAATTATGTAATCATGTTTATCTCTTCATGTATGAATTACTCTGTGCTTTGGTAATGGCTAATGAGTGTTTAATGTAATTTAAGTCTTCATTCTTTTTCCATATCACTGATTGTTGATATTTACGATTTGATTCGAGACATTTTGATCATACGATTTACAGGTTAGATTAAAGGTGCACACTGTAACTTTCATGTATTCAGAGATTCAAACCCAGGTACTCTGAGCAAGTGCTGGCATTTTTTTAAAATAACACTGCATCTTGTGTGATCTTTAAAGTGAATGGCAGCCGATATTTGATTAAAGTAACGCCCAAACACACCCATGACTAATTCAGGGACAGTTTACTGTCAGCCCCGGATTTATATGACATGAGGCCCCTGGGCAAGGGGAAATAAAGAGGCCCTCGTGGTCCACCTGACCACACCGTGACCTCACCTCCGGACCGGCCCGTGCATAATCTGACTGTGTATCCTCATTGGCTCATTGCAAGGGTCTAAAGTGGATACAGAAGTGGGGTGTGTGTGCATGTGTGTAGCCTATGTGTGTGGAAAGTACCGGATCCATAGATTGGGCGGGCTTTAAGGCTCGAACACACTGTCCGAATTTTTTTGCCGATTGTGCTGTCGCCGACCATTTTTGGCGCTCGCCGACAAAAACGGTGATCTGACTCGAGATCAGGCTTTGCTCGCTGATCGTTTTGCTCGCTGTGTATGAAAGGCTCTGCGAGCAAATCCGTGCGCGATTCCAGCCCTCGCCGACAGCTTACCGAGCATTTCTATATCTATAGCAGCTCTGTCACTCAATTATTAATTAATATTGGATAACCGGGATGAAATGTGAAACCTAAACTTACAGCTGTGTCCACTTAAAGGCAAGCCATCAGCGCACTGATCAGCATGCCTTGCGCTGGATGCCGTGCTAAAAAGTTAAACCTCTCATATACCGGTAGCTCCATCGCGCATATTTTCACTGTAGGCTACAGTCTGTACGGTGGGGGTCCATTTCTCTCTCTTTTTCTCTCGTTCTCTCTGCCTCGCGGCGCTGTCTCTATCTATGTGTGTGTGTGTGTGTGTGTGTGTGTGTGTGTGTGTGTGTGTGTGTGTGTGTGTGTGTGTGTGTGGCACGCACGCACGCGCCTGAATGTGCGTGCATTCCGAATCCTGCCTTCCTCCTCCCGTCTGCCTGTCTGTTGTGTTGTGAGAGAAGTTGAACTCATTCATTCATAAAATAAAAATGCTTACAGTCAGTAGCCTACACGTTTGAAGTAGCATAGGCTTAGTTGACAACTGTGTTTACCGCTGCTATTGCATATTTAAGTTCATTTATTATTAGAGCGTCCTCCTCTCGTTCAGCGCAACGCAGCGAATCACTGATTCATTAAAACAAAAGGAAAAAAGACGAACGGACATTCTGTAGGCTTGAATCAATTTCTGTGATCTAAGAAAACTGAGAATAGCCTACCAGGCAATATGAATAATTTGACATTATGGAAGATGCGGTTGGCTGTTGCGGTTGGTTCTGTAAATTGGATGATATAATTAATGCGGTTGGATAATGGTTGATGAATTTTGCGGGCGGATTTGGATGACGCTCAAAGCCTATCGCGCACCTAGTGTGGTTGTGTGTGTGTGCGGGCGTGCGTGCGTGCGTGCAGCGAGAAGGGAAAATCATTAGTTCCCGCTCTTGTGCACAATTAGAATTAAAAACAAATGTAATATTGGCTATGTATCGGGGATGCATCCTGGTGAAATATCTGGCAGTGTGTGATCCCTTGTCGGTGATCTGTCGGTGATCAATCAAACCACAACGAGCCGATTTCAAGAAAGTCAATCGTTCAGTGTGAAATACTCTAATGATCTGATGCCTCGCCGACCACGCAAAATCGTACAGTGTATTCGAGCCCTTAGACTGCACTAAGCTTTCAGAGCCAGCTACATGCAGTGTGGCCAGCAGAGCAGAAGCTCTCAATGTTATTACCATAATAAAACAAAATGTACTGTAACCAAACACAAATATCACTTTATTTGGATTGCAATACTTTAAAATGTCATCATAAAAAAGAAATATAAAAAAATCACCACACCCATAATAGCAACATGGGCATTGGTCACACCTCCACGTCTTCATTTAAGTAATAATGGGGCCCTGTGTGTCAGAGCAGTTCCCAATGTAGTCTGACAGATGTGATCACATTCCAATCATCACAATCCCCACCCTATTGGTTTACATAATTATTCCATTAACATGAGCTCTTCCTTAACATACTGTACACAGAAACAGAATGCATGTTAATAGCAGATATACATGATGGCATACTGAGGAAGATTAAATGAACGAATCAGAAGATTATTATGGAGTAGTTTCGGAGTAGTTTGGAGGTGAACGTGTATTGTATACATTCAAAATATTGCAGTTGATATGAAAAGCAAATCATTTTGACACCAGACAAAAGATTCATTAAACGGAACAATTCTTCTACAATGAAATTGATCATTTTACTATAAACCAATCTGTTAAAGGTGAAAACGCTTCACTCTTATTAATGTTTACTATAGTGTAGAATTGCATCTCTAAGCTGACGAATGTTGTTATTAGAATGCTGAATCATTATAGCTATGATTTTGTATAATAATTAGAGTTAATTCATTTAAACCATTCTGTTATTGCATTCCATGTTTCATGTTGCTTAACAATTAACAAATTATCAGTAATCTTTCTGTTTGTGAATTATCAGTTTTCTAACCATTCCAACCATGTGTTTTGTCTTTTCATGAATGATGAATGTGAACGTGAACTAGCTCCATGTGAGTATCAGATTTACATCAAGTTTTCACCATAGCAGAATACAAGCTGAAGGAGTCTTAACCAATTAAACCCTCTACAGACCTGAGTTTACTCTGTACTTGGACCACTGTTTCCCACTACACCACATTTCTCTGTTAAAAATAGCAGATCTACAAGCTCACAGTGGTGTTTTAACGCAGAGCTGACTTTTTTGGTTAATGTTCCCCCCTGAATGTGGATGTTGGGGTTCGGGTGTTAAATGTCACAGTGAATTGTAGCTATATCCTACATTGCTTGACGTTTTAAAGTCTAATGTTTTCTTAAGAGGATAGTTATTTTTATTTTTTTAATTATCATACATAACCCCAAATAATTACATGAAATGTAGAATACTCAAAAGGTTCTTGACAATTGTGCACTCTATCATTGTGATACTACTCTATAACAGTGAGTGACAGTCAGGGCCCTAAAATGAAGCTCTTAATCCCAGCTCATATTCCTTAATTAAGTGATAACGGCACCATTTTATGCAAGGACACAACAGATTGATCATTATGATTAATGAAGCAAGCTATTAGTTTGTGTAATACTTTAGATAGCCAATTAATTTCACCTTTCATCACATTCCATGTTTCAGGTTCCTTAACAATTTACAGATTATTAATAATCTTTCTGTTTGTGAAGTATCCGTTTTCTAATTATTCCAACCATGTGTTTTCTCTTTTCATGAATAAAAAGTAATTAGAATGTTGCTATTAGAATGCTTAATCATTATAGCTATTATTTTGTATAATAATTTAGTTAATTAGTTTAACCCATTCTGTTATTGCATTCCATGTTTCATGTTGCTTAACAATTAAAAAATTATTAGTAATCTTTCTGTTTGTGAAGTATCCGTTTTCTAACCATTGCAACCATGTGTTTTCTCTTTTCATGAATGATGAATGTGAACGTGAACTAGCTAGATGTGAGTATCAGATTTACATCAAGTTTTCACCATAGCAGAATACAAGCTGAAGGAGTCTTAACCAATTAAACCCTCTACAGACCTGAGTTTACTCTGTACTTGGACCACTGTTTCCCTCTACACCAAATTTCTCTGTTAAAAATAGCAGATCTACAAGTTCGCTTTAACGCTTTTAGAGCTGACTTTTTTGGTTAATTTTCTCCTCTGAATGTGGATGTAGGGGTTCAGGTGTATAAATGTCACATTGAATTGTAGCTATATCCTACATTGCTTGATGTTTTAAAGTCTAATGTTTTCTTAAGAGGATAGTTTTTTTTTTAATTATCATACATAACCCCAAATAATTACATGAAATGTAAAATACTCAAAAGGTTCTTGACAATTGTGCACTCTATCATAGTGATAAAACTCTATAACAGTGACTGACAGTCAGGTCCCTAAAATGCAGCTCTTAATCCCAGTTTATATTCCTTAATTAAGTGATAACAGCATCATCTTATGCAAAGACACAACAGATTGATCATTATGATTAATGAAGCAAGCTATTAGTTTGTATAATAATTTAGATAGTCAATTATTTTAAACTATTATCACATTCCATATTTCAGGTTCCTTAACAATTTGCAGATTATTAGTAATCTTTCTGTTTTGTGAAGTATCAGTTTTCTAATTATTCCAACCATGTGTTTTCTCTTTTTCAGTTTTCACCATAGCAGAATAAAAACTGAAGGATTCTAAAACAATTAAACCCTTAATGAAACAGATCTGAGTTAACTCTGTACCAGTAATTGGACCCCTTTCTCCCTCCCAAATTTCTTTGTAAAAAATAAAAACAGCCAAACTACAAGCTTATGGCTTATTGTTGCGGTGCAACGCATTGTGAGCTTGTATATTGGCTATTTTTCTAAATTTGGAGTGACATTGTAGAATGATGAAGTAAGGCATTAATGTACTAAAAACAAAACAAATCCTTAGATGCAAGGTTTCTGCATGTATAATTATGTAATCATGTTTATCTCTTCATGTATGAATTACACTGATCTTTCTGATTTGATTCGAGGAATTTTGATCATACAATTTACAGGTTAGATTAAAGTTGCACGCTGTAACTTTCATGTATTCAGAGATTCAAACCCAGGTACTCTGAGCAGTGTTTTTTTTTTTTTTTTAAATAACACTGCATCTTGTGTGTTCTTCATAGTGAATGGCAGCCCTCTGGTTTGACGCCCAAAGGCCCAAACACACCCATGACTAATTCAGGGCCGTTTTACTGTGTAGCGCCTTGGCACAGTGCCCAAATTACCGCATCCATAATAGCAGCATGTGCATTGCTCCACATCTTAATATAAGTAATAAGACCTGCTGTTAATTAAGACCAAAACAGGGCCATGTGTGTCAGAGCAGTTCCTGATGTAGTCTGACAGATGTGATTACATTCCAATCACCACAATCCACCCTATCGTTTTACATAGTTATCCCATTAACATGAGGTCTTCCTTAACACACTGTACACAGAAACAGAATGCATGTTAATAGCAGATATACATGATGGCATACTGAGGAAGATTAAATGAATGAATCAGAAGATTATTATGGAGTAGTTTCTGAGTAGTGTGGAGGTGAACATGTTTTGCATACATATATTGCAGTTGATATGAAAAGCAAATCATCTTGACATCAGACAAAAAATTCATTAAACTGAACATTTCTTCTACCATGACATTGATCATTTGACTATAAAGCAATCTTTTATAGGTGAAAACACTTCACTCTTGATGTACAGTATACTATAGTGTAGAATTGTATCTCTTAGCTGATGTTTAGTCACTTTTCAAATGTAAAAGAGTTATTATTTTGTATAATAATTGAGTTAGTATTAGTTTTCTAACTATTCCAACCATGTGGTTTCTCTTTTCATGAATGATGACTGTGAACATGACCTAGTGGGTAAGTATCAAATCAATATTACTCAAATAAAATCTTACGTCTTTGGTTATGTTTCCAAAATAACAGATCTGTAAGCTCTAGACGTGCCATGACACGGTCGATTAATAGCTTGTATGTCAGATTTTTTGGATAGGCAACACACACGTTATGCATCGTAACAAGCCATATTTGGTTTTGAGAGGCTTATTGATGTAGGCTTTAACAATAAACCTACTGTATTATAAAGGTTGTCAGTTGTCAGAACTTGTCATTTTGTTGTTGCGATATAGTAGCTCTGTTTTGGACCATTGCACAAAGATGGATAATGATGAAAAAGGTTCACTGGCTATGTGTGAGCCTGTGTGTGCCTACAGCTCAGCTCAGCTAAGACGCAAAGGAGCCTAAAATAATGTAGTGTACTATTTTGATAAACATTCATTCTGTGCATTTTCCATTTCGGGTTGTGTGTGTCAGTGTGTGTAGATCATTAACTGTCGGTGTGTTCGGAACGCACAGCACTGAACGCTCTGGCCAATACAAACTAATAGGTTTGCTGCTCATTTCTGAACGCACAGTGTATTTCCACCTTAGGCAACATCTTATAATTAAATAATACAATACATTTTTGCTAAAGACTCTTGACTCGACTCGTACTCTAAATCAAAGACTCGAGACTCGACTCGGACTCAACCCCTCAAAGACTCCAGACTCGACTCGACTCGAGATTAAAGACTCTTGACTCGACTCGGATTCGAGATCAAAGACTTGTGAACATCTCTGAATCAGTGTCATACTATCTATTCTGAAGAAAACCTGGATACTTGACATTCAGAAAATGGGTATGATCAAAATATGAACATTATAATGGTGCAGAGATGCGCGGGCCGACCAGTTGACCGCGGACCCCGCAACGCGGGTGGGGCGGTCAAGATTTCAGACTCAATTTCATCCAATGCGGCCCTCACCCCAAAATGAGTTCGACACCCCTGATTTAAACCATTCTGTTATTGCATTCATGTTTCATGTTGCTTAAAAATTAGCAAATTATCAGTAATCTTTCTGTTTGTGAAGTATCAGTTTTCTAACCATTGCAACCATGTGTTTTCTCTTTTCATGTGAACGTGAACTAGATGGTGAGTATCAGATTTACCTCAAGTTTTCACCATAGCAGAATACAAGCTGAAGGAGTCTTAACCAATGAAACCCTCTACAGACCTGAGTTAACTCTATACTTGGACCACTGTTTCCCTCTACACCAAATCTCTCTGTTAAAAATAGCAGATCTACAAGCTCACAGCATGTGGTGTTTTAACGCTTTTAGAGCTGACTGTTTTGGTTAATTTTCTCCTCTGAATGTGGATGTTGGGGTTCAGGTGTATAAATGTCACAGTGAATTGTAGCTATATCCTACATTGCTTGATGTTTTAAAGTCTAATGTTTTCTTAAGAGGATAGTTATTTTTATTTTTTTAATTATCATACATAACCCCAAATAATTACATGAAATGTAAAATACTCAAAAGGTTCTTGACAATTGTACACTCTATCATAGTGATACTACTCTATAACAATGAGTGACAGTCAGGGCCCTAATATGAAGCTCTTAATCCCAGCTCATATTCCTTAATTAAGTGATAACGGCATCATCTTATGCAAGGACACAACAGAGTGATCATTATGATTAATGAAGCAAGCTATTAGTTTGTATAATAATTTAGATAGTCAATTAATTTAACCTATTATCGCATTCCATATTTCAGGTTCCTTAACAATTTGCAGATTATTAGTAATAATCTGCATAATAATCTTTCTGTTTTGTGAAGTATCAGTTTTCTAATTATTTCAACCATTTGTTTTCTCTTTTCATGAATGATGAACGTGAACTAGGGGGTAAGTATCAAATCAATCCTTCATGTAGATCCAATGTTTTACATCAAGTTTTCACCATAGCAGAATACAAACTGAAGGATTCTAAACCAATGAAACCCTCTATACTTAATGAAACAGATCTGAGTTAACTCTGTACCAGTAATTGGACCCCTTTCTCCCTCCCAAACTTCTTTGTAAAAAAACAAACAAAAAAAAAACAGCCAAACTACAAGCTTATGGCTTATTGTTGAGGTGCAACGCATTGTGAGCTTGTATATTGGCTATTTTTCTAAATTTGGAGTGACATTGTAGAATGATGAAGTAAGGCATTAATGTACTAAAAACAAAACAAATCCAGAGATGCAAGGTTTCTGCATGACAGCGACAATATGTATAATTATGTAATCATGTTTATCTCATCATGTATGAATTACACTGATCTTTCTGATTTGATTCAAGGAATTTTGATCATACAATTTACAGGTTAGATTAAAGGTGCACACTGTAACTTTCATGTATTCAGAGATTCAAACCCAGGTACTCTGAGCAGTGTTTTTTTTTTTTTAAATAACACTGCATCTTGTGTGTTCTTCATAGTGAATGGCAGCCCTCTGGTTTGACGCCCAAAGGCCCAAACACACCCATGACTAATTCAGGGCCGTTTTACTGTGTAGCGCCTTGGCACAGTGCCCAAATTACCGCATCCATAATAGCAGCATGTGCATTGGTCACGCCTCCACATCTTAATTTAAGTAATAAGACCTGCTGTTAATTAAGACCAACATAGAGCCTTGTGTGTCAGAGCAGTTCCTGATGTAGTCTGACAGATGTGATTACATTACAATCATCACAATCCACCCTATTGGTTTACATAGTTATCCCATTAACATGAGGTCTTCCTTAACACACTGTACACAGAAACAGAATGCATGTTAATAGCAGATATACATGATGGCATACTGAGGAAGAATAAATGAATGAATCAGAAGATTATTATGGAGTAGTTTCTGAGTAGTGTGGAGGTGAACGTGTTTTGCATACATTAAAACTATTGCAGTTGATATGAAAAGCAAATCATCTTGACATCAGACAAAAGATTCATTATACTGAACATTTCTTCTACCATGAAATTGATCATTTTACTATAAAGCAATCTGTTAAAGGTGAAAACGCTTCACTCTTGATGTACAGTATACTATAGTGTAGAATTGTATCTCTTAGCTGATGTTTAGTCACTTTTCAAATGTAATAGAGCTATTACTTTGTATAATAATTGAGTTAGTATTAGTTTTCTAACTATTCCAACCATGTGGTTTCTCTTTTCATGAATGGTGACTGTGAACATGATCTAGTGGGTAAGTATCAAATCAATTTCACTCAAATACATTTTTACGTCTTTGGTTATGTTTACAAAAGAACAGATCTGTAAGCTCTAGATGCGCCATGACACGGTGGATTAATAGCTTGTATCTCAGATTTTTTGGATAGGCAACACACGCATGTTATGTAACAAGCCATATAGTCTATGTATTTGGTTTTGAGAGGCTTATTGATGTAGGCTTTAACAATAAACCTACAGTATTATATAGGTTGTCAGTTGTCAGAACTTGTCACGTTGTTGCGATATAGTAGCTCTGTTTTGGACCATTGCACAAAGATGGATAATGATGAAAAAGGTTCACTTTGCGAACGGGACATGTTGGACATACTACCGTACATATGTGTTACTTCAGTGGAGACGAAATGGAAAGCCCACCTACCCGTTAACAGCCAACATGAGTACATTGTCGTGCCTTTCCTGAAACTGGCTAGCCATAATAATGCAAGGATACTGTATGAATTTGACAAGGGGATGTCCATCTATGGTGCATAGAATATCACGCTTGATTTGATTTAGTCCCAAACAGATTCTGGCTGTGTGTGAGCCTGTGTGTGCCTACAGCACAGCTGCGCTTAAGACGCAGAGGGGCCTAAAATGAAGTGCGAGGCGCTGTATAAATATGATTGACATGAAACGGCATTCATGCCCCGACGATGCTCTCGATTTAGAGAATTAATTAACGTGTCTTTGCTGTCAAATCATAGTAAAGAACCCCATTTTGAACCAAATGATTGTTTATTTAGCCTATGACAATATTGTGCTACTGTAGACCTTTCTGTAAAACGACTTTAGAAGAGCAGTATATAAAGATGAGTTATTGTGGTGATGATTATCATCTTTTTTTAAACTGCGGGCGAACGGGGTGGGCGGGTTCGTTGATTTGTATATTGTTCTGCTGGGCGGGGTGGGCGGGTTATGTTCCGTGTGGGCTGCAGGCGTTGCGGGTTATGAAAAAAACCTGACCCACGCATCTCTAATGGTGTGTAAAAAAACATCCAAAATGTGCCATGACAAGGCCAAGTCTTATAGAAACAGAAACAGGGTACAGAGAAACAGCTTGTCCCGCCCCAAAAATGAAGATCAGGTTCTTGTTTCCGGTCTAGACAGGAAGCACTTCCTTCTGGGTACTTAGGAACCACGGAGCGGCGATCTGATTTTGGATTATTTTTATGAATTAAATGAAATTGTCGGTTTCTCAGGCTGGGGAAGTAAATGAGTTTTATACTGACATTAATTCACTTATCCACATGTTTTATATTACGTTTTATATCATTCATTATCATTCACAATTTTGATTTATTGAATACATTTAATTTCATATACTAGAATTTATAACAATAAAAACAAAACCACTTTCTCCATAAAATATCACTTTTCTAAACAAATGTGTTTCAAGCTGGTGAGTAAACCATATTCTCCTTCATGTGCTCTTATGGGTTTTCACACACATTTTTGGGGGGTGTATTTTGGGTGTAATTCTTTCAACAAGTTGTTTTGATATGCCTTCTGGTCATAACCCCACACCCTACTCTTATAATTAGTACCTCCACCTGGTAGAGAAATGTTTTCCTTGTCTGCCATTTTGTCAATAAAACAAGGGAATACCTTTCAGTGAAAAGAAAAGAAAATAACTTCTTTAAGGCCCATTCCCACTGGGCGCGATAAAGATAAAGATAATGATAATTAGCTGACTTCATGACGTGATAGCGCGGATAGTGATCCAAACGATATCGTTTATGGCTATTATTGTTTTTATCATTGTGGTGTCGATGTTGCCATCCACTTCAATTGAGAACCATATTTTGTATCGTTATATTTATCGTGCCCAGTTGGAAAGGGAAATAGTTAATAATGCTGCAGTTTCCCTGGGAATCCATGACATAATGTTGATTACAAAGAATTGATTTGACTTGAGGTGATGTTAAACAAAAGATTTTCTTTATATTGAGTGTGGGGAGTTTTCCTCAGAGTATGGGAGTCCGCAATGACTTCATCAATGGAATTCTTCTTAAATAGGCTACTTTATTTTATAAAAGTCCCATGCTTGAGGATAAAAAAAGAGTTAAAAAGCAATGTGGAATTTCTTTCTAGTTGTTGAAAAGAGGAGAAATATTCATAAACACATGTTTGGATACCTCTTTGGAGCCAGGCATCAAACACCCCATCATATAGTAAACAGGATTATCATGAAGGGTGATTTACAGTGGCAGTGTCAGGAGGATACAGAAATGTTTCCAAAGTCTTGTATACATTCTAAGAGCGGCTTGAACAACAGGAATCACAGAGAAGGTGGATTTTGAGGAAATAGGTGGGCAAGAAGAGAGTTGACGGTACACGGTCACCGCCTCCTATAGCCTAATTCATTTTCAATGAGAGGCGGGTGGCTATTTCGGCCGCGTGTTTAGAGGCGGCGAGGCGAGCGGATGCAGTCCCATGAAATCCCTGCGAGCGTGCTCGTTCGTGCATGCACACGCTGGCGGCGAGAGAAGGTATTTCATCTTTGTGAAATACCGTGCAGCGTTTACTCACAGAGCGAGTGTGTTTGTGTCTCTCTGCGGCACGGCCGCCACTGATCCTAGCGGGAGCCCCTGCGGCAACCGCTGCTCATCTGAAGAGCCCTTAAGGGTGGGTTTAAGTGCTCTATTTTAGAGCAGGTGCACTGTCATAGGATTTCATTTTTATCCATTACATTTTTATTTAATCCATTTATGGTTTTACATAAATGATTACATTCATTAACTTTTTCTAAAAGGAGCAGGATGAAGATAATCATATTACACCTGCCCCCATCTTCAATCATCTAATCTAAGTCACCATACATATAGTAGATGATCTGTCAAATGGTTATCAACCAATACCTCACTACATATCACTGCATTCAGCAAGAAACTTCTTATCTCCATATTTCAACTTTTGTTTGTTTGTTTGCTTGTTTGATTCATTTGTGATACACCTCCCACACAGTTTGCTCTTGGGAGACATTTCCAAGCCTCTTCTTCCATGACACTGTGTAAATGACCAGTACGCCATCATGCCTGTATCACAATAAACCATACAAATGTAATCATATGATTTACCATGATAGATTCCACCTGCAACATGTCACAGACAACATTCAGCCTAATCCAACTCATCTCACTGCACCAGATATGCACCCTTCCCTGGTCCTGACAATTCAAATAGTCTGTTACACCCACACTTTCCATGCCACTGACTTGGTTCAACCCTTTCCCCAAAATAGGTCCCAAAGTCTTTAATATGCACCCAGTAGTATTAGCAGTCCAATAGTTCAGTATCAAAGGGAAGATTATTATTATTATTGGTCATGCATGGTCATAGAGACCAAGCCCCGATCGTCATGTTCCCGTGTTTACATGGGTTTTGGCAGAGCGAGTTATTTAGGGACCATTCGTTTTTTTTCGACTAGGGGGTGCTGGTTCACATGTGATATCATTTTTATATTTTTCCTTGGCCCCCCCACACCCTTCAAATATTTTTGGGTGACCCCCCCTGAGAGACTTGAGGAAAATGCATGACCCCCCCCCCCCCCTTCTTTACTTGAGTATTTCCAATTTCCAATACTGTAATACTTTTACTCCACTACATCTCAGAGACAAATATTGTACTTTTGCTCCTCTACAATTATTTGAAAACTTTAGTTACTTTGTATATTTGGATTACCTACATCAACCACTTCAGCCCTATAGCCTATACATTTTTGGCCATTTGAAAATAGACACAACGCATTGTGAGCTTGTAGATCTGCTATTTTCAAAAGATCAGAAAAGAACAGGACATTCTGCATGAGTACTTTTACTTTTGGTACTTTCAGTACATTTTGATGCCAATACTGCTGTACATTTACTCAAGTACATTTTGAATTCCAGACTTTTACTTGTATCTGGGTATTTCTTCATTATTGTATTGATACTTTTACTTAAATAATTGGACTACTTTTTCCACCACTGGACCCATGACAGCCTTGAGGGTCCATATTATCCCTTCTCTGGGTTACAGAAACTCACAAAGCGGCTATTAAGAGCCACCCGTTATTTTACTAGATACTAGTTTAACATAATTGCTGCTATAGCCTATAGGTTTATCAATACCTAGAGGCAAATTTTATAACACACTATTTGATGTTGGGGGTCCATTTGGTTCCATAGGTGCCCTCTTGGGGTTACAACAACACTCCAAACTAAAGAAAGATTGAGCAACTGTGATCCATTTTCCATGATATGAAAACCAAGCAAAGTAAACAAAGTATGCATGAGTCTTTTCTCTCTCCTTGACTCCTTCCCACTGCAGCTGTGTGTGTGTGTGTGTGTGTGTGTGTGTGTGTGTGTGTGTGTGTGTGTGTGTGAGAGTGAGAGTGAGAGAGAGAATTGCACACCTTTTTTTCTACATGCTTTTCTTTTTGGGGGGGAAAAACTGGAGGTATGCTTATATTCCTCTCTTGGTAAGTGAACATTTCGAGTTGTGACAACAAATAAGGTGTTTGTTAGCCTATATGTATCCAGCTGCTACCAGGAAACTCCTGTGTGAGCAGCACAGCACGCAGTGAATGTCCACAACAACGCATTGAACAGTGGAGAGCAGAGGAGGGGGCGGGGCCGAGGGACGTGTAGGACTGGAATGTACCAAGTTGAGTCAACTATGTAGGGGTGAAACTTTGATATACTAACTTAATGTTGTTTAGATAAACAACAAAGCTAAGCATTTTTAATTACAAAATTCGACTAAATAAAGTTGCATGACCCCCCCTACAGACAAAATAAAAAAACCATGGCCCCCCCAACTGCTCAGATAAATATTTGATGACCCCCCCCCTCTTATGGACTATACCAATTATTCATTTTAAACGGACCGTCCCTTAGCCCCTACAACTACACCAACATTCAGATTTCAAGTGCTTAATAAAGTCTCACTCCTGTCTAAATATGGTACGGCATTCTATAATTACCCGTATCCTCTGTGTTCTTTGATAAGAAGCCTTTTTATCAGATCACTTTCTGTTTTCCCATGTGTTTCCTGGCGTTCCCCATGCGCACCAACCCCATTGAGATAAACAGACAGCGAGCAGATAAAAAGGCTTCTTATTAAATAACACGGAATATACGGGTAATTATAGAATGCCGTACCGTATTTAGACAGGTGTGAGACTTTATTAAGCACTTTGTTTGTGAAATGTGAATGTTGGTGTAGTTGTAGGGGGCTAAATAAGTCTCTGCCCGAACCCATATAAACCCGGGAACATGACGCTCGGGTCTTGGTCTCTACGACCATGCACACAACAGTACACAACAGATGTGTACGCTTGGATGTTGTTTACTATGAAACGTCACGTCACGTCACGTCACGTCACGTCACATCACATCACACTTTTCGACTACTCATATCTCCGCCACCGTTGCCCCTATCCATGCCAAACTTTGCACACACACTCCTTGGTTGCCAAACCACAACCTCCACATTATTCATTTCTCACATGGCCCTCTTCTAGTGCCACCATGAGACCGATTCTTGCAAAACACATTTTTGGACACTGCTCCAACACATTTTGCCCTAAAATCACGCAAAGCGGTACAAAGTGTATCTACAGTCATGTCATCAACAGGGATCTGTCCCATTTAGCGCCACCATCAGGCAGATTTTTTTCAAACAAACAAAGTCTTTATTCATTTGATGTGTTCATATGATTTGAATCTGCATGTCTGCTCTTCTTCATGTACATTCTACATGTTAAATGTATTATCCAGTCAGTACAACATGATAAAGAGTTGTTATTAATACACAGTTGAACTCTCTTTATGTAGCTAAAGCTAATGCTGAAGAATACCTCAGCAATGAGACAGCAGAGCAGAAGACTGGAAGAAAGCATTCAGTTCATGTGCTTGGTAAGTAGGATAACAAACATAAATGTACATTTATCAATGATCAATTATGAAAACACACACACACACACAGAGAGAGAGAGAGAGAGAGAGAGAGAGAGAGAGAGAGAGAGAGAGAGAGAGAGAGAGAGAGAGAGAGAGAGAGAGAGAGAGAGAGAGAGAGAGATGTTCAAAGGGTTTTGTGCACAAATCTTGCACTTTATGATAGAAGCATGACATTTGTGACATTTTTACATTTTACGAAACTACAGAATGTAAGCTTTCATATGATGTATCATTAATTGAAATTGGATAATATTTGAAGAAGATACGGTCATTTGAATCTTGTTGATCCAGAAACAGCAAAGGAGAGAAAATGCCCTTCAAAGGTTTCTCATTTTAACACCTTTTCCAGGCCCCAGACAATGGGAGTGACATAGTAGTTAACCCCACCTCTAACCACTCCCCCAACCACTCCCCCACTAGCTGTCAACTGTCTGTCAATACTTGAAATTTCACAAGACAGGCCTTCAAGCCAGTAGATCAAATAATACTCATGAATGGTATAAAGTAATTAAGTAAATGTACTTAAGAAATCTACTTAAGTATAATTTTGAGGTTAGGTATTTGTTCTTACTTGAGTATTTCCAGTTTCCAATACTTAGACTCTACTACACTGTGAGCTTGTAGATCTGCTATTTTCAAATTAGTATTTTCTACTTTTTGAAAACAATTTGAAATGAAAGATGGCTACTTCATGATGTATTAATAGGCTACTAGTACTGTTTGTACTTTAAGTACATTTTGATGGAAATACTTTTATACTTTTACTCAAGTAAATTCTGAATAACAGACTTTTACTAGTAACAAATATTTCGGCATTATAGTATTGATACTTTTACTTGAGTAAAGATCTGAGTACTTTCCCACCACTACTCTCTTATTTCTTTGCCCAAAAATGTGCTACTCTCTCTCTCTCTCTCTCTCTCTCTCTCTCTCTCTCTCTCTCTCTCTCTCTCTCTCTCTCTACAAAGTGATGCTCACTTTACCAGTCGCTCTAATTCACCCGTCATCTCTCTCTCTCTCTCTCACGGGGAAGTTCGAGTAGCAACGCAACATGTTTTGTAACATGATGGAGGAGACGGAGGGAGGGACAGAGTTACAGCGTGTGGCCGTATGAAATGCATGCAATAATAAGAATAAAGTTAATCTGGCGTTGATTTTAAACCAATTGAACCCCGGATCCTTTGAGCTAAACCCACCCAGCCATGACAAAGAAAGAGAGAGGGGGGGGAGGGGGAGAGAAAGATAAAGAGAAAGAAATGTTCATCGCAAGCGACTCCTCTACAACTCAGTGAAGCTGGACTTTAACTTCGCCGTACGACATGTTGCATTCTGAAACTAGTTGATCTATACAACACGTCGCATTCGCGACGCGTTGTGAGCTTGTAGATCAGCTCTTTTCACCACGCTAAAACTTGCAGGAGGACTCGGAGATAGAGTCACCGCCGCTGTGATTTAGGCAAGGCGTCCTGTTGTATTCCTGGTACATTCACAGCATTGTAACCCACCACTGATTCTCCCCTGTGTCACTGTTTTATTTTGCCTCGGGGAGCGCTGTAATCAGCGCATCGCCTGATTTTCGCCTCCATTTACTGGCTGTCCTGTACATTAAAAGCTTTAAGCAAGCGTGCTGATACAAAGTGAGTTGCAAACTAGCCATTATAAGAAGATACATTGATACTGTTGTGTTTACTGTTTAGAAACACGTGTGCTTATGGGCGGTGCTCGGCCAGTGGGGAGAACCACCGGAGAACAATAGGCGAGGCCAATCGCAAGCACTCTATGTAAATATGCGGAGAAATGTTCCACCCCCAAATAACTACCGAAAATGTCTTAAAACAGAGCCATGTTTAAGACTATAAAACGATGACTGTATGAATGTAAAACGCCCATCTCTTGTTATTAAAACCTTCATCAACATTCAAACTGTTTTATTATGCCTAGAAACGAAAAAGACAAAAAAATAAAATCGAATGCATTTAGTGCTATTGTAGAAATCCATTACCGCCGAGTTGTGTCTCAAAACACCATGAGGGGACACATTTGGCACACAGTTGGAAGATGCCATATGGAACATTTTTGGCTACAGGGACATCGCAGATTTGTCTTGGGAAACTTGTGGGAGACAATCAAAGTTGGACCCTCATAGACTTTACTATACAGTAAAATAATAAAAAAAAAAAAATGCTTTAAATAGCATGAGAGGGGTCAAACTAGTTTTTTTTTCGGGATTCTGAATCCAATGCAAGCATTTGTTTTGCACGAAAGATAGTCCTTTCCGAAACGCGGCCTCCACAAAACTGTGAAAAGTGAGGACTCATCATTAAACCATAGTTTTATGGGAGGCGTTTTTAGCACAAGGAATGTTTTGATTGGCTCCCACAAGTTTTCCAAGATAAATCTGCGATGGCCCTGTAGCCAAAAATGTTCCATATGGCATGTTCTAACTGTGTGCCAAATGTCATGCTTCTATCATAAAGTGCACAATTCCATCAACATACTGCCTGAAATGTCTGGACTAAAATGTTTGTGATTCTAATCATGTATGTTTTATATATTATTCTATAAAAGCGATACAACTGGATATGCAGGATCAGCAGGTCCTACTGACAGAAAAACACCAAGAACTGGAGAAAAAGAACAAACTACTGACAGAAAAAGACCAAGAATTGGATAAACGTAAACAACTACTAGCAGAAAAGGACAAAGAAGTGGGGGGCTGTAAACAAGAGCTGTCAGAAAAAGACCAAGAACTGCGGAAAAAGAACAAACTACTGACAGAGAAAGACCAAGAATTGGATGAACATAAAAAACTGCTGTCAGCAAAAGAACAAGAACTGAAGAACAGTAATAAACTACTGACAGAAAAAGACAACCAACTGAAGGAAAGAAATAAACAAATAAAAGAAAACAAACAAGACTTGGAGAAACAGAGACAACTACTGACAGAAAAAGACCAAGAGATGAAGAACGGTAAAATACTACTGACAGAAAAGCACCAAGAAGTGGATAAACAGAGACAACTACTGACAGAAAAAGACCAAGAACTGAAGGAAAGAAATAAACAACTAAAGGAAAAGGCCCAAGAATTGGACACATGTAATAAACTACTGTCAGAAAAAGACCAAGAATTGGATGAACATAAACAAATGCTGTCAGAAAAAGACCAAGAATTGGATAAACATAAACAGCTGCTGTCAGAAAAAGAACAAGAACTGAAGAACAGTAATAAACTACTGACAGAAAAAGACAACCAACTGAAAGAAAGAAATAAACAACTAAAAGAAAAAGCCCAAGAATTGGACATAAGTAATAAAATAATGACAGATAAAGAACAAGAATTGGAGAAACAGAGACAACTACTGACAGAAAAAGACAGCAAACTGGAGGAAAGTTCTAAACAAATAACAGAAAAAGACCACCAGCTGATGGAAAGTATCAAACTACTGACAGAAAAAGACCAAGAACTGAAGAAAAGTAATAAACTATTGACAGAAACAGACATACAATTGGAGGACTGTAAACAAGTGCTGTCAGAAAAAGACCAAGATCTGAAGAAAAGTATTAAACTACTGGCAGAAAAAGACCAACAACTGAATCAGAAAGACGAAGAGCTGAAGATGAGGAAAAAGGAAGGGGATGATGAAAACAATCAGCTTGGTGAGAATTGGATTATAAAACAAAACTCATCTCTTTATTATTTTTGTCAGTATTTCATTAAATAATGAATACTATATAATATAATAATCATATCTTTAACCTGTCATTGCAGTGCAGCAGATGTGTGATCTGAAGACTGAATTAGAGAAACTAAAGACTGAATCAGATCAAACAACTGGTCAGTAATCATGAAATATGTCCTTTCTGAAAAGAAATAATAATAATAATCAACTCTAGATATGTTTTTAAGTGGTTCATCAACACATAAATCCTGTATATATTCAACCTGTCATTGCAGCTCAGCAGATCTTTGATTTGAAGACAATGGGGACTGAATCAGACAAAAAGACTGGTCAGTAGGCCTATGCTGAAATAATATTTCCTTATCTGTGACAATATAGCATTTGTAAATTGATAGATAGTTGTATTGTCTCGTCTTATAGAGTGTGGTTCATTAAATATGTGCTTTTGTTTTCAAACAAATAATGGACGTGTTTCCCAAAGCGCAGGTCGTACGAAGCCCTTCGCAAGGCTGCGGTCCTTACGATGACAGTGTTTCTCAAACGCGCTCGTAAGCGCCACTTTCAAAACAGCAGCCTATATTTTATATAGGCTACTATGACACTATATTGTAGACTAGAGCATTGGTTCTCAAAATGAGACTCGCTGGTGTCCTTGATAGACCTATCGATACCCTGAAGCGGGGGTCGAACCCAAGGCTCTCACTTGACAGTCCAACACACAACCCGTCATGCTAATAAGGCTGTGCTCAATGTTCAACGCTGTTGTGTGTTCCGTCTTGGCTGTAATATCTATAGGGCTACAATTAGTCATATATATGCAGTTTTGTACCCGAACGAGTTCAAAGAACGATCGTTCGTGAACACATTCATATTTTGGGCGAACGTGAACTGAACGTAATTGTTTTCGCTTGATGAACGATATTGTCGAACGCGGTCATTCTGACGCCCGTGAACGACGTTCGTCGGCGTTCGTCGGCCGTTCATGCGGCGGTCCGTGCCTCCGCGGTCGTCTGTCCTCTCCTCTCTCTTTTCATTCACATGCTCCAATAGTAGGCACTGCACGCAGCTCCTTGTGAACGTTGATATGCGGTGGCAGTGCTGTCTGCACTCTGCAGCTGCACTGTGAATCTCCTCCTCGTTACGTCTCGCAAGCCATGACTATACTTTGCCGTATGTGTGTTGCACGGCGAAAATAGCTGATCTGCAAGCTCACAACGCGTCGCATCCACGAGACAACGTGAGCTTGTAGATCAGCTATTTTAACCAACGCGGAAACATGCTGTGCACCAGGTTTAGAAACGTCTGCCTTCAGCCCTTCACAATAAGGGTGCAGGAAGACTGGGCACTGGGCAGTGGGCACATAAATATTGTGGGCACCTCAATGTTAAGTTGGATGAAATTATTGCTGTGTGTGGTTCTATATGGGCTGTGTCAATAATTTTTTACAAATAATAGCATGCAGCAACGTCTAAACATTTATATATTATATATATAGACCTATATCTATATATATATTATATATATATATATATATATATATTATTTTTTATTTTATTATTATTATTATTTTGAATAGCCAAAAGTATAAAAAAATGATGGTTAAAAAAAGAACGAAAAAGAACTAAGTTCATTTTGGGGAACCATGAACTTTAGTTCAAAATATAGAATTATGAACTAGAAATGAACTAGTTCATTTTAGAAGTTCTGAACTTGAACTTGAACTAGTTCGTTTTTGCAGTGAACTTTCCCAACACTTATATGTACCAATGGACCTCATCATCCTATCCTACACTCTCAACATGTGAGTTACATTTTGGAACCATTTGGTTCCTAACTTCCAAACAAAAATATAGGCTACGCCTAACAGCCCTGCCTCTTTAGCTCAAAGCTGTGTTGGCAGGAGGGGTTGTGTGTTGGACTGGCGAGTGGATGCTCCGGGTTCTGTCACCGCTTCTGCGCATGACAGCATATCTTTTAACTGGGGACCCCCACGGGTCCAGGGACCCACTTTGAAAACAAATGAGGTGCAGACTGCGGAGGCAGCATATAAGCTTGTTCTTTTTTATGTAAGTGTGTGTTGTGGTGTGGCGCGCTATTTCTCAGTAGCCTATATCAAAGCAAGCTAAACGCATAACATAAAACATATAGTTCACCTTTGTATTTTTTTATTTATTTCTTATCCACGGCTTTCCAACGCCCCATAGTGCATTGCGCAGACGCTGTACCGCGCTTCCGGTGTGTGATTTACAAGCTCACAACAGGTTGCATCTGTGACGTGACGTGAGCTTGTATGTCTGCTCTTAAACCGGAAGTTTGGTCCAGATAGTCTCCAGTAAACTCCCACGGAAAGAGGTGGATATATATATAAATATAGTTTACTTGTTTATTTTGTATAGCAGGTGTGTAGAATAGCCTACTCTGCCATCCACAAGACTTTTCTTTTTAAATATACTTTCATAGTTATACTTGTGCTTGTGCTCAGTTTTATACAAAGGGTGCTTACGGGCGCTAAACAATTTGGTATAACAATATGATGTTGACGACTTACTCAATCGATAGATGTCCATAGTCTCCTGCAGGCTGTGGGCATTGCTCAAAGTTTATCCTTTAGAAAAAGAAAAAAAAAGGTTTCCAAGATGGTTCTATCTAGTAAACTAGGTAGACCCTCAATCTCTGTGATACAGCGAACACGAAGTACAGCTCCATCATCTGCATCTGTAGTTTCTTCCTCTGTTTGGTCGGAGTCCTCATAACAATTGTCTGGTCTCCAGTGCCAATAAGATCAATTTGTGCAGCAGTTACATTCGATTTGTAATGGCATTACAACGCAATGTCCACAATGACACCAAAATAAGCCTTGGGTTCGATCCTCTTCTCCGTCGCCTAGAACATTTGCTGCCTGTTCAAGCCTCATCTCCTCCCGTAGACGAAGCTCCTCTGCAGTATATTGTGGTTCGAACATGTATGGTTTGTCTCCATACTCAAAATCTTCAGAGTCTATATTAAATTCAAAGTCATCTTCAGTAAAGGCCATTATTGAATAATTATATGCGCAAATAAAAGTCTGTTGTGAATGAGAAGAGTCGCTCTGTGCATTCAATGTTAACAAACCTAGTAGTGCAGGCGACTTCCTGCCCCGGCTCCAGAGAGCTGGAGCGGAAGTCTCGCGAGAGAAAGCATTCTGCTGCGGTTTCTCTAGCCCAGTAAACAGCCTATTAACCCTTCAAACGCTAAAACACCATGTGTGGTGTCTGTTGGAAGCATATCTGGACGATTCATAAAAATAAAAATAAATTGTAGCGGCCGAAATGGGCGATTTTGGATAAAGTCTATATGCCCGTTTTAGCTGTTGGGACTAATCTACAAATCTCAGAACAGGGGCAGAAATGAGGCATATCAACCTAACCAGGTAAGAAGGTCTGTGGAAACATTCTCATTCAGGGGGGGTCCTATTTTGGTCTGTATTACTCCTTTAAGAACACTTTGAAGACTCCAGTAAGAACACTCATTCAACACCTACTTAGACTATGCAGTCCACGTAAGGTACCACAGCGCCTCTAAGGTCTTAAAAAACAAGGCTCCAAACATCCCAAAACAAACTGGTTAGGCTACTGATTAACATTCCATCTCAGACTCATCTTGACCCTGATCATTTTGAAAGGGCTCAGGTTAGATGACTGAGTAGAGCATTGTGCAATAGGCCTGGTCTACACTACACAACTAAGATGTATACTGTCAAACTACTTCAAAGACGTTCACTATCACAATACCAGAGGCAGCTAACAAACTAATTACATTCAACCAAGATTTGGCACAAACAAAGGGTTATATTTGTTCTACTGCTATATGCAACAAAAATGTGAAACACCCCAACAGCCTTGAGTAAAAACGCTCTGAAAGAACACACCTAAAGGTCAATGACTGCAGACTGGGTCTGTACAGCCACAGTCGCCGCTGCAAGAAAAACTGACCACTCATCACCACTGAACGACCTATGATGAATGCTCTTACGTGGTTGTCACATGGTGGCAGTTAATGATCTAACATGGCAGTACAATGCTGTGACTTTGTAGTTACACGGTTGGGAGTAAAAGGCTAAAATGTTTACCTAGAAAAGCCATGCCGGTGATGAGTACTGTAATGTAACATACTATTAGTGTTGTCTTAAATACAACTAGATCTCCATTGACCAACTTATGCTCATGCAAACCACCTCACATTCCAAAGCATAAATAATAAATATGTTGAAGTGACTCTTACCGTAAGCTCATTACACATTGCTTCGTTTTTTAGTTGCGTTTTGGAAATCCGCAAAAAAAAGGTTTACGTGGTCAGATATTCGCTTTATTTGGCAGAATAAAATTAAAAAAAATAAAATAAGGCAGCAGTGTGCAAAGACCTTTATGCATATAGGAGTTGGTGAGTCTACTCATTACATTATGAGATACATTCTGTCCAAACAGACAAAACATTTAAACATAACCAAGCTCCTTGGCAGAGGAAACAAAATAATGATGTTTGGGGAGTTACTTATAACTGTCCGCTATAAGTAACTCCCCAAACCCCTTGTAGTTCACATGGCACTGTGGTATCAATGTTAAATATTAGCCCAGCAATCACAGCACCTCAGGCTAGAATCCCACTCATCTCACTTTATCTGCCCGTTTGGTAAAAACAGACTACAGTTAGTTAGGCAAAAAAAAAACTGTTACAATGTTGGAGCCGCGCTGTCTCTGGCGGGCATGAACATTGCTGTAGTCTGTTCTTACCAAAAGGGTCGATAAATAAAAAGGGCGACGAGTAGGATCCGATCTCGAGGTGCTGGGATTGTCGGTCTAATGTTTAACGTTGAGGCCACGCACAGAGTCTACCGAATTAAGGGTGTGAATGTGGGCTTATATTATATGTTGTATCTGTTGTTGAAAAAGAGAGAGAACTGCAGTGCTGCCGTGAAGAATCAATGCAGAAAGATGAAGAGCTAAGGGAGACGATGAAGGAGTGGGATGATGTCAGGTTATATGCAAGCAACGAATGGAACAATGTCACCTCAGAAATCAGTGGAATTGTGCCACATTTTGAACAAAACACTTTGTGAAAAAAACACCACAAGGGTGCAACGGTTCGGTCCGGTTTGATATTTTGGTGTCACGATTTGATACTTTTTCGTTACAAAAAATAAACAGAAATGTCCTTGATTGATGAATGTATTTGTATAACTACGTATTTTTTTTACTTTGAACAATACGGTACCCAATCTATTGTGGTTCTCTAAGTGGGCTCTGTGGACCCCCCAGGATCATTCGGTTCGGTACTTTCGGTTCGGTTCGGTATTCGGTTCGATATGTTGCACCCCTAGTGAATATGTAACAAGGGTTAAGAAATGGAACTGACTTTTAATTGTTTGCTGGAGAAATTTAACTATTTTAAAAAATGGTTTACATAACACAGCAACCTTAAGTAAATTACACCACTGCTTCTACCTGTTGTTCACAAAGAGAGAAAACTGGAAGATCTGAGCCAACAAATGAGAGCCAAAGAGAGAGAACAGCAGTGCAGCCATGAAGAAACACAGCAGGAAGATGAAGAGCTGAGGAAGAAGGAATGGAAAGATGAGTACACACATCTTGGTGAGAATTGGATCATTAAAAAAACGGGTCCATGCTCAAGCTCCCTCAGCCCTATGTTCCCTCAGCCTTATGTTCCCTCAGCCTTATGTTCCCTCAACCCTATGTTCCCTCAGCCTTATGTTCCCTCAGCCCTATGTTCCCTCAGCCCTATGTTCCCTCATCCCAAAATAGGACCCTATGTTCCCTCAGCCCTATGTTCCCTCAGACCAAAAATCTCAGTCCCCGATGGCATTGTTTCCGACGTCTCATTGTTCTGACGCCCCATTCGTCCGATGCTGGTGAATGCTAACCTGGTGAATGCTAACCTGGTGAATGCTAACCTGCCGACGCTGTTGAATGCTAACCTGGTGAATACTAACCTGGTGAATGCTGACCTGCCAACGCTGGTGTATGCTAACCTGTGAATGCGGACCTGCCGACACTGGTGAATGCTAACCTTGTGAATGCTGACCTGCCGATGCTGGTGAATGCTAATCTTGTGAATGTTAACCTGAAGAATGCCAACTCTTTATATGCCCATATATGGAGATCCCTGATGTCATCATTATTAAGGCCATATCTGTGAATGCATGGGTAACAGGGATCTCCATATATGGGTAACTGGTCCGATATATATTAATAAAGGATAACATAAATTAAAAGTTCACTTATGGGTATTCCCAGATGATGCCCTGTTAGGGGAACCACACCAACAGAATCCATATATGGCCAAGACTGGTGGCCAAGACAGATGGCGTGACCTTGCCCAGTAAGACGTCCTTAATGGGACATCGGAACAATGAGATGTCGGACCAATGCCATGGCACCGTCTATTTTGGGCTGAGGGAACATAGGGCTGAGGGAACATAGGGTCTATTTTTGGGTTGAGGGAACATAGGGCTGAGGGAACATAGGGTCTATTTTGGAATTGAGGGAACATAGGGCTGGGGGAAACATAGGGTTGAGGGAACATAGGGTATAATAAATTGTTAGGGAGTGAGGGAACATAGGGCTGAGGGAACATAGGGCTGAGGGAACATAGGGCTGAGGGAGCTTGAGCATGACCCCAAAAAGACTGTCTCTCTGCGTGATATATTTGATCAAAACATGAATATATATTCAACCTTTCATTGTAGTTCAGCTGATGTGTGAAATGAAGACTGAAATACAGAAAGTGAGGATTACATCAGCTCAAAAGACTGGTAGGCTGAAAAATGTTCTTTCTCTGATTGATTTCAGTACATAAATAATTGTCTTGTCTTTTAGAGAAGTTGATATACCTTTACACCAGGCACCAAGCGTCCTGGAAATCTAGTATGTTAAAAACTCAAATAAAAAATACAATTGGCATAATGTCTCTTATCAATAGTGTAAGCATTTACGTTTGTTTTATTTTTTATTTGAGTGTTCTGTTTAACCACGCACACACATTCACATTCTCTCTCTCTCTCTCACACACACACACACTAGAGGTCTTCACGGGTCCAATTTCAACTACCCGAACCCAAATGGACCCGCGAAAAAGAGACCCGGACCCAAATGGACCCGTCTATTATTTGGAAAATGGGAACCGATACCCACAGAGACCCGTTAAAAGGGGACCCGGACCCAAATGGACCCGTCTATTGTTTGGAAAATGGGAACCGATACCCAGAGAGACCCGTGAAAAAGTGACCCGGACCCAAATGGATCCGTCTATTGTTTGGAAAATGGGAACCGATACCCAGACAGATCCGAGACATGAGAGAGCCGACCCGGGAAGCACCGAGGGGGGTCAAATGATACCCGTACAAAACCCTAGGACCCGAAATGACCGAATGCGAACGTTATTATTAAGTGTATATTGTCATTAAATAGGACCTTTTCTTTCTTACCTACATGTAGACGGTAGCCCGTTGCTTGATGATGCTCGCCCCTGGTCATCAATGCATTATTCCCAAAGTAATCCAGTTTGTTAATAAAAATAAATCCACGACGTTCTCTATTGTGTGTAATCCTTCATCTTCTTAGCCATTTATAACGCTAAGCCACTGTTAATTTATGTCGCAGGCTAGCAGAGCAGAGCATATTGTCAAATCGGCTGAGTTCCTAACTTTTGGCATGAACTTTGAACTTAAGCAGAATGATGTCATCAAAATGTCACGGTGATGAGCGATCCAATAGTTTAGTGCCATCTAGTGTCAATATTTATGTTTGCACCCAGAAAATGACATCAATATTTACTGCTGTGACAGGGTTAGTATGAACATGGCTTGGCATTACTACAATTCATCAGGGGACAGCAGTCTAGTTCAATAACATATTTTACTTAAATAAGTACAAATACAAAACACAAGTACAAATACAAAAATAAATACAGGACCCAAGGCAAGCCCATATAGGGCTATTTAGATGGCTTTAGAATTCCATCCATGCTGCATTTTTTGTGGTAGAGATAACAGCACAAGTTGGTCAAAATAATAATTCTTCTACATTCTAAGTGTGTCTGTGTAGACTTCCTGTAAATTAAGCAATGCTCAGATGTTTAACAATAATTTAACTATTGAGACTTGAGAGCAATGAAACCAAGCAATGCAGATGTTTAACAATAATTTAACTATTGAGACTTGAGAGCAATGAAACCAAGCAATGCAGATGTTTAACAATAACTATTGAGAGCAATGAAACCAAGCAATGCAGATGTTTAACAATAATTTAACTATTGAGAGAGCAATGAAACCAAGCAATGCAGATGTTTAACAATAATTTAACTATTGAGAGAGCAATGACCCTTACGGGTCTGTGTGGTTTTATTTTACTCTCACATGTTTAAGATCTAAGGATCCACTGCTCCACTCTACTATTTAGCATCAAAGATCTTAGCATCAAAGATCATACCACTGTTGCACTGTACCATTTTTCAAACTGTATGGAAAAAGTCATCAATCATAAAATAAACAAGTAGCCAGTAGCCAATAGAAACAGGCATAAAACGTGGGCTAGCAAATAAAGTGCAAAATAAAATTAAGGCCCTTAGTGCACTCACTGCAATATTCAGTAAACATTTTTTCAAGTTTCACTTAAAACTTCAAAGATCTGAAATAGATTTTCAACCTCAAGTAATCTGAATTTGAACAGACAGATTTTCAACCTTGAAAATAGAGGTAGTAGGCAAGTAAAAGAGGTAGGTAAGAAGTCTTTATAGTCTTTATTTTCTGGCACCATGTTGGCAACAGCTTGGCGTGTCCAGGTAAACAGAATTGACTGTTCCAACGCAGTGTCCTCCTGTCCGGTGGTGTCACACTGGCCGTGTCTCTGACTGGCATCCTGCTGAGACAGAAAATGGATTGTTTTATTAGGATGCTCTAGCTGGCACATGCAAACACACAAATCATCAATAATATACTACCACCACATCACAGCAACAATTAATGAAATAAATACATTACCAATGTCTTATATACTGTAGCTAACTTACCCCATCACATGTTGCTGTTGAGGAAAAGCAAAGCGTTGACACTGGATGACCCAAGCTGAGTGCGTCGGTTCTCCAGAGTGCGCCCCGATTTGCTGAAAGTCGATTCACAGCTAACACTGGTAGCTGGCACGCAAAGGATCTTCCTCGCCAGCCTGGCCATCTTTGGAAACGATTTAGCATTCTTCTTCCAGAAAGTTAAAACCGGTTCCTCCTAGATAGATAGATAGATAGATAGATAGATGGATAACTTTTATTATCCCAAAGGGGAAAATCAGTCGCCAGGAGGCAGCACACTGAGCACAGCAGTTTAAGGATATTTACAAGTTAAGGAGAAGTACAGTCTACAGTGTACAGTACACTACAGTAAAAGAGCAAGGTACACCAAAAAAGGGAACAAAGAATATATACATAAAGTGTCAAAAACAGTCAATGCTGTGTAAGTGTAACAGCCATAATAAAAAAAAAAAAAAGCGCAAATAGCAATACTTAAGCACAACTTAATACCTTAACCTTGGCCTTGTCTTTGGGGTCTGCTACTTGCATCCTCATTCGCAAATAGCGGTCAACCTCATCATCAGAAGCTAGATCTGGCTCCTCAAGGTCCTCCCACTGGCTGAATGATGGTGCTGCAGCTGGCCCAGGTTGGTCCTCCTCGGTCACTGTGGCCTGACTGGACTGACTGGCCTCCATCTCCTCTTCTTGGTCCACTGGATCAGGTGGTGGGAAATTGGACAGTTCCACCCGTGCCAAGTCATATACGGCCTCCCTTTCTAGCTGGCTAAACATTCGTAGCTGTTTGAATTTTGGCCACAGCATTGCAGCAAGTTTTGCATGGTCATGCACCTCAATACGCTCATCTAGAAGCTGTAGGCATCTTCTTTTCAGCACTTCGAGGGCAGTGGTGTCAGTTGCTGTGGGTTGGCAGTGGCTCATGAGGGTGGTCTTCCACAATGCCACCAGATTCATTGTGGGATATGTGGACCCACTCAGCTCCTCTGTTGCCTGTTTGAAAGGCTTTAAGAAATTGACCAACATCTGTAGAGTGTCTTTCGATGTGTGTCTCATCCGGTGCCATTCGCCTCTCTCCTGGAGAATGTTCATCACTTCATCGTAGGAGAACAGCACAGACTCCATCATGTCCAGTTTGGTGTTCCAACGCGTTTCACACTCCTGTTTAAGAGAGCGGGGCAGCAGGAGTTGCAAGCCTGAGTGCTTGAAGAATGTGGTAAGGGACTTGCAGTCTTCCATTGCCAACCTGATTGACAGGGAAAAGCACATGACAGGAGGACAGTACAGTTAACTTCAGATATAATACCAAGGAAAGGGCCCATTTGGGGTGTTCCTTTTAGGCAGGGTGTTTAACTGTACTCCTTTTACTCTAATTTTACAGTACCGTTTGTACTTTGTGTAATAAAATATCAAAGATACAAAGTCTACTAATAACCAGGCCAGGAACTCATTTTAGTGTATTACAGTACATGTACACTACAGTATGTAACATTTGTTTTTGTAGGGTAATTTTTGAATAATATTGTTTTTCAGAAAACTTAGGTCAGGCCTAAATGGGATAAGAATGCACATTAATTGGTGACAAATATACACACACACACTATGAAAAAAAAAAACATAACAGTCAAAAATTAGCAAATATTTACCTAACTTCTTCAAGTTGGTCCTCCTCATCCTCGTCACCCTTTTTGAAGGCGTGCTTGAGCACAGTGTTTAGAACGTGTGCAATGCAGCTGTAATGTGTCCAGCTGGACACGGCTGTCTGGACGTTGCGGCCCTGGTCACTGACGAAGACCAGCTTCTCGATCTCCAAGTCTGTCAGGCCAAAGTCCTTGAGCTGTTTGACGAGTTCAACCTTTATGTTGGCTCCTGTTTTGGGCTGATTAGGGAACGCGCACGTGCAGATAACACGGCTCTGGAACTCGAAGTTCTCATCAATAAAGTGCAGTGTTATACATGTATAACTCACTTTTCTGTAGTCGTCTGTCCACATATCCGTTCCGGCTCCACAGGATTGGGCTTCGGCTATGGCCTTCTGGATTTCTGGTAACAGCTTGACTTTAAGCTCTGCACATTTTGTCTGTGTGTGTCTGGAGACTGTGACTCCTGAAGGCATCAGATCTTTGGCCTCAACTTTACCATACGTCGCCCCTGTATCGATCAGCACTTGTGCCAACTCGGTAAACGTTGGGGACGAAAAGGCGATGAAAGGCCGCATATCTTTTGCGCAGACTTTGATGCATTTTTCGAGAACAGCCTTCTTTGCTTTTTCTGGCACTCCTCCTGGTCCTCCTCCGGCCCTAACAAAGGCTGTCATGGGCGGTTGACTTGAAGTCGACTTTTTCCTCTGGCAAGCTTGACGCTGATGTTTAAGCAGAGCAGAGGTGCCCGTCTTAGCTGTGTCATACTTTAGGACGCAGTCGCATTCCTTGCATTTTGCAGCGCCTACATTCTTTCCATCATTGTCAACGATTACCACGAACCAGTTCCAAGCGGGACTATTCCCTTCTGGTTTCTCCTCATGGTACTCTCCATCACGCAGTTTTTGTTTAACAGATTTGTAAAACTGATCCATCATTCATGCTAGCTTCACTGCTTTCACAGCGGGTGAACGGACACAGGAGGAGAGGACACTGCGTTGGGTTTACCTGGAAACAACAGGATAGGAAAAGTCAAGTCAGACAATCTAGATTACCTAACATTTATTATCACATGCATGCACAACATTACATCCCAGGCAGCATTACTGAGGGGGAGAGAGACACAATGCCTCTAACATAAGTTAAACTCACCAGAAAGAATATGACAGCCTGCCCAGAGAGCTGGAGAACGGACACCGGACAGGAGGACGACAGGAGGAAACTGCGTTGGGTTTACCTGGCTGGAAACAACAGGATAGGAAAAGTCAAGTCAGACAATCTAGATTACCTAACATTTATTATCACATGCATGCACAACATTACATCCCAGGCAGCATTACTGAGGGGGAGAGAGACACAATGCCTCTAACATAAGTTAAACTCACCAGAAAGAATATGACAGCCTGCCCAGAGAGCTGGAGAACGGACACCGGACAGGAGGACACTGACAGCCTGCCCAGAGAGCTGGAGAATGGACACCGGACAGGAGGACACTGCGTTGGGTTTACCTGGCTGGAAACAACAGGATAGGAAAAGTCATTTATTATCACATGCATGCACAACATTACATCCCAGGCAGCATTACTGAGAGGGAGAGAGACACAATGCCTCAAACATCATAAGTTAAACTCACCAGAAAGAATATGACAGCCTGCCCAGAGAGCTGGAGAACGGACACCGGACAGGAGGACGACAGCAGGAAACTGCGTTGGGTTTACCTGGCTGGAAACAACAGGATAGGAAAAGTCAAGTCAGACAATCTAGATTACCTAACATTTATTATCACATGCATGCACAACATTACATCCCAGGCAGCATTACTGAGGGGGAGAGAGACACAATGCCTCTAACATAAGTTAAACTCACCAGAAAGAATATGACAGCCTGCCCAGAGAGCTGGAGAATGGACACCGGAGACCGGACAGGAGGACACTGCGTTGGGTTTACCTGGCTGGAAACAACAGGATAGGAAAAGTCATTTATTATCACATGCATGCACAACATTACATCCCAGGCAGCATTACTGAGAGGGAGAGAGACACAATGCCTCTAACATCATAAGTTAAACTCAACAGAAAGAATATGACAGCCTGCCCAGAGAGCTGGAGAACGGACACCGGACAGGAGGACACTGACAGCCTGCCCAGAGAGCTGGAGAATGGACACCGGACAGGAGGACACTGCGTTGGGTTTACCTGGCTGGAAACAACAGGATAGGAAAAGTCATTTATTATCACATGCATGCACAACATTACATCCCAGGCAGCATTACTGAGAGGGAGAGAGACACAATGCCTCAAACATCATAAGTTAAACTCACCAGAAAGAATATGACAGCCTGCCCAAAGAGCCGGAAAATGGACACCGGACAGGAGGACGACACTGCGTTGGAACAGTCAATCCCGTTTACCTGGAAACACGATAGGAAAAGTCAGACAAGCTAGATTACCTATTATTTATTATCACATGCATGCAAAACTTTACATCTCATACAGTGTTACCAAGAGAGAGAAAGTGTGTGTGTGAGAGGGAGAGAGACAGTGGTGGAAGTACTTAAAGATTTTACTCAAGTAAAAGTATCAAGTGCACTAAATACCGTTACAAGTAAAAGTCGACAATAAAAGAAATGCACTCAAATTTGGCATCAATATACTAAAAGTACTAAAACATTTTGAAAATAGCTGATCTACAAGCTCACAATGTGTTGCTGCAACACATTGTGAGCTTGTAGATCTGCCATTTTCAAATGGCCCATGTATAAAATAGGGCTGAAGTGGTTAATGTATGTTTTGTATAATTTATATCTGCATGCAGTGCAAACTAAGTAACTAAATGTTTCACATTAGTAGTGGAAGTGGAGTCAATATGTTCCTCCACAATATTTCCTCCCTCACTCCTCCAGGATGTAGTGGAGTAGGCCATATTTTGGGTCAAACACAGGTGTTTCAATTGTTTGATTGGCATAGAACTAATGCTCTAGTCTAGCCATAAATTATAACTACCAGGAGACGTCGCTAATATTCGGACGTTGAGAGACACAACGTCCGAATATTAGCGACCTCTGCTGCCTGGAAGTTATAATTTATGGCTAGCTCTAGTCTACTCCAATCAGAACACCTGTGTAAGGCTGTGTTTGACACAAGAAATGGCCGCTATAGAACTACATTTTAGCACCTTATAGGCCTATGGATTCCATATACAAGAAACACAGAGGGATGTAAAAAGTCAGCCTGACAACGGCCAAAATGAAAGTTGACTAAATGCACTGAGTTACTTGTACCACACCACTGGAGACACGTTAGTTCTAATAACACCGGAACATTTTTCATATGGGCCTTGTAAAGCCTCTAACATAGTCCAGGGTGAAGCTATTCACTTCAACTAGGCTTTGTTATGTATTTTTAGGTGCTAGCTAGAAAACTACACCGCAGTTAAGTGAGTAGCTCTTCACCCTGGACTGATAGAGGCTTTAATGAGCAAGAACCTACGTAAAGTGCGTAGGGACTACTAGGGAGATGTTCCGAAAGGAGCTAGCTAAGCTAACTGCTAACAACATGACAAAGTTAAACTCACCAGCTGGGCCACGGCCCACGGGAGAACACACAAGCCACAACGAACACAGTTAACGTTTATCTGGAAACACGATAGGAAAAAGTCATGTCAGACAAGCTATAAGCATTACTTTGTATAATTATACACTATCCCATGCATGCACGACGCAACTTTAAAATCACAGCAGCGTTACTGATAGAGACGGAGAACGTGTGTATTGCGTACCGTGCTGCGTGTGAGACGACTCAGACGAGAGAGAGGGAGAGACACACAAAGAATGATTAAAATCACATAAAAACAACTAAACTCACCAGAAATGATAACGCTGAGGACGCGTGCCAGCCTGCCAGGCCACAGGAAGTTCAGAACCATAGTAGAGAGAAAGGACGCTTCCCTGTTTCTAGTGCATTCGATTGAAACTTGCGTCTCACTGGTAGGAGGAGGAGAAAAAAGGGTGGAGCGGGGATGATTGACAGATGTAACAGCCAATCGCCGGGTCCATTTGGGTATCATGGAACCGCTGTACTAACAGTCAGAGAACCGGAGAGCCGGGGCAGACAATGATCAGAGAACCGGAGACCCGGAGCAGGCGTTAATCAGAGAACCGGAGACCCGGAGCAGGCGATGACGGCCCGACCCGCCCCGCGGTAAATGCGCGGAAATGGCCCCGTTACCCGGCGCGGGGCGGGTCGGACCCCGGGTAATTTCGGATCTCGGGCAGGTCCGAAGACCTCTAACACACACACACACACACACACACACACACAAATCTTTAGGACAAAGTTGATTAGTCATAATAATAATAACATGAATCCCCCATTCGATCTTCAAGGTTCTTCTACGACTCAACAAAATCGAACCATAAAGCCCCAGGAAGCAGAGAAATGGCTGAGGGCTGTGAGGGCTGTGTTCATTGAGAGAGTCACAGAGCCCATCCTGGACTCTCTACTGGATAAACTTCTGACAAAGAATGTAATCAATGATGTAGAAATGGAAACGGCCCAAGAAGTAAATGGCAGGTCACATAAAGCACGGGTAATCATCGACATGGTGCGGAAAAAGGGAAGCGAGGCAATTTTAAAAATGATTGACATCATTCATCAGCTAGATCCTCATGTTAGTGAATGTCTGCATGAGTATTACATCATCTTCCAGGAGCAAGAGTCCCTGATACCGAGTAATATTAAGAGAGTCAGGGAGGAGAGGAAAGAAGAGGAGCAGGAGATGAAAGCATGTTATGAGAAGGAACTTAAGGGCTATCTGTGGAAAATAGATGGATCAATCCAAGAACTCAAGGGAGGCATCGGGAAGATTGACCATCAATTGACTGAAATGAAGAGACAAAAGATGGAGAAGAGGGAAGAAGAGAAGAAACGAGAGCTGGAACAAGAACGAGAGCAGATGAAGAGAACGCTGGAGACACTAGAAAGAGAGAAAGACAATGAGATTAAAGAGAGGGAGGAAAAACACGAACGGGAAATAGAGGAGATTAGAAAGCTCTATGAAGGAGAGCGTGCAGCCAGAGAAGAAGCAGAGATGATGAAGGTTGTCCTGCCAGGGATCGTCAGCAACATCATGATCTCAAAAACAAAGATGCACACAGAGTTTGAGAGGCAACTGGATGAGAAGAATAGAGAAATGGCAACACAATTAGGGAAACTGGACAAGAAGAACAAAGAGATGACAGCGCAATTAGAGAATCTGAGGATTGCAGCGTCGAAGCCAAGTTAGTAGACTGACATACATTTCCTTTATCCATGTTTTAGATATTAATCAAAATACAAAAGTGTGCATTTTGAAATCGAAAGGTTCTATTTTCGATCTCTGGTCATCTGTGTTTGACTGGGTGAATGTAATGCATATTGTAAAACGCTTTGGAAAAAGGTTTGCCCATGGGAATATGTTCGAGACAGTTGCAAGAAGTTTTAAGCATCATAAGATGAACCTTTATTGTTTTCTCCAAATGTAGGTAAAGGAGGTGTTGCGACACAGAGGCTTAAGATGGAGGTCGACTCTCTGATGAAAACAGCAGGAACCATCCAAGAGCTCCTCAGGAAGAGCCACCACCAATAGAAGAGTTAAAGGAGACACACAACCATTGTTTAGCATTAGAAGAAAATAATCTGGTCTGATCTGCGAGTTTAGGCCGTAAGGTAAACCATGAAAAAGAGACAATTCGTTCCCATGTCTGGGCACCACTTTGATATATAACACCCTTGTGGACTTTGAGTTAAAGCTATATCCTAACTAACCCTACCGGTATATTTGTTTTTGTTGAGACCCAGTGAGATTGAGACCAGGAGTGCAAGGTTTCTAGTGCAGCTAGTCCCTTTGAGCAGTTGTCGGTCGCAGAAGCAGTCGCCACAACAATAGCGACTTTAAGCAGCGCTACGGCAACGGCAGATGACAATATTGCTCATGCTTATAGGAAACAATGAAAATCAGACAATGTTTTTATTAACTTTTTTTTTTTCAACATGCCCATTAATTGAATACTTGTGGTTTAAGAACAGATCATCATTCTCACATAGAGCTGAACACACATGTGAGCACACATGAACGTCACATATGAATATACACTTGAACGTATACAGTTTTCAAACACTTTGGTCTCAGGGCACGTTATGGGGCATCGGAAGGGGGGTGTTAGAAGTGTCTGTGTGTGTCTGTGTTTTGGCATAATACTGTGTATTTCTGTGCATCTGTGCTTCCCGGGTCAAAATGACCCGAACAGCACTTAAGGTTCAAAAAATATGAGGGGGGTGTAGCATGGGTGTAGTGCAAAAATATTTTTTTTACATCTTCATCTCAGAGGAATCTTTAAGGCCAGTGAGTTTCAGGTGGAAAACATGTAAACTTCTACCTTTTTTTTTCAAATGAAAATGTAAAACGGGTCAAAATGACCCGAACAGAACTTAAGGATTAAGTAAATAAGTAAATGTACTTTACACCACTGGAGAGAGAGCGATATGCTTAAATCAGGGGTCTTCAACAGGGGGTCCGGGACCCCTAGGGGGTCCCCAGAGTTACTACAGGGGTCCGCCAAATCTTTGTGATATGCATAATTATTTTAAATGAACAACTTTAACCCTCACATCCCTATATTCTGAGGAGAACTTGAGCCAAAAAATAGCAGATCTACAAGCTCTCAACGCCTCAGCTATTGTTGGCAAATAGGTTTGGTGTAGAGGTTAAAAAAGAGCAGATCAAATTGACTAAGTATCGACAGTTTAAGTCAGGGGTGTCCAAAGTGCGGCCCGGGGGCCAAATGCGGCCCGAGGACAACTTTTATACGGCCCTCGGCTTCATTCCTAAATTGTACTATAAACGGCCCGCCAGCACCGTCAAACAACAATATTTTCCCAGAGTATTATGTGTCTGGATTGTTTCCTGGCTATTTTATTGTATTTTTTACCTTGCATGTCTGGTTACATTTGGTAATGTGAAATTAATTTGTGTTTTCAGAGCAAACACCTGACTAAAGACCATATGTACAGTATTGATGATGATAGTTAAATAAAATTGTTAAATGTGATGCCTGCATGTGTATGTGCCTTTATTAGGCTATATGGTCAGACCGAAAGTACATTATGTCAGGAGATAGTCGGCCCTAGGGTGTTTTAATATTTTCAAATGTTTGGAAACCCATACATTAAGAGGTTTCTGCCCAACAACAACTACAGGTATATGTATATTTGCATACACAGCTTTTAAGAATCACACATGCAGGCAATGTGCCTCCAATGTGTCTGCATCTTTATTAAAAACACATCACTGGACTTGAGTCATTTCCCTGTCCGCCAAGCCAGTTTGCATTGGTGTTTGCGTCACAGTGCATGTATGGCAACACTGGTTGTGACTGCAATTTAAATGTATGAAATGCATATAGGCCTATGTGTATTTATTTGCATGTACATGCAAACTGCTCTTTACCTTGAAATGAACCACCGCACGCACACACACACACACACACACACACACACACACACACACACACACACACACACACACACACACACACACACACACACACACACACACACACACAATCGAGCGCAAAACGTGCCGTTCGACGTTGCTACACTCGCGCGCACGCATTCAATTTTATCTGTGTTGTACTGAACGCATGAACGTCTCCTGTAATTTTCAAATGGCTTTTGAATCAGAACGCGCAAACGTCGCCGGCACGCGTCCCCGTGTGCCTTCTCTTTTGTGCCTCACAGGGGAACGCGAGGTCGCGTAGTGTTAGGCGTTTGTGGCGAACGCATGTGTTAACGCACGCATACATCTAATGGCCATGTGGCCATCATGCGTGAGACGACACGGTCAAATGCAGCGCCGCCATGAACTGTACGCGTGATTGACTTGTTGCTCTGCTCTGGAACGCACGTGTGAGATGTGTGCCACCCATTTGATTCTCAGCGCTAAACCTGCGTGTGTGTGTGTAGACGTGTATATCAAATAAAACATCCAGACGTTCATGCGAGCATGCGTTGGTCTGTCTCCACTGTGGGCTGCATGCTCTCTGTGCTCCTTGGCTGACGTAGAAAATTTGCTTTATATAGGCCTATTTGAATAGAAGTGTGTTGTGTTTATGGACTAAAATAACAGATGCTGGTTATTTTATTTGTTTTGCCCATTTTTATATTTGCATTTTAACCAAATGTTTTAATCCTTGACTGATTGAGACTATACATATTTCGTTAATTTATTTATATTTATTTATTTATTTATTTAACTGTTTTTGTTTTGTTTGGTGTTCCTAAGTTGAGCCCTTCGGAATGGCTGCCTTCTGGTTAAGTTGTCAGTTAAATTGCTTTATTTATTATTTGTTTAGTTCTGTTCAGTTATGTTGTGTTTAGACCTTTATTTCGTTATTTGTTTGTTTTGTTTAGTTGTTAACTTCAGCTCTGAGCAGCGGCCTGGCCTGCCGGGCTCAATTTGTCACGCACATGTCGGGCTTTGGGCTGGGTCGGGCTTGAGAAAAATAAATAAAGAAAAAAATTTGGAGCTAGCTATGTGTGTATGCATTGTGTCACATTCACAATATACACAACAAGTATTAGTCAGATCGGTTGCAGCCAGGCAAGCGTCTCTCTCTCTGTCATCTGCTCTGCGGTCTGAGCGCCCGAGCACAGCTGCTATTGACTGACTGAATGTGTGTCATGAAGAATGAAAAAGATCTCCTTGACCGGTGGGGTGTCAGGCATAATCGCCTATAACATTTTCGCCAGGTCTTTTCGCGGGGCACTTTTGCCGTGGAGGAGAGTGTTTTCACCTAACCTATCTGGCCGTTTCACCACCGTTGAAGAGCCATTTCACCTATGCTCAATTCTGCTGTCAGACTGTCCATGTTTGCCTCACCTGTCTGCTGTCGGTGACCATTACACTATCCTATGCACTCCATAGAAATCAAAGTAATACAGATTAGAGCTATTGGAATCAGGTGCCCCCCCCTCTCTCTCTCTCTCTCTCTCTCTCTCTCTCTCTCTCTGCCTAAAGCACGATGTTATTTCTCTCTGATGCGTCCTCTCTTTGAGGCGCATGCAGCGCACAGACAGGGCAGCTCAGAGCGCCAGTGGCGTCAGTTCAGAAAAAGCTAAGGTTCAGAAAAAGCTAACATGACTGGTACCAGTCATGTTGCCATACCTTAGCAACAGGCACGATGAAAAGTACATTTTATTATGTCCCCCTGTAGCCAAGCAATGGCAGCTTGCCATACCCAATTGACGCCTCTGCAGAGCGCACGACCACTAAAGACAGAACAAATGCTGGGCTCGCAGTTTGATAAAAGCTAATGAATGCCGTTTTACCCACCTGTAGTCCTACTGTCCCTGTCAGTCACAGTTTATTTAGTGTCGGCGCTCCTTCGCTTAAGCCTATATCAATCCAAAATCCATTTTGCCTGGTTTTAACGAGGCAATGATGACACACTCTGTCTGTGTGTCAGACAGACAGACAGACAGACAGACAGACAGACAGACAGACAGACAGACAGACAGACATAATTTGGCACAGAGCAGAGGAGAGCGCTGAGCGCGCACCACCAGAACCAGACACAGAACGTCTATGCTTGCGGGGTTGATCTGCGCGCATCCCTCCAGAACAATTTTGCTGCATATCCTATCTATGATAATGATAATATTCAAAATCAAATGCTATGATGTAGGCCTATATCGGGACATCATGACTCATGACCTACATGCGCAGTGCACGTATCAATTAATTAATTATTATTTGGACGCACCTGATTCCAAAGCTCTAATCTGTATGTCTACGCTCAATTCTGCTGTCAGACTGTCCATGTTTGCATATTATCCCTTTGTCATTTAAATATTATATTGATTGTGACAGGTGTTACCTGTCAAACGGTGACCATTACACACGGCTATGCATGCACTCCATAGTAATCACATCAATACAGATAGTTATTGGAATCAGGTGCGTCCAAATAATTAATTAATTGATACATAACCTAATAAGCGGATTGAAAGACCGGCAAAAAAGGGAGTCACAGAGTTTTTGGATTGATTGTAGGCTTAAGCGAAGGAGCGCCGACACAAAATAAACAGTGACTGACGGGGGCTGTAGGTGGGTAAAACGGCATTCATTAGCTTTTATCAAACTACAATACAAGCCCAGCATTTGTTCTGTCTCTGCTGCGTGAGTGGTGCGCTCTTCAGAGGCGTCAATTGGGTATGGCAAGCTATGGCAGCTGCCATAGGCCTACCTTGGCTACAGGGGACATAATGAAATGTACTTTTCAGCGCTGCGGGCAGAACCATCTCCGAGCGAAGGACATCGTTGAACGATTTTCTTCATCACAATTTATAAGATCGGTGAGTACAGCCTAGCCTTTAACTGTTGGCAATATATACCCAATGGCCAACGTAGAATGTAGTCATCTTGGTCTCTTGTGATCTTATCATTTATTTATAAATGTATTTTATTTAATTTCAGCTGCTTGCTGTCTGATTGGATTATTCGCCGGAGCGAGCGCCCTGCGGCGGTGCGGCCTCCCGGCGCGGCCTTGCGCCCAGCGCTGGATTTTTGGGACTATTAAACTGAACGAATAAGTGTTGATTCATACAAAGAAAAGTGCTGTGTTACGGACTAAAATAACAAATGCTGTTTATTTTATTTGTTTAGCCTATTTATATACTATTTTATACTAATTTAACCAGGGAATGGGAATGTTTCGTTGCTTGACTGATTAAGGCTATTCATTCTAATATTTTATACACATACTTAACTTGAGATTGTTTATTTTAATTGCACAAATGTCGCACAACGCAAACTCAAAGGATTGTTCATTGTTAAATTGTCCTCGGGAGTCGGGACCTGTTTCACAATTGAATCGCGATTGAAGGGATTAGGCCTACGTTTTTATTTGTTTGTTTGTTTGTTTGAGGCTGTAGGCCCTGGCCCTCCTCCTCCGTTACTACTGTATTGAAGACTTTATTATTTAGAAGTTTACATAGGAAAAGAAAATGTACAGTTTCATACAATATGCCTGCCTGACTGGCGAGAGCGCAGGCTCCACTTGAATGTTTAATTGTTCTTACAGTAAAAAAAATGATTTGGGAATTGTCACAATTATAGCAAATTGTATACATTTATATCCCCATTTGCTCCAAGCTGTTTTTTTTAAATAAAGACAGTTGGAAAGGGGTATCATGTCTCTGTTCTTCACCAATATTTAAAATGTAATGAAAACAAAAGGCCGCCGCTACACGCACTCTGCAATTAAGCTTGTTTAGAAAAATGTCGGTCTTCGGGCCGGGCCGGTCTCCAATTGTCAATTATGTATCGGGCTTTGGGCCGGGCCCGGGCTGACGTTCTGCCGGCTGGGTTGGGCCGGGCTCACTTTTTTTAGGCCCGATCTAAGCTCTAGGCACGAGCAATGCATGCGCTCAGCGGAGAGGCACCCCCTTGCCTTAGTAGTATAGTAGTAATAATAATCTATCTATCTATCTATCTATCTATCTATCTATATCTATCTGGTGTCACGCTGTTCATGACTATCGCAGGACGGGCGTTAGACCGTTAGTTCCAACGGCAATCAAAACGACACTTCGAGGTTAAATCCCCCTCCAGACCGTCCGCTCTCATTAGATTTCTGACCATTCTGGCCGCCTCCTCCCCTCATTGATTTAATTTCTGATCACCCCTCCCTCCATCGCACATAGTGTATTATTTGTGAGGAGTTGCTCACATTTAGATGAAAGGAAAGTGCTTCTGGAGTCACTTGTATATCATATATAGGCTATAGGCTAATATAATATAGGCCGATGTGTGGGTCTCTCGCCCTAGCTCGCGCGCGCTGCTCTCTGTGCCAAATCATGTCCAAATGGAGACGCTTTTGCGCAGCGAGTGAGCCAGCGGAGGGCAAGACGAGGGGCAGAGAGAGAGAGAGAGAGAGAGAGAGACGTTGTCCTCTTCGTAGATATTCATATCTTGCTAAAGTATTTTCTGTCTGGTTTATTGCTGGTAGATTTTGCGAGACTCTCCCGCCGCCGCTGGTTTTATTTTTTGATTGCCCGTTTACGAACGTTGACCGCTGATAAATAGGCTAATGCGGCGCTTGCGGGGGTCCTGCGGTTACACACAGGGAGATGGAGGAGGCATTATTATGCAGCTTGGATACATTCATGTCCCTGGACAGACGTGCACGGACGATTCCTTGTTTCGGATGACAAAGTGCAGTGCGAGCGCAAACGTATCAATTAAATATGCAAGAATGTGGCAACTTCACCCCTCCCATTCGCACGACTAAACCAAATTATATTATGAGAATGTGGCCTCACCATTTAGGCCTACTGCTAATCTGCATAGATTCTCTGCCATTCCGCCATTTTTTTTGTACCATGCATGTTCCAAGCTCCTCCATGCTCCGGTTTAGATAACTACTGTACAACGCATTTGCCCTTCGCAATAGGGCCAGGTCTGTCTGTCTGTCTGTCTGTCTGTCTGTCTGTCTGTCTGTCTGTCTGTCTGTCTGTCTGTCTGTCTGTCACGCAGCAATGCATGCATGCGCTCAGCGGAGAGGCAATAGAGATTGGGGGAAACAAACGGAGGGAACCAAATCAAAGCGACGCCGCTTCTTCTAGTGGTTTCCGCGCTTTAGGCGGAAACCAAACGGCCCGTTGTGAACAAACACCAGGCTTTCTCTCAGAAAGCCTGGTGTGCGAGGTTACCTAGTTAGTAGTATAGTAATAAGGGTAATAATAACCCCTCCCCCTCTCTCTCTTTCCTTTAGTTGTCTTGTTATAGGCATATAGGCATAAAACGTACGGCTAAAGTGGATCAATGGATGTTTTATAATATAATAGGCCTAATCATATCTTCAAATACCTCAACATTTTACTTGAGTATACAGTATAAGTAAATCTACTTAGTTACTTTGCCCCTCTGCGCCCAGTGAGAGCAGAGAGAGAGAGAGAGAGAGAGAGAGAGAGAGAGAGAGAGAGAGAGAGAGAGAGAGAGAGATCTCGGCAAGCGCCGAGGTCCATTTAGTTACCAACTGTCCAACTCCATCATTAATAAGCTGGGGATTGTGGACCACCTCAAGCCTCAAGGACCACTGGTGGTATTTGAAGCAGATGATCAGATCGTGCAAAACTCGGAATACCCCGAAACGCTTTGCGTGGTGTCACAGGCGAGAGAGATGAAGCAGGGATCCCCACAACCTTCATAGATTCCATATAGTTTCATTGTTTGACAGCACAATCATCAGTGTATTTTGGATTCATGTGTGAAATAGCCGATTTACAAGCTCACAATGCCTAGCAGCAGGAGGCGGTGTGAGCTTGTAGATCTGCCATTTTTGGCTAAAGTTCTCAGAATAGCCTATACGCTAGGGTTCAAGTGGTTAATCTACTGACGGCCTTAAAATAATGATTGCTGGATCATCGGCTTCTACGTCGATGTGTGTAAGGTCATGTTGCACCCCTCTTGGCCTTGGGCACAACGTATGCTTCGACAATATCTGGTAACACTTTAAAATAAGGTACCATTAATAAACATTAATTAACATTTATTAACATGCTTATTAACAGTTAGTTAATAGTTAATTAACAACTTTAATAACTATTAATAAGCTACTTTATTAACAATTAAGAAACCATTTATAAGACATTTACTAACATTAAAAAACATGTATTAACATGCTTATTAACAGCTAGTTAATAGTTAATTAACAACTTGAATAACTATTAATAAGCTACTTTATTAACAATTAAGAAACCATTTACAAAACATTTACTAACCTTAATTAACAGTTATTAACATGCTTTTTAACCCTTAGTTAATAGCTATTTAACAACTGAAAAAACTGTTAATAAGCTACTTTATTAACAATTAAGAAACCATTTATAAGAAATGTACTAACCTTAATAAACAGTTATTAACATCCTTATTAACATTTAGTAAATAGTTAAATAACAACTAACAAACAATTTATAAGAAATGTATTAACATTAATATATCTTAACAAAAATAGATAATAAAGAGGTTATTCAACCTTAATAAACACCTAATAACCTATTTAAAAGATAATTTATTAATGAATAATAAGCCATTTATAAGTAGCCTATTAACCTTATTGTATGGTTAATTAGTAGATAGTAAGAAAGTTGTTCAACCTTAAATAACATCTAATAAACAAATTATTAGCCACTTAATTAACAGTTATTTAACCGTTTATTAAACCTTAATTTTATATTTCTATATGTTAATATAAGGATAATAAGAAAGTAATACATCCGTAATTAACACTTAATACACAATTAATAAGATACTTAATTAACAATTTATAAAACCCCCATAACAAACTCATTAACTATATTATACTTATTAGCACATTAACAGACATTAGTTAATAGCTCATAGTGCATTTTTAAATTATTTACTAACCATTTATTAACACATTAATTAAGTATTTTGCAGTACCTATTCTAAAGTGGGAGCAGTGTCTTATGAACATTAACAAATCATTAATAAAGCACTCATTAAAAACAAATGTGTTTCTTAAAAACATCAACACATTGTTTATTAAGCATTTATTAACACATTAATTAAGCATTTCGCAGTACCTATCCTAAAGTGGGAGCAGTGTGGTATAAACATTAACAAATCATGAATTAATAACTCATAAATAATGGAACAGTGGCTTGTTGACATCAACAAAGTGTTAATAAAGCATTAATTAACACATTAGTTAAGCATTTTGCAGTACCTATTCTAAAGTGGGAGCAATATGGGATAAATATTACCAAACCATTAACAAAGCAGTCATTAACAATGGAACAGTGTCTTGTTAACATCAACAAAGCGTTAGTTAAGCATTTATTAACACATTAATTAAGCATTTTGCAGTACCTATTCTAAAGTGGGAGCAGTGTGGTAAAAATATTAACAAACCATTAACAAAGCACTCATTAACAATGGAATAGTGTCTTGTTAACATCAACAAAGCGTTAGTTAAGCATTTATTAACTCATTTAATGCCACCCTTTCACCACTAGAGGGGGCCAAGTGTGCCACAGACAATCCCATAGAGATATGCTGGTATATGCAGAAGCCCTGCAGCCATGACTTGCCTAAACACTTTCCTTTGTGCATGTACAGGAAGAGGATGAAGTTAGCTTGAAGTTAGCTATTGGCTACCAAGCATTTTAAAAGCCTTATTTTCGTCAACTTAGCCATGATTAAACCTTGCACACCTCATGCATGGGAAAAAAACAGAGAAGAATGAGCTCTAGAAAATCCAATGCAATCCTGGATTGCATTGTTGTGGGTTTGTGCAGTTTGTTCACAGCTTTCAAACAAAAAAATCCGATTGGAAATCCGTTCAGGCATTCTTGAGATAATAGCCATTATGTTTTACACTGTTGTGAGCTTGGAGGTCTGCTACCTGAGTTGTATGGGGGTTGTATGGGGGTTAAACATGCAAAATCGCGATTGAAATCATGTTCAATAGTTTTGATGGGGTCCAAAAAAAAAATTTCAAAAAAAAATTTTCAATTTTTTTTTTTTTTTTTTTTTTTTTTTTGAATCACGTGTATATACGTGATTGGCACTGTGGGATGCGCTAATATATCACGTGTATACGCGTGATTGGCACAGAATGAGTTAACACATTAATTAAGCATTTTGCAGTACCTATTTTAAAGTGGGAGCAGTGTGGTATACACATTAACAAAGCATTAACAAAGCACTCATTAAAGGACAACTTTGTTTTTTTACAACAAGGGTTCATATTTTAGATTGTAATTAAAGAATATAAAAGATGAGTGTTAAAGTTATTTAATTTACATCTTTCTATTGTCTTAGAGATTCTTATTTCAGTGGTTGGGGGCATGCGTACAAGTGGCTAAATATGTAATTTTACACAGAGTAAGCCCATTCCCAAAATACAACGCAACCTTTCATGGATTGATGTGACTTATGGGGGCTATAAGTGTTACTGTAAATAGCAATAAAGAAACTGCTGGCTTATTGTGTCTAAAAAGACATATTTGGCCACTTGTACGCATGCCCCCATGCGTACGCATGCCCCACATTTTAGCACAGTAATCGTGATAAAACAATAGAACGAAGCAAATGAAAACATTTTAGCACTCACTTTTTCTTTTCCCTAATTACAATCTAAAATATGAACCCTTGTTGTAAAAAAACAAAGTTGTCCTTTAACAATGGAACTGTGTCTTGTTAACATCAACAAAGCGTTAGTTAAGCATTTATTAACACATTAATTAAGCATTTTGCAGTACCTATTCTAAAGTGGGAGCAGTGTGCTTATAAACATTAACAAAGCACTAATAAAGTATTTATTAACACTAGAACATTGTCTTGTTTACATCAACAAAGTGTTAATAAGCATTTATTAACGATTTGGCAGTTCACATCTACCCAAAGGGGGTAAAAACAGGTCCAGAATACATTATGTTCACATAAGTTGATTTAGCGACTAAATATCTTACTAGATGGGGGTTTCTGCCGAAACAATGATCAAATGTGAAATAAAAACAAACTATTTAACACCCTTTTCCCCCTTTTTTATCTATAGACCCAGAAATGCGTAAATTGCCTTACATAGGCTTTTGTGTAGGTTCTATAAAGACTATTAAATAAATACTACAATATAAGGACTACTTCACAGACTTTCAAGCTTTGTTCATATAATTGGTCCTAACTAATGCTCATAAATTAGGGTACCATTGGCTGTGAACAGTTTAGGAACCCGCCTACCATCATTGATCGGGAAACCAAGCTAATAGAAACTGCAGGCTTTCTATTCCTGGAAAGTTAGCATGACGGAAGATATTTTTGTCGTGTTATTAAAAAGTTAAAAAAGTGTCACTGGTAAGCAGGTTTCTGAAGTGTCCATAGTTGAACATCTGTGAAGTGGTCCTTTAAGCGTTGTTGATGGCATACTATATAGCCTTACCAGGGCTGGGAAATGTACTCAAAATATATTGAAACCGATATCTGGAACCAAAACTTTATCATTTTCATGTTGGTTAATTGAATAATCAAGGTGCAGGCTTTAAAATGATTACCTTCACACACAAACTATGAAAAACATCTGAATGAATTGTATACTGTACTATGTCTTGTTGCAGAATCTTCCATTCAGTTGCTCAAGACTGTCCAGAATAAAATTCATTTAATGCTAACAAACAGCATTATTCAAGCATACATTTTACAAATTCTCTTGGAGGGAAAATATGTGCCAGTTGACTTAAGGTTTGTGTCCTACTTGGGTATTAAAATAAATGCCAAAAATTGCTCCTACTGATGTCCTACCCTACTGGCTCATCTGCCAGTGAAAAGCCTCCTTTGGAAGGACGTAGCAGCTCTTTTTTACTTATATTTTGTTAGTAGTACGAGATAAAAGATCAAAATGACTGGATACTCTGAAAATAGTTTTGGGTACAGACACTGTCACTTTATACTTTTTACTTTAGGTAAATAACAGGGGGTTATTTATTCCTAAAGGAAAGCTGTAGACAAACAGAAGTAGCAATGTTTTGGGGCTAGTGATTCCTTTGCAGTTCATATAATATCATTCTAGTACAACTATCACTGTTGTATACTTCTTCCTCTTCTTGCCATCGTTTGAGGATGAGGAGCTTGAGGAATCTCTGGCGAAGGTGGCAGGGGTAGAGTAACTGGACTCGTAGAGCGACGGTACAGATGGTGACTTGACAGATGTTGCAGACTACTTTCTTTCACTGGTGTGTCTAGATGCTGTGACAACAAAAGGCAACGTTTAAGTAAATAGCAGGTTAGGAGACAGTCTTCAGGCATTTTAGACATTTTTTGTTCATAAAGACGTTCACTTTTCAGAAGGTGTCTGTGTTGAAAATATATTTCGTTTTTTTCATTTTGTGAAAAGATTACATTTGGAGCTGGAACTGGTTTCTGCACGACAGCAGAGATATTATAATTATTACACCATTTCTGTGTTTCTGTGGGTGTTAAAAATAATCTAGAAAAGGGTTCATAGTAGTAAATTAGTCGGTGGGGTCATGGAAGGAGCGTCCACGCCGCGGCCCTGGGAGTATTGACGAGATCGACAAGATCAACTAGATCGACTAGATCGACAAGATACTGCTAATCCTTCCACCACCACAAGCAACAGTTACAAGATACAAGACAGCCACAAGCTACGCTACAAGCTACGCTGAACGCTGCAAGCTACAAGCCACAAAACCACAGAGCACCAAGAGAAAACATCATGCCTGGAGATAGACACAAAGGCCGATGTCGGAAACGAGGGACCTCCTCAAGACCGGCATTGTCAGTCATATCTGTGAACATTGAAGGGTTCTCCTCTGCAAAACAAAACATCTTAGCCGACTTATGCAGCAAGCAACACTGTGACGTTCTCTGCCTGCAAGAGACGCACAGAGGGAGTGAAAACAACCGCCCCACCATACCTGGAATGGTCCTGGCCACTGAGCGACCTCACCGGCAGTACGGCAGTGCTATATTTGTAAAAACAGGCTTAGCTATAGAAGCTACAGACATGTCAGATGACCATGATATTGAAGTCCTATCTGTTGAGCTAAGCAGTGTTGTAGTAACATCTGTCTATAAACCACCACCTGTAGACTTTATATTTCCCCAGCCAATCCCCAAAGTACACAGCAAACCACAGATCATTATTGGTGACTTCAACAGCCACAGTACCCAGTGGGGGTACTCTGAAATGAACAAGGATGGTGAAGCAGTAGAGGACTGGATGGATACCAACCAACTAAGTCTTATCCATGACCCCAAGCTACCACCCTCATTTTTCAGTGCCCGCTGGAAACGTGGCTACAATCCAGATCTCACCATGGTCACAAGTAACATCGCTGGACTGTGTAAAAAGACTGTGCTGGACCCTATTCCATCAAGCCAACACCGTCCCATTGGGATCCTAGTCAATGCGGCTGTAGTCCCAACCATCGTGCCCTTTAAGAGGCGTTTCAACTACAAGAAAGCAGACTGGAAAGGTTTCACCAACGAGCTGGAAGAGAAGATCAAAAATATAATGCCGGGTAGCAAGAACTACGACCAATTCTCTACCCTGGTGCTGAAAACTGCTCGGAAATTTATCCCACGAGGCTGCAGAGTTGAATACATTCCAGGACTTTCAAAGGACTGTGCAGGACTATATGACGACTACGTCGGTATGTTTGAAACCAATCCCTTCTCAGATGAAACAACCGCCCAAGGCGAGAAGGTGATGGAAAGCATTGCCCAAGAGCGAAGCAAGACCTGGAATGCTCTTATTGAGTCCACAGACATGTCCAAAAACAGCAAGAAAGCATGGACACTTATTCACAAGCTACGGGGTGATCCCAAAGCAGCTCCTCAGCACCCAAAAGTCACTGCCAACCAAGTCGCCAACCAATTGCTCGAAAATGGAAAGAGTAGAAAGAGAGGCAAAAAGACCAAGCTGAACCGTAAGAAATACAACGAGGACCCTACCTTTACAAGGCCGCTCACAATGGAAGAGCTGGAAGGGGGAATCTCTCTCCTCAAACCAGGAAAGGCAATTGGATTGGATAAAATCGCTACTGAACAGATCAAGCACTTCGGTCACAAGGCAAAGACTTGGCTTCTACAGCTATACAATGAGTGCTTAACAACACACAAGCTCCCTAACATCTGGAAGAAAGCCCACGTTATAGCACTGCTGAAACCTGGTAAAGATCCATCCGCTCCCAAGAACTTCAGACCAATCTCACTTTTGAGTCACACCTACAAGCTCTTTGAACGTCTGATCCTCAACAGAATTGGTACATTTGTTGATGAACACCTCATCCCTGAACAAGCAGGTTTCCGCCCTGGCAAGTCGACAACTAGCCAAGTACTCAACCTCACCCAGTACATCGAAGACGGTTATGAGGAAGGGATGGTAACCGGGGTCGTGTTTGTTGACCTCTCAGCTGCTTATGACACAGTCAACCACAGACGTCTTCTCAGCAAGATCCTGGAGATCACAAGAGACACCCGTCTGACAGAGCTGATTGAAAGCATGCTTGAAAATAGGCACTTCTTTGTTGAGCTTGGAGGAAAGAAAAGCCGGTGGAGAAGACTCAAGAATGGCCTTCCACAGGGAAGTGTGCTTGCACCACTTCTCTTTAACATCTACACCAACGACCAGCCAAAAAGTGCAGACACTCGTCGCTTCATCTATGCAGACGATCTTGGCATAGGTGCACAAGCCACCGATTTCAAAGTTGTGGAAGACAGACTCTCGAACGCTCTGGCAGAGCTAACACCGTACTATGAAGAGAACCACCTTCGTGCAAATCCATCTAAGACACAGGTGTGTGCCTTCCACCTGAGAAACCGGGAAGCCAAGCGCCAACTGAAGGTCAACTGGTCAGGAACCCCCCTTGAACACTGTGAGCACCCAGTCTACCTAGGGGTAACCCTGGACAGATGTCTCTCTTTTAAGACACACATTGAGAAGACCAAGTGTAAAGTGAGTGCGAGGAATAACATCATCCGTAAGCTCACTGGCACAACCTGGGGTGCCAACCCACAGACTCTAAAGTCAACCGCACAAGCTCTCTGCTACTCAGCTGCTGAGTATGCATGCCCAGTATGGGAACGATCTGCCCATGCCAAGAAGTTGGATCCCGCCCTCAATGCTAGCTGCCGCCTTATCACAGGCTGCCTGAAATCTACACCTACAGACCGTCTGTACATCCTGGCAGGCATAGCCCCGCCAGAGATACGACGAAATGCAGCAAGCAAAAAAGAGCGCCAACAGCAGTCTAATGACCAAAGACACCCTCTCTTCGGCCATGTGCCAGCCAAAAGCCGCCTTAAATCCAGGAAAAGCTTCCTGAAGAGCGTCCAGCCCCTCGGAACACAGAGCATCAGCAGTGAAAGAGTCACTCAGTGGGAAGAAAGACTAAACAACCTCCCACCAGCAACAACAATGGAGCTAAAGGCGAGCGAGGCACTCCCCCCTGGAGCAGACACCAACTACGCAGTGTGGAAATGCCTTAACAGAATAAGATCTGGTGTTGGACGCGCAAAAGCCACTCTCGCTAAATGGGGATACTTAAATGACGGGGATGCTGTGTGTGACTGTGACACTGAACAGCAAACCATGCAGCACCTCCTGATATGCCCCCTGCTGGAACAGCCATGCACAGCATCGGACTTGGCAGAGTTTAATGAGAAGGGACAGCAATGTGTTCAGTTGTGGCTGAACCACATCTAGCCAAGCCTTGTAACTGACTGTCTTGTGGACACGACAAGAAGAAGAAGTCGGTGGAGGGACGTGGGGTTCGAAACATCATGTCCATGGTGTAAGGAACAAAACATACAAAAATATCTGTAGGGCCGTCACCAAAATAAAAAGCCTTTCCCAGCCTTTTTTGAGCTAGGTCAATTCGACTCGGCCTGTTGTAGAGCCACCATGAGGCTGATTTGAACATTTTCAAGTGGCATTTCTTCCTTAGCCTAGTGCAGGGGTCTTCACCAGGGGGTCCGCGACCCCTAGGGGGTCCGCGGAGGTACTGCAGGGGGTCCGCGAAATTATAAAAAAAAAAGATTTCAATTTTTTTTTTTGCCATTTTCCACATTTATGTTAAAAAATAAATCATGATTCTATCCATTTTGAATAGCTTGAATACATGATTACTATGCAATTGACATATTGTTGATATTATTGACATTTGTCAGTTAATAAGTAGTATGTTTAGAAATGGTTGTGGTACGGCCCACCCTGGCTGCTCGCTGTAACTTGTACAGTACATGTTTAAAATAAAAAATATGTCGTAGCTCCGACCCCCCCACCCTACGAGGTGGTAGGGGGTCCCTGCTCCATCTCCCCATCAGTTTGGGGGTCCCCGGCCTGAAAACGTTGAAGACCCCTGGCCTAGTGGGAATTTGTGTGCAGTTTCACTGCAATCAGACACTACTTTCCTGATTTGCAACATTTTGTTGGGCCACCTCTACAAACTAGATTTCAGTGTTTTTTACACAGTGAAATACACATTGGTAAATTAGCCAATTAATTTATGTGTACCGATTTGCATGTTATTTGGATAAAGTCTGGAGGAGTAAAAACAATGTTTTACATAAGTCAACCTCCTTATATCTGCCTATAAAAGGCAGATATAAAAAATGCATGGCAAAATAAATAAAATAAAATAAAATAAAATAAAAATCCCTGGCCTCAAGAGAGTACGCATAAAAGGTTTTTAGAAATCAACCTGTTATAGCGCCACCATGAGGCCAATTTGAAAATGTGGCATTTCGTCCTCGGCCTTGTGGGAATGTGTGTGTATAATTTCACTAGCCTGGTTAATAAACCAGACTGCACAACACCACCCACCGACACGCAGTGAGGAATTAGTATGAGCAACGCCAGGCTATAATTTCACGGAAACCGTACGCTGTATTCATGATTTGGGGCATTTTTTTCTTCAAAACAGAGCATCCTGCAAACTTTGAAAGCCAATCTGAGCCAATCAGGTTTGAATATTACACACGCACCACCACTCACTTCAAACTTGGTTTGATTTTTTTTCCCCTTCTCCACCAGCATACAGTATCAGGTTGCTACAATTTCTACAGTCCAGTAACTACAAGCCCTGGCCTCCCCCCTACCAACAACATACCACACAGCAGCTTCTATTTTTTTCTCTATCCCACAAAAACATCAATCAATCAGGTAGTCACATGTATCACAGTAAAGCTCAAATTATAAACAACAATGGTGTCCATACATTAGCATAATTACTTAATAGTTTGGTCTCAGTTGTTATATGTGCAAATAAGCCGAAAAGCTTACTAGGATCTCCTTTTAGTTGACCTTGTACCAGTGAACTGTACTGTCGTGAAACTGTACCTTTTCCTATACAAACTTCTAATAAAGTCTTCAATCAATCAATCAATCAATCAATCAATCAATCAATCAAACAAACAAACAAACAAACAAACAAACAAACAAACAAACAAACAAACAGGGATAGACAGCACTTTAACTCTGCAGCAGCAGTGGGGCCTCCTACAAAATAGTACACCAGTTATTTTAGACAGCAACTTTAGCTTAGCTTACTTACTTGGTTTAAGGGACCCTAACCCTAACCTCACTAAAACTAATGCTGTGAGGTGGGGAACATAGAGAGGGGAACATAGAACCTGGGGAACATAGGGTGGACCCCACATTGATACAGGATGTACCAAAGCATGTTACAAAATTGGACACAAAGGTTTCAAACATTCCATCATTGTTTTTTTTGTTTTTTTAAGAAAGGTATCTGGACTTTAGCAAGCAAGCAATGTATGTAGGACCTAGCTAGCAACAGGGATTGAGGCCTGTATTGCTAGCTATGTGTTATCATCTTATCAACACAATACTTGACTGAATTATTTTCCCTTCACAAACTATAATAACAAAAGTGATTGTTAGCTATCATACAGTATATTATATTATCAACAAGTTATTATGATCTTGTGGTGTATACATACCATTAATGTTCACAGCACGTTCTCAGACCTCCTTCTTCTTCCTGTTTACTTTTCTCAAACCTGTTCTTCTTCTTGGCAGTTGGCAAACCAACTTAGGTGCATTACTGCCACCACCTGGATTGTGTGTAACAATTGATCTCATATTATGCGTGACAGGCAGTGGTGTAAAGTAACTAAGTATGTTTACTCAAGTATTGTACTTAAGTATATTTTTTAAGTATTTGTACTTTACCTGAGTTTTCCCAATTTCCAGTACTTTTACCTCTACTCCACTACATCTCAAAGGCAAATAATGTACTTTTACACCACTACATTTATTTGAACACTTTAGTTACTAGTTACTTTGCAGATTTTGATTATTATTATTACAAAACATACCATAAGTCATATACTTCAGCTATATACATTTTGTCCATTTGAAAATAGCCGATCTACAAGCGCATTGTGAGCTTGTAGATCGGCTATTTTCAAAAGATGTTTGTAGAAACTTTGTACACTTGAAAACTTGAACTGCAATATTCTGCATAATGAGTACTTTTATTTTTTGTACTTTAAGTAACATTTAATGCCAATACTTTTGTACTTTTACCAAGTAGGCTACATTGTGAATTCCAGACTTTACTTGTGAGGGCACACTCACATCAAACTAACTACCGTCCTATGAGAATGGAGAGCTTTTTGCAGAAATCCTCTGTACCGGCAGCAAACCGCCCCATTCCCATTGAAATACATTGCCGGAATTGGGAATCCACTCTCATATGTAGTTTGGTGTGAACGTCCCCTAAGGGCACGTCACACAGGAAAAATATTCTACCTGTGAGAGTGGATTCTGCCAATGCATTCCAATGGGAATGGTGTGGATTTATGGTCTTGCACAGCTTTATGCTTGAAGAGAGAATTCGCTGTCTGGAAAAAACAGTTGGCTGAGCACAAAAAGAGTTTATCAGCTGACACCAAAGTATGGTTGCTAGCTGATAAATGGATTCTGCCAATGCATTTCAATGGGAATGGAGCAGATTTTTTGAGAAATCTGCCATTTGAGGATTTCTCCAAACATATGTTCCATTCCCATTGAAATGCATTGGCTGAATTGCGACCGTCAGGTCGCTAGTTACTATGAAAAGCTACACCGGCTGTCCCTCCGTCCGTCCGTCAGTCTGTCTGTCCGATGCGTCATGTCACGTCACACTTTTGCCCTACTCTTACTCCGCCATGCACCGTTTCCCCTGTCCATACCAAACATTGCACACACACTCCTTGGCTGGCAAACCACAACCTCCAGCCCTGATTTCTCACATGGCCCTGCTCTAGCGCCACCATGAGGCTGCTTTTCGCTGAGAACATTAATGGACACTGCTCCTACAGATCTTGCCTAAAAATCATGCAAAGTGGTACACACTATATCCCAACTCATGTCAGCAACATGCATATATACCATTTCCCATATTCCCTCCTGATAGGCTACACTTGCCATCTAAAGTTTGCTGGATTGCTCCCTTTTCAAAATAATGCAGCAAATCATGAACACCACTAAGACTCCCTAATCGGGAGACCAGTAAGACTCCCTAATCGGAAGATAAGCGACCGTTAGGTTGCAGCGTGATTTTAGGGCAAAATCTGTAGGAGCAGTGTCCAAAAATGTGTTTGAAAAAAACTGCCTGATGGTGGCGCTATATGGGACAGATCCATGTTGATGTCATGAGTGTAGACATACTGTGTACCGATTTGCGAGATTTTTGGGGCGTTTACCGTGACCCTTAGGGTACGGTCACACCAAACTACCTATGTGAGTGGATTCCCAATTCTGCCAATGCATTTCAATGAGAATGGAGCGGTTTTGGCAGATATCCTCTACTGGTAGGAAACCACTCCATTCCCATTGAAATACATTGGCAGAATCGGTAATCCACTGTCATAGGTAGTTTGGTGTAGCCTTAGGGCACAGTCACACTGGAAAATATAATATGAGAGTGGATTCCGCCAATGCATTTAATTGGGAATGGTGTGGATTGAAGTACTGTTTTACCCCTTCTGTCCAATCGGGTGAGTCGAAGACGGACTGTCCCAAGCCTCACGAAATGACAAGTGGTGGTTGTCATTGGTTATCGGGGGAATCCACTGGCTGCGAAAAACAGTTGGTTGAGCATAAAAAGAGTTTGTCAACCTGCCAGCCATACTTAAATGTGACCATGCCCTTACAAGTAAAGTCCGGAATTCACAATGTACTTTGTAAAAGTATAAAAGTATGAAGTACAGAAAGTAAAAGCAGTCATTATGCAGAATGTAGGCTACAAACATCTTTCGAAAATAGCAGATCTACAAGCCCACAATATTATATACTTATTATTATCATATACTTCAGCTACATTTTGTCCATTTGAAAATAGCCGATTGTAGATCGGCTATTTTCAAATGGACAAAATGTATATATAGCTGAAGTATATGATAATAATAAGTATATAATAATAACCAAAATCTGCAAAGTAATTAGTAACTAAAGTGTTCAAATAAATGTAGTGGTGTAAAAGTACAATATTTGCCTTTGAGATGTAGTGGAGTATAGAGGTAAAAATACTGGAAATTGGGAAAACTCAGGTAAAGTACAAATACTTAAAAATATACTTAAGTACAGTACTTGAGTAAACATACTTAGTTACTTTACACCACTGCCTGTCACGCATAATATGAGATCAATTGTTACAGACAATCCAGGTGGTGGCAGTAATGCACCTAAGTTGGTTTGCCAACTGCCAAGAAGAAGAACAGGTCTGAGAAAAGTAAACAGGAAGAAGAGGAGGTCTGAGAACGTGCTGTGAACATTAATGGTATGTATACACCACAAAATCATAATTACTTGTTGATAATATAATATACTGTATGATAGCTAACAATCACTTTTGTTATTATAGTTTGTGATCATGAAGGGAAAATAATTCAGTCAAGTATTGTGTTGATAAGATGATAACACATAGCTAGCAATACAGGCCTCAATCCCTGTTGCTAGCTAGGTCCTACAGCCTATGTGAAGTCAGCTGCATTAGCGTTAGCTGCAATAAGACTTCCGGTGCCGATCTCTTCAGAATAAGAGTACCCCTGAGGCAATTGAAAAATGTTGAAAAACGAGTAATTGTCCCATGATATGCACATTCAAAATATAGATTAAGCATTAAAACGAACACACTAAATGCTAATTGTGTTTCTGGGTAAAAAAAAAGTTTTATTAACATTAGAAAAACATTATAAATGGATAAATGCAGTTCACTGGAGTGCATAGCCTTTACAAATTGGGCACTGGACAGGAGGCGGCTCTTTGCGTCGGCACTTTGGAGACACACACGCGTTCGGGGAGACCTCCTCTATCACTCCACACTCTCCGCTAAGCAGGAGAGGTGTAAAATCAATTTCTGTTGGCTTTCCAGTGCAGCCACTCGCTCAAAATAGTGACATTTTCAGGCATTTTCAAACTCTAGTTGGCGCTGGAGAGCAGACGGCTCTTTGCGTCGGCACTTTGGAGACACGCACACGTTCGGGGAGACCTCCTCTATCACTCCACACTCTCCGCTAAGCAGGAGAGGTGTAAAATCAATTTCTGTTGGCTGTCCAGTGCAGCCACTCGCTCAAAATAGTGACATTTTCAGGCATTTTCAAACTCTAGTTGGCGCTGGAGAGCAGACGGCTCTTTGCGTCGGCACTTTGGAGACACGCACGCGTTCGGGGAGACCTCCTCTATCACTCCACACTCTCCGCTAAGCAGGAGAGGTGTAAAATCAATTTCTGTTGGCTGTCCAGTGCAGCCACTCGCTCAAAATAGTGTCATTTTCAGACATTTTCAAACTCTAGTTGGCGCTGGAGAGCAGACGGCTCTTTGCGTCGGCACTTTGGAGACACGCACGCGTTCGGGGAGACCTCCTCTATCACTCCACACTCTCCGCTAAGCAGGAGAGGTGTAAAATCAATTTCTGTTGGCTGTCCAGTGCAGCCACTCGCTCAAAATAGTGTCATTTTCAGACATTTTCAATGCAAGCAATGAAAAACACCAATGACACAGGTATAAATAACTATCATGCAGAAACTATTTTAAACAAACTGTTCACATTCCTCCCAAGTATTCCAGTATGGTCAGATCTACTCTCAGGTGATTTGCAGAGATTCTCTGCAGTCTATGCTGCTCAAATAAACCAATGTAAGAAAAGCACAGCGATCAGTGAGGCCATGTTCAAAAACACAAAGGTTTTGCTTTTAGGAAATGAGAAACAGAAACTTGATGAATGTGTAGAGAAGATTCGCACATTATACAAACAGTCAGCCATAGATTTCTGTGACAAAGTAAGGCACAGGCCACCACAGATACAGCGTGTCCTTCCCCCACCACCTGAGGAGGGGTGGGATAAACCAGCACAAGTGCCGAAACAACTTAGAAAGTCTTTTCAAGTACGGCCATTTTCACGTTCAAAGATGTTCTCACAAAATGATGTCCCAGAAAGTGTGCCAGATAAATCAAAGGCACAAAACAGAGACACAAACAATGAAATATGCAATAGAATATGCAGGTTTGAAAATAATGAGAATAACTGCTGGCTCAATGCTACATTACAATCCATCCTACATCTGCAAGTAGTGCAAGATAAATTGAAACACTTGACAGCTGCTTCTATGGTTCAGATGTCATCAATTTAGCAATTCTCATCCAGGAGTTTTTACAAGATCCAGGGCACACATTTGATGCTACAACAATCCATGGTGTCACTGAAGAATTAGTCAAGAGCATCTCAGCATTGTCCTTGTTAAGGCACAATGATCCACTAGATTTGATACAAAAACTATTAACCTGGTTGGATTTCTGTCAAAGTAACTGTTAATGCAGAACATACAGACATCTGTAAAAAATGTGGCTCAAAAGATGAAAGCACACGCACTTCTGAAAGGACTACATTTTCATTACCGCTGCCACAGAAAGATGAATCCCTCACTTCTCTTTTCGAACAATCAATCATGGAAGGTGTAAAGAGATGTAGATGTGGTGCAGAAATGATGAGACAAACATGTTGGATTGAAGCACCTGATGTCATTACTATTTCTGTGTCCCGTGTTAATAATCAAGGGTTTGTACTCCACATCCCTATAGTCCCATCTGATATAATCGAAGTTCCCATTCATGACGGCAGTAAAAAGAAGTATAAGTTAAGCTCAATCATTTGTCATACGGGGAATACGGCCCGATCTGGACACTTCTGGGCACATTTGCTTCATGGCAATGAAGTAATTATAGCAGATGATAGCAAAATAGAAAGCACATCACTAGAAAGTGCCAAGAAAGTGACAGATGAAAATGGATGCATATATTTCTATGTGAAATGTAATGACGCACCACTTGAAAATGCCTGAAAATGTCACTATTTTGAGTGAGTGGCTGCACTGGACAGCCAACAGAAATTGATTTTACACCTCTCCTGCTTAGCGGAGAGTGTGGAGTGATAGAGGAGGTCTCCCCGAACGCGTGCGTGTCTCCAAAGTGCCGACGCAAAGAGCCGTCTGCTCTCCAGCGCCAACTAGAGTTTGAAAATGCCTGAAAATGTCAAAATTTTGAGCGAGTGGCTGCACTGGACAGCCAACAGAAATTGATTTTACACCTCTCCTGCTTAGCGGAGAGTGTGGAGTGATAGAGGAGGTCTCCCCGAACGCGTGCGTGTCTCCAAAGTGCCGACGCAAAGAGCCGTCTGCTCTCCAGCGCCAACTAGAGTTTGAAAATGCCTGAAAATGTCACTATTTTGAGTGAGTGGCTGCACTGGACAGCCAACAGAAATTGATTTTACACCTCTCCTGCTTAGCGGAGAGTGTGGAGTGATAGAGGAGGTCTCCCCGAACGCGTGCGTGTCTCCAAAGTGCCGACGCAAAGAGCCGTCTGCTCTCCAGCGCCAACTAGAGTTTGAAAATGTCTGAAAATGTCACTATTTTGAGCGAGTGGCTGCACTGGACAGCCAACAGAAATTGATTTTACACCTCTCCTGCTTAGCGGAGAGTGTGGAGTGATAGAGGAGGTCTCCCCGAACGTGTGCGTGTCTCCAAAGTGCCAACGCAAAGAGCCGTCTGCTCTCCAGCGCCAACTAGAGTTTGAAAATGTCTGAAAATGTCACTATTTTGAGCGAGTGGCTGCACTGGACAGCCAACAGAAATTGATTTTACACCTCTCCTGCTTAGCGGAGAGTGTGGAGTGATAGAGGAGGTCTCCCCGAACGCGTGCGTGTCTCCAAAGTGCCGACGCAAAGAGCCGTCTGCTCTCCAGCGCCAACTAGAGTTTGAAAATGCCTGAAAATGTCACTATTTTGAGCGAGTGGCTGCACTGGAAAGCCAACAGAAATTGATTTTACACCTCTCCTGCTTAGCGGAGAGTGTGGAGTGATAGAGGAGGTCTCCCCGAACGCGTGCGTGTCTCCAAAGTGCCGACGCAAAGAGCCGTCTGCTCTCCAGCGCCAACTAGAGTTTGAAAATGCCTGAAAATGTCACTATTTTGAGCGAGTGGCTGCACTGGACAGCCAACAGAAATTGATTTTACACCACTGCTGCTTAGCAGAGAGTGTGGAGTGATAGAGGAGGTCTCCCCGAACGCGTGCGTGTCTCCAAAGTGCCGACGCAAAGAGTCGTCTGCTCTCCAGCGCCAACTAGAGTTTGAAAATGTCACTTTTTTGCGTGTGTTCAAAGTGCCAACGCCTGTCTAGTGCCCACTAGAGCTTTTGGGGGTGTTTTCTTTTTTTTACATTGAACTCCTTACATCCTTGTTCCATCTTTTACTTAGTACATTTTACCTTTCACTCTGTACTTGGTCTCCGGCTTTTTCACTTCAACACCAAACCTATTGCCAAATATAGCAGATCTACAAGCTTGTAGATCTTCTATTTTTGGCTAAAGTTCTCCTCAGAAAAGGGATGAGAGGGTTGTCCATTTATTCTAAAAGAATGGTCCTATCACACATAGATTTGGTGCCTTTCCCTGTAGTAATTCTGAGGACCCGATAGGGGTCCTGGACCCCCTGTTGAAGACCCCTGGTGTACATGCACACACGGTGTATTTTCATTACTTACATTAAGCCCATAGTAGCCTACCATACATTACATCTGCCCAATCTAAATAAACAGATAAAGTAAAATTGATAATTAAGTAACTGGACCTCATTAGATGTAGCCTACTCAACAACCAATTGAAGCTCTTCTATGGATTACAATAGAAAGAATGGAATTAACTTGTTAAGTGGCCTTTAATGGCTCGCATACCACGAATTTCAATCTGAAAGAACCTGGAAAATGTGTTAGGACAATTAGAAGTACACTAGTATAGAGACATACATCATACACGTATTTCTAAAATACATTTGTGTCTTTTAAATAAACATTATTTAGTGGACTTTTATTTTGAAGGCTGGAGCTTCGCTTAATGCAGCCAGCTCCCAGGCCGGAAACGCTAATGCAGCTGACTTCACGGAGCTGGTCCTACATACATTGCTTGCTTGCTTAAGTCCAGATACCTTTCTAAAAAAAAAAAAAAAAAACAATGATGGGTTTGAAACCTTTGTGTCCAATTGTGTAACCTATGCTTTGGTACACCCTGTAGGCCAGGGCTACTCAACTTAGGAAGGCTCAGGGGCCACTCAGCAAAATACCAAAAGTCCAAAGGGCCGCAACCTAAAAATGACGGTCCTATTTTGGACGTTTACAATGATTTTGTAACAGGCTTCATGACAAGCTTAATAATTAAGGAAACACACCGAAAATAGCCACATTTCCATATATTTAAGCCAGGCCAAACCTCATTGAACCAAAAGATTATGGATGGAATGAAGAAATTATCTAATTTGATCAAATTAGGCTTTATTCACAAAATGTGAAGTGAAAATTAACAGAACTGGTTCAATCGTTTTGGAACCGCCCCTGTGTCTGGGTATGCAAGGCTAGTGAACTTTGGCAATGTAAATGTATGTTTTCTCATGCCAATAACGCTCCTTTTCATTAATAGGACGGATTTAAAATAAATAGACGTTTATACTTATTATTCAATCACTCAAACCCCAGCATCCCTATTCTTGGGGGACATTCACCAAAAATAGCCGATCTACAAGCTCACCACAAGATGCATTGGAGCTTGTAGATCGGCTATTTTTGGTCAATCTCCTTCAATGAGCAGTTAGTTGTGTTTAAATTACAAAGCTCAAAGCATCAAACTGTTTTACAAGTACAGTACAAGTGGCTGAGTTGAACTTTACTTGAGTTATTTTTCCATAAAACAAACAACTCTTAACCAAAAATAGCCGATCTACAAGCTCACAATGCATCTTGTGGTGAGCTTGTAGATCGGCTATTTTTGGTGAATGTCTCCCAAGAATAGGGATGCTGGGGTTTGAGTGATTGAATAATAAGTATAAACGTCTATTTATTTTAAATCCGTCCTATTAATGAAAAGGAGCGTTATTGGCATGAGAAAACTTCCCCATTTGGGGTACAAGCATAGTTCCCTGGCTGCTACGATCTGTTGGAATGTGTGCACTGTCTGTCGGTGCTGACTGGCGGAGCCACAGAAACAAGCAGCGGAGGCAGAGACAAGCACAGACAAGGACGTCTTCACTAGCCTAAAACATGACGGTCGCGAGCGTTCATATCGCACGACCGGTCATGCGTCTCCACTCCAGTGAGCCCGACTGTGGTTGACTTGTCTGCTGCAAAATCTCCGCAGATTTGTCTGTCTGACCGTCTCGTTGTACAATAGATCTAGTGTAGCCGCCAGCATCTCCGCACTGCTGTCAAGGACCTTGACTGCTGTCTGTGCTCTGTGCATTGACTGTATTCGCTTCCTGACTACGGAGACCACCGAGGCTCAAACATCACCGCATTTTGCGTTGCGCGTTAACTTTGACAGGCTTAGAAAAATCATATTTTTATTGGTATGGTCATGACGGGCCGCACAGACAGGCGGCACGGGCCGCATGCGGCCCGCGGGCCGCGGGTTGAGTAGCACTGCTGTAGGCTATCAATGTGGGGTCCACCCTATGTTCCCCAGGTTCTATGTTCCCCTCTCTATGTTCCCCACCTCACAGCATTAGTTTTAGTGAGGTTAGGGTTAGGGTCCCTTAAATCAAGTAAGTAAGCTAAGCTAAAGTTGCTATCTAAAATAACTGGTGTACTATTTTGTAGGAGGCCCCACTGCTGCTGCAGAGTTAAGGTGCTGTCTATCCCTGTTTGTTTGTTTGTTTGTTTGTTTGTTTGTTTGTTTGTTTGATTGATTTATTGATTGATTGATTGATTGATTGATTGATTGATTGAAGACTTTATTAGAAGTTTGTATAGGAAAAGGTACAGTTTCACAACAGTACAGTTCACTGGTACAAGGTCAACTAAAAGGAGATCCTAGTAAGCTTTTCGGCTTATTTGCACATATAACAACTGAGACCAAACTATTAAGTCATTATGCTAATGTATGGACACCATTGTTGTTTATAATTTGAGCTTTACTGTGATACATGTGACTACCTGATTGATTGATGTTTTTGTGGGATAGAGAAAAAAATAGAAGCTGCTGTGTGGTATGTTGTTGGTAGGGGGGAGGCCAGGGCTTGTAGTTACTGGACTGTAGAAATTGTAGCAACCTGATACTGTATGCTGGTGGAGAAGGGGGAAAAAAATCAAACCAAGTTTGAAGTGAGTGGTGGTGCGTGTGTAATATTCAAACCTGATTGGCTTAGATTGGCTTTCAAAGTTTGCAGGATGCTCTGTTTTGAAGAAAAAAATGCCCCAAATCATGAAAACAGAGTACGGTTTCCGTGAAATTATAGCCTGGCGTTGCTCATACTAATTCCTCACTGCGTGTCGGTGGGTGGTGTTGTGCAGTCTGGTTTATTAACCAAGCTAGTGAAATTATACACACACATTCCCACTAGGTCGAGGAAGAAATGCCACATTTTCAAATTGGCCTCATGGTGGCGCTATAACAGGTTGATTTCTAAAAACCTTTTATGCGTACTCTCTTGAGGCCAGGGATTTTTATTTTATTTTATTTTATTTTATTTTATTTTATTTATTTTGCCATGCATTTTTTATATCTGCCTTTTATAGGCAGATATAAGGAGGTTGACTTATGTAAAACATCGTTTTTACTCCTCCAGATTTTATCCAAATAACATGCAAATCAGTACACATAAATTAATTGGCTAATTTACCAATGTGTATTTCACTGTGTAAAAAACACTGAAATCTAAAGTTTGTAGAGGTGGCCCAACAAAATGTTGCAAATCAGGAAAGTAGTGTGTGATTGCAGTGAAACTGCACACAAATTCCCACTAGGCTAATAGTAAGGGAAAGTTACCCTTTTGCTACATCAATCTGGGAACTAAATCTAAATCACTAGCTTTCTTCACAAATGTGTTCACAAAGGTGTCTACTATCACCTCTGAACTTTGTCAAACCTGGGATTAAAGGGGGAAAAATAAAACATGGCCAATATGAACGTATGAAGTGTGTAATTAGGGTATTGTTGGGCTGCTGAATCCATTCCAACCATTAGTTATAAGTAAAAATGACTCTTTGGCCATAAAAAAGGCCCAATTGGCTAAGGCTTAGCCAATCATGTCATTCGAGTTCACCTGTGTCCTGTTAGTCCCTATGTTTTAAACCCTGTGTTTGAATGTTCCTTGTCAGATTGTATCATGTTATCCTGTGAGTCATGTGTATTACCCACCTGATCTTGAATAGTTTTCATGAATTCAAACACTACTCCAACCTTTTTTTTATTGCCAATATTATATGTCTCATGGACACACAAAATTTGGTGTGGCCTATTTTATGGCCAAGGAGTCATTTTAACTGAAAACGAATGGTTGGAATGGATTCAGCGGCCCAAAAATACCCAAATTACACACCTCATACGCTCATATTGGCCATTCCCCCCCCCCCCCCCCCCCCTTTAATCCCAGGCCCTCGGGATACCCAATAACTTTGATTGGCTCCCACAAAGTATGTCAAGGGAGTTGGGTTTGACAAAGTTCAGAGGTGATAGTAGACACCTTTATGAACACATTTGTGAAGAAAGCTAGTGATTTAGATTTAGTTCCCAGATTGATGTAGCAATAGGCTAACTTTCTCTTACTATAAGGAAGAAATGCCACTTGAAAATGTTCAAATCAGCCTTATGGTGGCTCTACAACAGGCCGAGTCGAATTGACCTAGCTCAAAAAAGGCTGGGAAAGGCTTTTTATTTTGGTGACAGATATTTGTTTATGTTTTGTGCACCTGGTTCTAATGATATCAACGCATTTAATGCGAAATATTCACGTGCTTTCAGACTCTTCAATGCAGAAAGTATCCAGGATACTTGGATATTCAGTATCCAATAACTCACCAATGCAGAGATATTAGTAGTAAAATGTCGACATCTAGTGGTCAACCTCAGAGGAGCGCAAAAATAAAACCTGAGGTGAATTCCAGCCTCGAACCAGATGCCAAGTATGCTCTGTTCCACAGTGTAACGCTCCACGCCACTGACCCCGACGGAGCGGCGCGGTATTGGGCGCCGATGACGGCGCCCAATCCCAGCCGCGTTACCGAGTTATGTGCCGTTATGGACAGAATAGTAAATATTCAGTCCCTCACTATCCACGCCTACCCCACTATCCACGTCAAAGATAAATGCACAAAAAAGGAGTCACATCATCCGTTCATTAGCTCAGTCAGTAGAGCACGGATGCAACAAACCCACGGTTTGGGTTCGATTCCCCTGAGGGGAATAATATTCAAGGCGAGAGATATCGGCGCATGCGTACTTCAAAGTGCACGGAGAACAGGATACCGTGGATACTCCTCCGTGGATACCCAGTGCATACTCTCTGCATTCAAACGTCTGAGAAATGGTGAAAAAGTCGGATTGAATGCGAAGAGAGCAGTCGAAGCCGGTGGTTTTGTTCCTTACACCATGGACATGATGTTTCGAACCCCACGTCCCTCCACCGACTAATTTACTACTATGAACCCTTTTCTAGATTATTTTTAACACCCACAGAAACACAGAAATGGTGTAATAATTATAATATCTCTGCTGTCGTGCAGAAACCAGTTCCAGCTCCAAATGTAATCTTTTCACAAAATGAAAAAAAAAAAATATATTTTCAACACAGACACCTTCTGAAAAGTGAACGTCTTTATGAACAAAAAATGTCTAAAATGCCTGAAGACTGTCTCCTAACCTGCTATTTACTTAAACGTTGCCTTTTGTTGTCACAGCATCTAGACACACCAGTGAAAGAAAGTAGTCTGCAACATCTGTCAAGTCACCATCTGTACCGTCGCTCTACGAGTCCAGTTACTCTACCCCTGCCACCTTCGCCAGAGATTCCTCAAGCTCCTCATCCTCAAACGATGGCAAGAAGAGGAAGAAGTATACAACAGTGATAGTTGTACTAGAATGATATTATATGAACTGCAAAGGAATCACTAGCCCCAAAACATTGCTACTTCTGTTTGTCTACAGCTTTCCTTTAGGAATAAATAACCCCCTGTTATTTACCTAAAGTAAAAAGTAAGATAAATGTTGAAAGTGACAGTGTCTGTACCCAAAACTATTTTCAGAGTATCCAGTCATTTTGATCTTTTATCTCGTACTACTAACAAAATATAAGTAAAAAAGAGCTGCTACGTCCTTCCAAAGGAGGCTTTTCACTGGCAGATGAGCCAGTAGGGTAGGACATCAGTAGGAGCAATTTTTGGCATTTATTTTAATACCCAAGTAGGACACAAACCTTAAGTCAACTGGCACATATTTTCCCTCCAAGAGAATTTGTAAAATGTATGCTTGAATAATGCTGTTTGTTAGCATTAAATGAATTTTATTCTGGACAGTCTTGAGCAACTGAATGGAAGATTCTGCAACAAGACATAATAGTACAGTATACAATTCATTCAGATGTTTTTCATAGTTTGTGTGTGAAGGTAATCATTTTAAAGCCTGCACCTTGATTATTCAATTAACCAACATGAAAATGATAAAGTTTTGGTTCCAGATATCGGTTTCAATATATTTTGAGTACATTTCCCAGCCCTGGTAAGGCTATATAGTATGCCATCAACAACGCTTAAAGGACCACTTCACAGATGTTCAACTATGGACACTTCAGAAACCTGCTTACCAGTGACACTTTTTTAACTTTTTAATAACACGACAAAAATATCTTCCGTCATGCTAACTTTCCAGGAATAGAAAGCCTGCAGTTTCTATTAGCTTGGTTTCCCGATCAATGATGGTAGGCGGGTTCCTAAACTGTTCACAGCCAATGGTACCCTAATTTATGAGCATTAGTTAGGACCAATTATATGAACAAAGCTTGAAAGTCTGTGAAGTAGTCCTTATATTGTAGTATTTATTTAATAGTCTTTATAGAACCTACACAAAAGCCTATGTAAGGCAATTTACGCATTTCTGGGTCTATAGATAAAAAAGGGGGAAAAGGGTGTTAAATAGTTTGTTTTTATTTCACATTTGATCATTGTTTCGGCAGAAACCCCCATCTAGTAAGATATTTAGTCGCTAAATCAACTTATGTGAACATAATGTATTCTGGACCTGTTTTTACCCCCTTTGGGTAGATGTGAACTGCCAAATCGTTAATAAATGCTTATTAACACTTTGTTTATGTAAACAAGACAATGTTCTAGTGTTAATAAATACTTTATTAGTGCTTTGTTAATGTTTATAAGCACACTGCTCCCACTTTAGAATAGGTACTGCAAAATGCTTAATTAATGTGTTAATAAATGCTTAACTAACGCTTTGTTGATGTTAACAAGACACAGTTCCATTGTTAAAGGACAACTTTGTTTTTTTACAACAAGGGTTCATATTTTAGATTGTAATTAGGGAAAAGAAAAAGTGAGTGCTAAAATGTTTTCATTTGCTTCGTTCTATTGTTTTATCGCGATTACTGTGCTAAAATGTGGGGCATGCGTACGCATGGGGGCATGCGTACAAGTGGCCAAATATGTCTTTTTAGACACAATAAGCCAGCAGTTTCTTTATTGCTATTTACAGTAACACTTCTAGCCCCCATAAGTCACATCAATCCATGAAAGGTTGCGTTGTATTTTGGGAATGGGCTTACTCTGTGTAAAATTACATATTTAGCCACTTGTACGCATGCCCCCAACCACTGAAATAAGAATCTCTAAGACAATAGAAAGATGTAAATTAAATAACTTTAACACTCATCTTTTATATTCTTTAATTACAATCTAAAATATGAACCCATGTTGTAAAAAAACAAAGTTGTCCTTTAATGAGTGCTTTGTTAATGCTTTGTTAATGTGTATACCACACTGCTCCCACTTTAAAATAGGTACTGCAAAATGCTTAATTAATGTGTTAATAAATGCTTAACTAACGCTTTGTTGATGTTAACAAGACACTATTCCATTGTTAATGAGTGCTTTGTTAATGGTTTGTTAATATTTTTACCACACTGCTCCCACTTTAGAATAGGTACTGCAAAATGCTTAATTAATGTGTTAATAAATGCTTAACTAACGCTTTGTTGATGTTAACAAGACACTGTTCCATTGTTAATGACTGCTTTGTTAATGGTTTGGTAATATTTATCCCACATTGCTCCCACTTTAGAATAGGTACTGCGAAATGCTTAATTAATGTGTTAATAAATGCTTAATAAACAATGTGTTGATGTTTTTAAGAAACAAATGTGTTTTTAATGAGTGCTTTATTAATGATTTGTTAATGTTCATAAGACACTGCTCCCACTTTAGAATAGGTACTGCAAAATACTTAATTAATGTGTTAATAAATGGTTAGTAAATAATTTAAAAATGCACTATGAGCTATTAATAAAGGCTAACTAATGTCTGTTAATGTGCTAATAAGTATAATATAGTTAATGAGTTTGTTATGGGGTTTTTATAAATTGTTAATTAAGTATCTTATTAATTGTGTATTAAGTTTTAATTACGGATGTATTACTTTCTTATTATCCTTATATTAACATATAGAAATATAAAATTAAGGTTTAATAAACGGTTAAATAACTGTTAATTAAATGGCTAATAATTTGTTTATTAGATGTTATTTAAGGTTGAACAACTTTCTTACTATCTACTAATTAACCATACAATAAGGTTAATAGGCTACTTATAAATGGCTAATTATTCATTAATAAAGTATCTTTTAAATAGGTTATTAGGTGTTTATTAAGGTTGAATAACCTCTTTATTATCTATTTTTGTTAAGATATATTAATGTTAATACATTTCTTATAAATTGTTTGTTAGTTGTTATTTAACTATTTACTAAATGTTAATAAGGATGTTAATAACTGTTTATTAAGGTTAGTACATTTCTTATAAATGGTTTCTTAATTGTTAATAAAGTAGCTTATTAACAGTTTTTTCAGTTGTTAAATAGCTATTAACTAAGGGTTAAAAAGCATGTTAATAACTGTTAATTAAGGTTAGTAAATGTTTTATAAATGGTTTCTTAATTGTTAATAAAGTAGCTTATTAATAGTTATTCAAGTTGTTAATTAACTATTAACTAGCTGTTAATAAGCATGTTAATACATGTTTTTTTAATGTTAGTAAATGTCTTATAAATGGTTTCTTAATTGTTAATAAAGTAGCTTATTAATAGTTATTAAAGTTGTTAATTAACTATTAACTAACTGTTAATAAGTATGTTAATAAATGTTAATTAATGTTTATTAATGGTACCTTATTTTAAAGTGTTACCCAATATCTTTATATAGGCCTATACAGACAGACAGACAGACAGACAGACAGACAGAGAGGCAGCTAAATAAGTCTGGGCTCGCCGAGCCATAGCCCATAAGGTTTGGGCTTCTTTCCTCTTTATATCACAGATGCATTCTGTTCCTGTTTTTATAATTAACTAAATAATATCTATCTACTTATGCAGAACTATTGCTTGCCAAAAAATAAGTGAATAAAGTGGGCGCAAGTGAACTGCCTTTGCGCCACCGCGGCCACACAATAGCCTACGAATTAATCTACGTATAGGCCTATGATTTGGTCTTTACGTGTCATTAAACCTTAATATGCAAATATACAACCTTTGTTTTGTTTTATTAATGTTATGATGGCGCAAGGAAGGCTGCCTTTTCTCAGTTGCCTTAATTCAACGAGTCACCCACAGCGCACCACCACATCAATTTCTGTATCAGAAAGTCTTGTAGGCTATAATATCCATGTGGTTCCACTGAGTTCGGGTCCCTTTTTTATAATCGTCAACTGGTCCGGTTTGGTTCAGATTACCACGGAATCCGCACGGTTCTGTAACAGTAAACCCCAGAGGCGTCAATTGGGTATGGCAAGCTATGGCAGCTGCCATACCTTGGCTACAGTGGGAAATAATAAAATGTACTTTTCATCATGTCTGTTGCTAAGGTATGGCAACATGACTGGTGTCTTGCACGCACGCGAGGGCGCGCGTGCAAGACACCAGTCATGTTGCCATACCTTAGCTTTTGCTGAACTGACGCCACTGGTAAACCCCGACTCTGCAGGGTCTCCAGCGAACAAGACAGCGCTGATTTGGGACAAGCGCTAGTATTCTGCCCCCACTGCAAGGACTTAATATTCTGACTTCTCTCCAATGCGGTTTAGCGCCCTCTAGGGGCAGGTCAATGTTTTTTGTTACATGTCAAGGGGTTTCTGTTCATAAAGTTACATTTGAATGCTCCAGGTGTCTACTAACAGCAATCAAGTGATTATGAGCAGCTTTGCAGTCAGTTCAGCTCAGTTTGAGAAGGCAGCCACAGTTTGATGTTCCTCCTGTCTCCTTTATGCCCTTTGTGAAGCAAAGTTTGTAAGTACATAATTATGTTGAAGTTAGTTTAGTTAAATGCATAGTGATTTGGGGGGAAATGTACACCTTATTTACTGATTTCTATGGATGTATATTGTATATATTGCTAAGCCATGCCTTCTGTTTGTGATGTTGCTGCATCCTACATTTTTGATACTGTTTGATATGCTGTGTACTTAACTTATACATACATCCAGCTGTATTTGATTTCTTACTTACCTGAATACCTACCAGTTGAATTTTATGCCAGCTTCTTGAGGTTCATTCATGTTAATTATGCTTGTGCATATTGTGAAACTTTGTAGATCTGCTACTTTTACAAATGCCCTTTCTTTTCTTTCTCAGTTTCACAGCTTCTATAAAGAATGTCAAGCTCAGCTCCTGTCCTGGCTCCTTTATTTGAAGATTGTTTAGCTCGCTGCATAGCCACATACGCAGACGTGTGGTGAGGGCAGAAGAGTGAAAAAACTAACTTCACCTCAAGATCATCCTACTGAGCAACGATGGCGGACCAAGCAGAACCCACCACAGTGACCACACATCTCGACACAGATGCCAAGTCAGTCCACAGTGGGACAGCGTCACGCCGCTCCAGTAGGTCCAAGCATGACAACAAGGATGGCGAGTCCGAATCAAACACGGCATCATCACGACGCTCCAGTAGGTCCTCCATCTGTAGGGCCGCAATAGAGGCTCGTGCAAAAGCTGAATCTGCACGAACAAAGGCGATTTATGCGAAACGTCAAGTAGACTTGGAAGTAGAGAGAGCAAGCGTGGATGTAGAGAGAGCACGTATGGATGTGGAGAGAACACGCATCGATGTCGAGAGAACACGCATCGATGCAACGCTCATAGCACTGAAAGAAGAGGGTGAAGCTGAAGCTGCAGCTGCAGAAGTGTACGAAGCAGCTGTAGAGGCAGACATTCAAGATTATAGAAGTGCACGCAGCCACCGCCTGTCAGCGCGATCGTCTCTTCTTCTCACAAGTGAATATGTTAATACTCATTTCAATAACCAGCAAGGTGACACATCGAATCAACAAACAGACAATCAAGAATCACAGGTTGCCCATGCCTCACAATCCACTTCACCTCAGCCTACAGTGGTCCCCAGTATCAGTTCACCACAATTGACCCCTGTGCATCAGCAGCCCCTCGTGCAGCAGACAAGCTCTCAGTCACAACGGCCCCTCGTGCAGCAGACAAGCTCTCAGTCACAACGGCCCCTCGTGCAGCAGACGAGCTCTCAGTCACAACTAGCACAGGTACAGCTCATGCAGCAGTCACAGCCAGTCACCATGCAGCAGTCACAACTATACTCTGTGCATCAACCAAGCTCCCAGGCACAAATACCTCAGGTCACCAACGTCACTTCCCCATCACACTACGCCAACGTCACCTCCCCCTCACTCTACACCAATGTCAAAGTGTCCAATCCCTCCCCATCACATTATGTCAGCACAGCAGGTTACACACCTAGAGACCGTGGTCCTTCCTACACACCTGCTTCCAGGTCGACGGACATTTCTGACCTCGCCTCATACTTGGCCCGTCGAGATCTCGTCTCATCGGGGCTCAAGATGTTTGATAACCGGCCAGAAAACTACTTGTCCTGGAAAGCTGGCTTCTTCAATGTCATACAGGGCTTGGACTTGAAACCCAACGAGGAGTTAAACTTGCTCACCAAATGGCTTAGTGGGGAGTCACTGCGGCATGCTGAAAGGGTCAGAGCTGTTCATATCAATAATCCTATGACTGGTCTCAACACAGTGTGGCAACGGTTAGATAGGAGCTACGGCTCACCAGAAGCTATCGAGGCTTCGCTTTTCTCAAGACTGGAAAGCTTCCCGAAGATCCAGAACAAAGACTTCCAGCAGCTGCAGGAACTCTCAGATCTGCTCCTTGAAGTGGAAGCAGCTAAATGTGGGGGTTATTTACCTGGCCTCGGCTTCCTGGATACCTCCAGAGGTGTAACCCCTATTGTGGAGAAACTTCCACACAATCTGCAAGAACGATGGGTGATCCAGGGTTCTGATTACAAAAAGAAATATCAAGTTTCTTACCCACCTTTCTCATTCTTTGCTGAGTTTGTGCAGAGTGACGCAGAAATGAGAACAGACCCCAGCTTTGCTCTCCAAGCCGGCAACGCACCTCCAAGAAGTGAGAAGCTCCCAGCAAAGCAGTGGAAAGTTCAGAACCCCATCTATGTCAATAAAACAGAAGTGGAGAACTCTTCCACCCCAGACCCTGAAAACAAACATTGTGAGAACCCAGACAAGCAATGCCCCATCCACAAAAAGCCACACTCCCTCAGGAGGTGCAGGGGTTTCAGGGAGATGTCGCTTGAAGACCGCAAAAGCTATCTAAAGGAGCATTTCATATGCTTCAAATGCTGTGCCTCAACGACCCATCAAGCTAAGGACTGTAAAGCTGATATACACTGTTCAGAGTGCGACAGTACACATCATATCTCAGCCCTTCATGCGGGTCCAGCTCCCTGGGCAGACACAGCATCTACCACACCTGCCATAGAGCATGGCGGGGAGCAAGTCGAACAAGCCTCTGAAGTAGTCACTTCACATTGTACCGAGGTCTGTGGAGAAGGCCGCCAAGGAAAATCCTGTTCCAAGATCGTTCTGGTCAACGTCTACCCCAAGGGACATCCTGAGAGGAAGGAGAGGATGTATGCCATGTTAGATGACCAGAGCAACCTGTCACTGGCAAGGTCTGCATTCTTTGATATATTCGGCATCCAGGGGAATGCCACTCCTTACACCCTCAAGACATGCTCTGGCACTACTGACACCACTGGAAGAAGAGCCACCGGCTTTATGGTGGAGTCAGTGGACGATAACGAGCCCATGCCAATGCCACTGCCTACCCTCCTAGAGTGCAACCTCATACCCAACAACAGGGACGAAATCCCTACGCCAGAGGTTGCGTTGTGCCATCCTCACTTGCAAAGGGTGGCTAGCGAGATTCCCCCACTCAACCCCTCAGCTGAAATCCTTTTGTTGCTCGGTAGGGATATAATCTGTGCCCACAAGGTTCGCAAAATGTACAATGGATTTCACCACAATGCACCCTACGCCCAACGGCTTGACTTGGGATGGGTTATCGTAGGTGACGTGTGTCCAAGTGGAACTAACAAGCCAACCGTGAATAGTTTCAAGACCAGCATCAATGTGAAAGACAATTTCACAGCAGCGGTCTCCAGTGCCCGTGCAGCAGCCCCAGTTACAACGATCCACAGCTACACAGAGGCTCCGCTGAGGACCAGCAACGCTGAGGTCCTGCTGCCCACCACTAGGCCTCAAATGGCATTAACTGTTACCACCAAACCCCTGCATTCTGGCCAGCCGCCTGGGAGTCCCCTTCTTGGTTCCCGGCCTTCTGGATGGCCTCCTGACAGGCCTGCATCTGTAACTCTGCACCCTGGTCGCCCTCCAGGTCAACTCGAGGGTAGCACCTCTTCAGCCATCAGTGGCAACAAGTCCATTGACTGGACAGTACAGTGACTGTCACTGAGGCGGTCCTTCTTCAATCAAGGGACACTGTTCTAATTAGTTTGACATCTTACAGATGTCAGGCGGGGAGTATTCTGCCCCCACTGCATGGACTTAATATTCTGACTTCTCTCCAATGCGGTTTAGCGCCCTCTAGGGGCAGGTCAATGTTTTTTGTTACATGTCAAGGGGTTTCTGTTCATAAAGTTACATTTGAATGCTCCAGGTGTCTACTAACAGCAATCAAGTGATTATGAGCAGCTTTGCAGTCAGTTCAGCTCAGTTTGAGAAGGCAGCCACAGTTTGATGTTCCTCCTGTCTCCTTTATGCCCTTTGTGAAGCAAAGTTTGTAAGTACATAATTATGTTGAAGTTAGTTTAGTTAAATGCATAGTGATTTGGGGGGAAATGTACACCTTATTTACTGATTGCTATGGATGTATATTGTATATATTGCTAAGCCATGCCTTCTGTTTGTGATGTTGCTGCATCCTACATTTTTGATACTGTTTGATATGCTGTGTACTTAACTTATACATACATCCAGCTGTATTTGATTTCTTACTTACCTGAATACCTACCAGTTGAATTTTATGCCAGCTTCTTGAGGTTCATTCATGTTAATTATGCTTGTGCATATTGTGAAACTTTGTAGATCTGCTACTTTTACAAATGCCCTTTCTTTTCTTTCTCAGTTTCACAGCTTCTATAAAGAATGTCAAGCTCAGCTCCTGTCCTGGCTCCTTTATTTGAAGATTGTTTAGCTCGCTGCATAGCCACATACGCAGACGTGTGGTGAGGGCAGAAGAGCTAGAGCTGCAGGCAGCTCGCCGTATGGCCGTGTTGCGTATAGCAGATATAAGCTCATAGCGTGGTGAATTGCGACGAGTTGTGAGCTTGTAGCTCTGATATTTTCAACGCGCGTCACCATCGTACGACGAATAGGCTGATTTTTAACAGCACACAGCACAGAAGAAGCAGCCCGCAGCACACTCACCCTTCGGGATTTAAACCACGCTGACAGATCATGATACAAAAATGATGATGTTGATTTAATGGTTGTAGCCTACTACTTTAACCAAATAATAAGAATAATAGGCTTAAATCTGATAAAATAGCCCAAAGGGTGCCACATGATAAAATAGCCTATATAAGGGAGACATTTTCCCAGCCGGTCACAGTGTCCGGTGCCGGTGGACTTTATAATTACCGGCCAATTAAACATTTTAACGGTCAATGGCACAACGTATGCTTCGCCAATATCTTTATATATACAGACAGACAGACAGACATAGAGAGAGGGGGGGGGGGGAGAGAGAGAGAGAGAGAGAGAGAGAGAGAGAGAGAGAGAGAGAGAGAGAGACGTCGGTTCCATGCAGCTATGGTCCATTGCTAATGTTCATGAATCATGGAGACTTGTAGAGGATTGATTGAATAGCCATTAGACACCTGGCACCCCCTCAAGAACCACTGGGGGGCCCCGGACCACTGGTTGAAATCCACTCTCAGTAAGAAAGTAATGACGTGCTGCCGTGCATATCACCGAAAAAAAAAAAAAAAAGAAAAAGTAGGCCTATACCTCTGCCCTCATGAAAGTCAGGCAAGACTGACGTTAACCTTTATTTTATTTAGAACATAAGATGAAACCAAATGGACCCTTGTGTTCATGAATGAGTTAGAGCTTAAAATGAATAGGCTACAATGAAACCATAAGAATCACTGTACATTTACAGACATTTTTTATTTTTTTATTTTTTTACAAGACGCGTCACGCGTACCTCCGTGGCTGCATGGCATCGTTACAGGACACGGGACGCATACCATCGCAGAGCAATCGTGTGCACCACGAGTGCCACTGGAGCAGAACTAACGCATGCATGCACGCACGCATATGTAAACAAAAAGCCATGCTGCACCCGTGCGTCGCTGCGCTGAAGAGGCACGGATCGCGCTTCATACACACACACACACACACACACACACACACACACACACACACACACACACACACACACACACACACACACACACACACACACACACACACACACACACACACACACACACACACACACACACACACACACACACACACACACACACACACACATGGTTTTTACCTAGAAACCCTTTATAATGAGCAGGCCTGGCAACACTGGTTAGTTCTGGGATGAACATTATTTTTGTACCCTCTTTTTCTCCCCAATTTAGTCGTTATGCCAATGGATTCTTCCCAGGCCTACACACATTTCTGTGTTGGCACTGCTGTTTCTATAATATCTATAATGCTACTGACTCAAGAGCCAGTTTGCACACACAACAAAAGTTCAAATATGGAAAAAAAAAAGAGTTTTCTACAGCAACATTATAGTCTATAGATAGATATAGATAGATACCTTTATTATCCCAAGGGGGAAATTCAGTCTATAACTTCCACATTAAAAATGCATGTAAATATAAGTGTTGCATTGTCAGAATGCATATAGACGTCCCTCAAGTGTTTCTGTACCTTTATTCATATACTGTATGATGTTTTCTGCATATTACTGTATATCGTTTGTCTTTGAACTGAGTTGTCATGAACTGACAGCATGACAGCGTTGTGGTTGTCATAGAGACATTTGGCAGGACATGTGATGGCAGATCTGTTAAAGTCTGCAGAGTAGTATATTTGTGTCTCAGTGCACTTGCACGACAGCGTTGTGGTCGGCAGAGAGACATGGCAGGAAATGTGTTTCTGGTTTCTACTAAAGACCAAAGCCTTCCTCGTGCAGTACCAAACCTACACATTATAGTGCACAAGTAGGCCACCTGCTATAGAAACCTTTAACCACTTAAACCAGGGGTGTGCAAAGTGCGGCCCGATGACAAATTTTACGCGGCCCGTAGCTTCCTCCCTAAATGGTACTACAAACGGCCCTGCAGCACCGTCAAACAAGATGTTTATAGTATAAACAGTATAATTGTATAATTTGTCAGTATTCCTTGTTCCCTGCTATTTTGTTTTACCTTACATGTCTGGTTACATTTGGTAATGTGAGTTATTTGTATTAAATTCAGAGCACACACCTGACAAAAGATAAATAATGATAATGATAGCTAAAATATTGTAATTGCTATGCATATGTGACTTTGTTATGGTCCGACCCAAATTACATTTTGTCAGGAGATAGTCGGCCCTTGGATGTTTCAATATTTTCTAATGTGGCCCTCTTTGAAAAAAGTTTGGACACCGCTGGTTTAAGTGGTTAAATGTTTGAAAAAACACATTAACACAAATCCAACATAGACTGATGACAGTGCTGTCAAACAAGTTTATGAGTCTATCTATGAAATCTATGAAAATCTGCAACGCGATTTTATACAACATGTAGTAGGGGTCCCTGCTTCATCTAAGACCCCTGGCTTAGATTAAAAGACACACAGATTGGGGGCACGGTGACAAAGTCGGTAGCACTGTTGCCTCACAGCTAGAAGGTCCTGGGTTCGATTCCCGCTGGGGGACACTGTGTGCGTGTTCTCTCCTCCGCGTCATCAGTGCCCACACCCTGGGTGGGGTTGGCAAAAGGGCCTTTCTGTGTGGAGTTTGCATGTTCTCCCCGTGTCTCCTAGGGTATATAACCTCACAAAAACATGGAGTAATTCTGGTCTCTATGATGCCTCCCCCTGACCAGCCTGATGGAGGGGAAAGGAACAGGTTGGAATAACGTGTTCCTTCCACTCGCTACTTCCAAACTGGGAAGCTCCCCAAGTCAGGTGATAAGAAGCGGCTTGCTCACTCCTCATGCACTGAAGGAGGCATGAGCTCAGTTCGGGGCTCTCCCCAGGTTGGTAGAGGGAGAGTAGAGCCCAGGATTACAGCTTAGGCACTGGGTGAAATGGGTTACCAAATCATTGGATAGTAATAAATGTCAGAGTGTGTGTGTGTGTGTGTGTGTGTGTGTGTGTGTGTGTGTGTGTGTGTGTGTGTGTGTGTGTGTGTGTGTGTGTGTGTGTGTGTGTGTGTGTGTGTGTGTGTGTGTGCATACGTGCACATACTTAGAGTGCCACCATTGAGGCTGACCCCAGAAACAGACATTCCAGTGAGGAAGCGCAGGGCACAGAAGGTGATGTAGGACTGAGACAGAGCTGTGAAACAGCCCAGTGTAGCCAGCTGGAAGTATGACCATACTAGGATCAGAGAGAGAGAGAGAGAGAGAGAGAGAGAGAGAGAGAGAGAGAGAGAGAGAGAGAGAGAGACTAGTAAGACGCCTCAGGGTGACAAGCGACCTCTCCCTAAAAGGCGAGGTTGACGCCTCAGGGTGACAAGCGACCTCTCCCTAAAAGGCGAGGTTGCACCTTGTCTTGGCCATCTGGCCAGTGATTGCGACCGTCCGCCCCTGAATTCTCACATGCCCCTTTTCTGGCGCCACCATGAGGTTGCCGACCTGACGGTCGCTTATCTCCCGATTAGGGAGTCCTACTGGTGTATCGGACCAGTTGCCCATATATGGAGACTCCTGGTATCCATATATGGAGATCCATGTACTGTATATGGAGATATGCTGTGAGAGCCCAAACATGCTTACTCAGTTATTCGTTATGTGAAAGTCCTATGATGTCTATGACATCATACCCTTTTATGCCCATACATGGAGATCCCTGTCTGTAGAACCAGCCACACAGATATGGGCTGTCTTGGCCATCTGTCTTAGCCATATATGGATTCTATTAGTGTGGTATGTGGCCTATGTGGGCTCCATATATGGGCATTCCCATATGAAGTCCTGTTAGATATGGGCTTAAAATTGATGACATCAGGGAACTCCGTATATGGGCATTTGTGTTGGTTTTTGAAAGCCAATGCCCATACCTAAAAATCTGAAACTTGTCACCAAGAGCCAAAGCTTTACACGTTCGTTCCCAAGTGTGCAAGCATGCGTGTGTGCGTGCGTGCGTGCGTGCGTGCGTGTGAGCGTGCATGTGTGTGTGTTCGCGTGTGCGTGTGTGTGCGTGCGCGCGTGTGTGTGTGTGTGTGTGTGTGTGTGTGTGTGTGTGTGTGTGACCTGTCAGAAAGCCCTCCAAAGATGATGGCCCCCGCTAAGACTCCGCCCATATAGATGGTCTGACTCATCTGCTTCAGAGGACGCAGCGTGCAAACCAGATCCCACTGTGGAGAAGACAGAGAGACAGACGGACAGAACTGTCAAAACTCTTTTCACCTGTACATATTTTGTATTGTATTGTATTATATTGTGTATACTTCTGCTTTAGCAATGTAAACGTATATATTTTCTCATGCCAATAAAGCCCTTTGAATTGAATTGAATTGAATTGAATTGAATTGAATTTAATTTAGGGACAGACGGACAGCCGGGGGGAGAGGAAGAGTGACAGACAGACAGACAGACAGACTGGAGAGAGAGAGAGAGAGAGAGAGAGAGAGAGAGAGAGAGAGAGAGAGAGAGAGAGAGAGAGAGACACAGAGCAATTTGACAAACAGACTGATAACTTCATATACAACTAGAAATACTGTTCCTTCGAAACAGTGTGGGCTCGCTTCCAACCCAAAACAATAATAGTAAGTGTCAATTTCCCAGGCAATGCTCTCTTTCATTTTACTGACGTAAAATGGTAATGCAAATACAATGTAGACAAGCAGTGTTATTACATTAACTTAAAGGACCAGGTCACCTTTGGGACAACCAGATCTTATTTTATTGTTGTGTGGGACACGATCAACACAATGTTGAGTTATTTTTTGTGTTCAATCTGTGTTTTTAGATATTTTAGTATTTCAGTATGCTACAACTGGTCATATGATGCATTTTGCATCATATGATGCATGAGATGATGCAATATCATGCTACAAAGCATCATATGACCAGTTGTAGCATGCTGAAATACTAAAATATCTAAAAACACAGATTGAACACAAGAAATTACTCAGGATTGTGTTGATCGTGTCCCACACAACAATAAAATAAGATCTGGTTGTCCCAGAGGTGACCTGGTCCTTTAACGGTATGGACAATTAAATCAAAATAAAATTAAAATATAATGTGGACGGGTAAACAAACAACAAAAGTTCGAGACCAGTAGCATGTTGGGAACTGAAGTTATGGCTGTTTAAAGCCTGGGAAGAAAGAGGGGGGACCTGTGTGTGTGTGTGTGTGTGTGTGTGTGTGTGTGTCCTCAGGGGTCCCTGAACTACACTTTGCAAACCAGAAAACCACATCAAAGTTATAGTACGCAGATGGTCCTAATATTGACAAGCTTTTTAAAAACAGCAGATCTACAAGATCACAACATGTCGCAATGTCACATTGTAGATCAGCTTCTTACAATTAGACAAAGTATTAAGTGATTCATCTACCGTATGTTTTGTATTAATAATACAATCTGCAAAGTAACAAGTAACTAAAGCTGCCAAATGCAATTGCAGTGGAGTATAAGTAACAAAAGTGTAAAGTAAAGGTTGGTATACAATACGGGACATGCTGATCCAAATGCATATAGGATATACTAGGATCCAAATGCAAACAGGCTGCAATTCATGGCTTTTAAAGTGTTTGGGGTGTGGTTTTGCCAGGTGGGTCCACTTCGGTTGATCGTCTGATTTGGAAATGCATTGGTTGTGATATCTCCCTGACAACCAACTACAACCACACAGAGTGTCCCTGCGGGTTCTAGGATATATACTGTAAATCCCATCGCCCGGGAACCTTATTCTTTTTAAGTTACATTTCTAAAACACTACAAAACATGTGTCAAAGACAAATACAAGCAAACGTCTCCACAGTAACACAGTAACAGTTGTTTGTGTGTGTGTGTATGCGTGTGCGTGTAGGTGTGCGCGCGCGCGCGTGTGTGTGTGTGTGTGTGTGTGTGTGTGTGTGTGTGTGCGTGCGTGCGTGTTAATAATAAAATCTTCAAAATAACAAGTAACTGAAGCTGTCAAATGCTGTATTTATAGTAGAGTATAAGTAACAAAAATGGAAATTAGAGTAAAAGTACCTAAAAATTGTACTGTAGGTACAAGTACTTGTTTGTATATACTTGAGTAAATGCACTTGGTTACTTTGCAGCACCACTAGCCTTACATTAAGACGCATTCTGCCGAGACTTTCGCATTGTCACTGCAGGTGCGAATTATGTAAGGCTACAGCACCACAGAACAGCCAATGACAGACAGGGCTTTAATCACAGCTGTGTCAATCATTAGAGTGGAGAGGGACATTTATAGACACTTATATTTTTAACTCAGAATATATACATCACACAGCTTAGATATTTGGATCAAATCAGAGAGCAGACCTGTGTGAACGCATTGATATAGATAGCATATCTGAAGTGTGAACAATGCAGCCACAGCGCCTTAACATAAACATGGGTCTATTATCCTTCTCTCCACTCTGTCCCCACTCACTAAACCCATTGGAAATGCATTGGGTGCTTAAAGTTAAACATTTTTATTTTTTTATATTTATACTACAAAACATTTCAAAACCAAAAGTACAAGCACACGTGTCCTCAGTAAGCTGAACACATAAAAATTTGAATGGTGTTGAAAGGTGTAAGCGTTTAAGAGATGAATCGCGCCAAAGTTTTGAGGAGATACTGACTGATAGATAAACTAGAAATACTGTTCCTTCGAAACAGTGTGGGCTCGCTTCCAACCCAACAAATAGGATACTTTAAGGTACTGTAAGGTACAGTACCTTACAGTATTGTACTGTACCTTACTATACCGTACTGCACCTTACTGTACTGTACTGTACTGTACTGTACTGTACTGTACTGTAACTTACTGTACTTTACTGTACTCTACTGTACTGTACCTTACTGTACTTTACTGTACTCTACTGTAACTTACTGTACTTTACTGTACTCTACTGTACCTTACTGTACCTTACTGTACCTTACTGTACTGTACTTTACTGTACTCTACTCTACTGTACCTTACTGTACTATACTATACTGTACTCTACTGTAACGTACTGTACCTTACTGTACTCTACTGTACCTTACTATACTGTACTTTACTGTACTCTACTGTACTTTACTGTACTCTACTGTACTTTACTGTACTCCACTGTACCTTACTGTACTTTATTGTACTTTACTGTACTTTATTGTACTTCAGTGTACTCTACTGTACTTTACTGTACTCTACTGTACCTTACTGTATTGTTTTGTAGTTTACTGTACCTTACTGTACTTTACTGTACTCTACTGTAACTTACTGTACTTTACTGAACTCTACTGTACTGTACCTTACTGTACTTTACTGTACTCTACTGTACCTTACTGTACTGTACTGTACCTTACTGTACTATACTATACTGTACTCTACTGTACCGTACTGTACCTTACTGTACTGTACTCTACTGTACCTTACTATACTGTACTTTACTGTACTCTACTGTACTTTACTGTAACTTACTGTACTTTACTGTACTCTACTGTACTGTACCTTACTGTACTTTACTGTACTCTAATGTACCTTACTGTACTGTACCTTACTGTACTGTACTTTACTGTACTCTACTGTACTGTACTGTACCTTACTGTACTGTACTATACTATACTGTACTCTACTGTACCGTACTGTACCTTACTGTACTGTACTCTACTGTACCTTACTATACTGTATCTTGCTGTACCTTACTGTGCTGTACGTTACTGTACTTTACTGTACACTACTGTACTGTACTGTACCTTACAGTACTGTACTGTACTTTACTGTACTCTGCTGTACCTTACTGTACTTTACTGTACTCTACTGTAACTTACTGTACCTTACTGTACTGTACTTTACTCTACTCTACTGTACTGTACCTTACTGTACTTTACTGTACTCTACTGTAACTTACTGTACCTTACTGTACTGTACTTTACTCTACTCTACTGTACCTTACTGTACTTTACTGTACTCTACTGTACCTTACTGTACTGTACTGTACCTTACTGTACTGTACTTAACTGTACTCTACTGTACCTTACTGTACTATACTGTACTGTACTCTACTATGCCGTACTGTAACTTACTGTACTGTACTGTACTCTACTGTACCTTACTATACTGTACTTTACTGTACTCTACTGTACCTTACTGTACTCTACTGTACTTTACTGTACACTACTGTATCTTGCTGTACCTTACTGTGCTGTACGTTACTGTACTTTACTGTACTTTACTGTACACTACTGTACTGTACTGTACCTTACAGTACTGTACTTTACTGTACTCTGCTGTACCTTACTGTACTTTACTCTACTCTACTGTACTGTACCTTACTGTACTTTACTGTACTCTACTGTACCTTACTGTACTGTACCTTACTGTACTGTACTTTACTGTACTCTACTGTACCTTACTGTACTATACTGTACTGTACTCTACTGTGCCGTACTGTACCTTACTGTACTGTACTCTACTGTACCTTACTATACTGTACTTTACTGTACTCTACTGTACCTTACTATACTGTACTTTACTGTACTCTACTGTACCTTACTGTACTCTACTGTACTTTACTGTACTCTACTGTACCTTACTGTACTGTATTGTACTTTACTGTACCTTACTGTACTGTACTCTACTGTACCTTTCTGTACTGTACCTTTCTGTACCTTACTGTACTTTACTGTACTCTACTGAACCTTACTGTACTTTTACTGTACTCTACTGAACCTTACTGTACTGTACATATTCTATATGTTCTAGATCTACATTTTTGATTCTGTGTTTGGGAACCAGCAACTGTCAAATGGACTCCAACTGTAGTGGAGTATATTGAGTGCATATACTGTAGGCTAACAATCCCAGATCACATCTGTCCTCCACTATGTCTTTAACCAAGGCGTTCTTCTATGTGGCCACTCCAGACTGAGGAGTGGAGCATGGCTTTTATTGTGTTTGTGGATCTGACTTGGAAATGCATTGGTTTTGATATCTCCCTGACAACCAACAACAACCACTAATATGGCTGACTGTCCCTGCGGGCTCTAGGATATATGGCTATGGGATTTACATCCCATCGCCCGGACTTGATTCTTGATCACAGCTGTGTAATCAGTAGAGTGGAGAGGGACATTTATTTATAGTTTTAACTATAACTATAGTTTTATACATCACACAGCTTAGATATTTGGATCAAATCAGAGAGCAGACCTGTGTGAACGCATTGATATAAATAGCATATCTGAAGTGTGAATATTGCAGCCACAGCGCCTTAATATAAACATGGGTCCCTTTCCTCTGTCTCACGCTGTCCCCACTCACTAAACCCATTGGAAATGCATTGGGTGCTTAAAGTTAAACATTTTTATTTTTTTATAATTATACTACAAAACATTTCAAAAAGAAAAATACACGCACACTTGTCCTCAGTAAGCTGAACACATAACAATTTGAATGGTGTTGAAAGGTGTAAGCGTTTAGGAGATGAATCGCGCCAAAGTTTTGAGGAGATACTGACTAGTATAGAAATAAACTAGAAATACTGTTCCTTCGAAACAGTGTGGGCTCGCTTCCAACCCAACAAATAGGATACTGTACTGTACAGTACCTTACAGTATTGTACTGTACCTTACTGTACTGTACTGCACCTTACTGTACTGTACTGTACTGTACTGTACTGTACTGTACTGTACCTTACTGTACTTTACTGTACTCTACTGTAACTTACTGTACTTTACCGTACTCTACTGTACTGTACCTTACTGTACTTTACCGTACTCTAATGTACCTTACTGTACTGTACCTTACTGTACTGTACTGTACTGTACTCTACTGTACCTTACTATACTGTACTTTACTGTACTCTACTGTACTTTACTGTACTCTACTGTACCTTACTGTACTTTATTGTACTTTACTGTACTCTACTGTACTTTACTGTACTCTACTGTACCTTACTGTATTGTTTTGTACTTTACTGTACCTTACTGTACTGTATGTGTTCTAGAGGTGTATATTGAGTGCATATACTGTAGGTTAACAATCCCAGATCACATCTGTCGTCCACTATGTCTATAACCAAGGCGTTCTTCTATGTGGCCACTCCAGACTGAGGAGTGGAGCATGACTTTTATTGTGTTTATGGATCTGATTTGAAAATGCATTGGTTGTGATATCTCCCTGACAACCAACAACAACCACTAATACGGCTGAGTGTCCCTGCAGGTTCTAGGATATAGACTGTAAATCCCATTGCCCGGGATCCTAAAACCTTATTATTTTTAAGTAATATTTCTAAAACACTACAAAACATGTCTCAAAGACAAATACAAGCAAACGTCTCCACAGTAACACAGTAACAGTTGTTTGTGTGCGTGCGTGCGTGCGTGCGTGCGTGCGTGCGTGCGTGCGTGCGTGCATGTGTGCGTGCGTGCGTGTGCGTGCACATTGTAGATCAACTTCATAGCAGTATTAAGTGGTCCATCTATGTTTTTTTATTAATAATAAAATCTGCAAAGTAACAAGTAACTGAAGCTGTCAAATGCTGTATTTATAGTAGAGTATATGTAACAAAAATGGAAAGTAGAGTAAAAGTACCTCAAAATTGTACTGTAGTTACAAGTACTTGTATATACTTGAGTAAATGTACTTAGTTACTTTGCAGCACCACAGAACAGCCAATGACAGCCAAGCCTTTAATCACAGCTGTGTAATCAGTAGAGTGGAGAGGGACATTTATTTATAGTTTTAACTATAACTATAGTTTTATACATCACACAGCTTAGATATTTGGATCAAATCAGAGAGCAGACCTGTGTGAACGCATTGATATAAATAGCATATCTGAAGTGTGAACATTACAGCCACAGCGCCTTAACATAAACATGGGTCCCTTTCCTCTGTCTACACTCTCTCCCCACTCACTAAACCCATTGGAAATGCATTGGGTGCTTAAAGTTAAACATTTTTATTTTTTTATAATTATACTACAAAACATTTCAAAAAGAAAAATACACGCACACGTGTCCTCAGTAAGCTGAACACATAAAAATTTGAATGGTGTTGAAAGGTGTAAGCGTTTAGGAGATGAATCGCGCCAAAGTTTTGAGGAGATACTGACTGACTGACTGATAGATAAATAAACTAGAAAGACTGTTCCTTCGAAACAGTGTGGGCTCGCTTCCAACCCAAAACAATAATAGTAAAAGTGTCAAGTTCCCAGGCAATGCTCTCTTTCATTTTACTGACGTAAAATGGTAATGCAAATACAATGTAGACAAGCAGTGTTATTACATGAACTTAAAGGACCAGGTCACCTTTGGGACAACCAGATCTTATTTTATTGTTGTGTGGGGACACGATCAACACAATGTTGAGTTATTTTTTGTGTTCAATCTGTGTTTTTAGATATTTTAGTATTTCAGTATGCTACAACTGGTCATATGATGCATTTTGCATCATATGATGCATGAGATGATGCAATATCATGCTACAAAGCATCATATGACCAGTTGTAGCATGCTGAAATACTAAAATATCTAAAAACACAGATTGAACACAAGAAATTACAGGATTGTGTTGATCGTGTCCCACACAACAATAAAATAAGATCTGGTTGTTGTCCCAGAGGTGACCTGGTCCTTTAACGGTATGGGGGGGGGGGGGGGGGGGGGGGGTACGTTTTAGCATGAAAATATCCACCTGTTTCCGCGAGAATTTACTGTAGCATTATGTGTGGGACACATCCGGAGAACAGCAGACATACAACCTCACACCACCTGCACAATGCACGATGGGACGTTGGAAACGTGTGGATACTACCATGTTAAGTGCCAAGCAGGAGGCACATGCTCAGCAAGGTTTACTTAACTTACCGAATAAAATTTATTCTCATTTTCTGAAAATAGCACATCTACAAGCTCATAACGTGTCACATTGTATGTCAGATGCACAGTGTGTGGTTACTGTATGTTTTGTATTAATACAATCTGCAGGAGATACTACTATGATAGATAAATAAAGAAATAATTAAGATAACAATAAAAACAATGTGGACGGGTAAACAAACAAGTTCGAGACCAGTAGCATGTTGAGAACTGAAGTTATGGCTCTTTAAAGCCCGGCCATTTGGGAATTCGCAATGCTCCCCCTGGAAACAGCTCAGGGACCCACCAGAGGTCCCCGAACCACACTTTGGCAACCAGCCATGGACCCCCTGGAAACCTTTCAGGGACCCTCGGGGGTAACCGAACCACACTTTGGGAACCAGCAATGGACCCTCAAGGACCTCCAGGTTTCCCTATGTTTTGTATTAATTCTAAAATCTGCAAAGTAACAAGTAACTGAAGCAGTCAAATACTGTAATTGTAGTGGAGTATAAGTAACAAAAATGGAAAGTAAGATATGATGAAAACATAATAAAAATGGTGTCATTCTTTAGTGCTGAATTGTGCCGTAAATTTTATAATTTGTGCTGCTATCATTATTGAGATATTCTACACGACACCACTGTTCTGCTGCTATCTTCTACAATGAAATACTGCTGCACCGGCAATCAGTATACTGCTGCTAAATCTGCTAATTCATAACCATATAAATATTTATATATATAAATATATATAAAAGCACAATTGATGATTTCAACTGCACAAATTAGAGCACATCCAGCACAAAAAATGTAGACCATTTTTCCCGATTTGTAGCCAAACAATTGGGGTGCAAGCCTAAGCAAAACTATAACTTAGAATAATCCCTTATTCTTTTTAAGTAAAATTTCTAAAACACTACAAAACATGTCTCAAAGACAAATACAAGCAAACGTCTCCACAGTAACAGTTGTTTGTGTGTGTGTGTGTGTGTGTGTGTGTGTGTGTGTGCGTGCGTGCGTGCGTGCGTGCGTGCGTGCGTGCGTGCGTGCGTGCGTGCGTGCGTGCGTGTGCGTGCACATTGTAGATCAACTTCATAGCAGTATTAAGTGGTCCATCTATGTTTTTTTATTAATAATAAAATCTGCAAAATAACAAGTAACTGAAGCTGTCAAATGCTGTATTTATAGTAGAGTATATGTAACAAAAATGGAAAGTAGAATAAAAGTACCTCAAAATTGTACTGTAGGTACAAGTACTTGTATATACTTGAGTAAATGTACTTGGTTACTTTGCAGCACCACTAGCCTTACATTAAGACGTCTCTGCTGAGACTTTCGCATTGTCACTGCAGGTCCGACTTATGTAAGGCTACATCACCACAGAACAGCCAATGACAGCCAAGCCTTTAATCACAGCTGTGTCAATCAGTAGAGTGTAGAGGGACATTTATTTATAGTTTTAACTATAACTATAGTTTTATACATCACACAGCTTAGACATTTGGATCAAATCAGACAGCAGACCTGTGTGAACACATTGATATGAATAGCATATCTGAAGTGTGAATATTGCAGCCACAGCGACTTAATATAAACATGGGTCCCTTTCCCCTGTCTCACTCTCTCCCCACTCACTAAACCCATTGAAAATGCATTGGGTGCTTAAAGTTAAACATTTTTATTTTTTTATAATTAAACTACAAAACATTTCAAAACCAAAAGTACAAGCACACGTGTCCTCAGTAAGCTGAACACCTAAAAATTTGAATGGTGTTTAAAGGTGTAAGCGTTTAGGAGATGAATCGCGCCAAAGTTTTGAGGAGATACTGACTGACTGACTGACTGACTGACTGACTATAAATAATGAAGATAACATACGTGTGCTCGCCTTCCAGGCGAGCCCACAATAATGAAGATAACATACGTGTGCTCGCCTTCCAGGCGAGCCCACAATAATGAAGATAACATACGTGTGCTCGCCTTCCAGGCGAGCCCACAACTTATAAAATGTGCAATTTGTGAAATTGCGAGTGTGGTTGCCCACCCCGCCCCGGCGCGAGCAGTGGGGCGTGCCGCCGGGACCCCGTGGAAAACGCAGTGGTCCGAGGGAGACGACGTCGGGACGGATACCGTCGGGGCCGTTGAAAAGGTGCCGGTCGGATCCTGCGTTCGTGATGTAAGGATATAGTTTCTTGTTTTTAAGAAATAGGCTCCTCCCACAAATTTCGCAAGGCGATTATGTTGTCACGTCTCTCCCGAGATCGTTTGCGTTTCGATTTGAGAGGGTCGTTCATCCTGAAAAACGCGTTTTGGCATGAAACGGTTACGTTTTGCACGTTTGTAGCGCCCCCTGTGGGTTGAAGTGGAAATGCTTTTAGGGATTTGTTGAGTATCCCACCCGTGACTTGTGGTTAAAATTTGGTGTTGATTGGATGTTTTGTTCGCAATTTATGGCTATTTTTTGCGAAACAGGCCCCTCCCACTAACTTTGGAAGCCTGTTACGGACGAACGATATGGACTATCATAATATCGCTTGAATATGTTTATCGTATGGGTCCAGAGATCATGTGTACCGATTTTTGTGACATTTGGAGAAAATATGTAGGAAAAGGAGCAAAAAGTGTGTTTTGAAGAAAATTCAAAACGGTGGAAAATCTATCCTGACGCAAATGGGTGTGGACTATATGGGGAGATGCGTCATGACCCAAGGAATCCAGGGGGGAAAAAAAATAATTTTCCGACTTACGGTTCAAGAGTTACAGGCCAAAACGTAAAGTGGGCTGTTATAGCGCCACCATGAGGCGGAGTGATGTATTTATTTTTTGATTAATTCTTGCAATAATTATGAATCTCCTCTCCAAGTTTTGAAACTGTAGCTCCTATGGTTTGCGAGAGAAAAATATTTGAATGTGAGTTTTTGCATTTTCCCATTCAAGTCAATGGGGAAAATTAATTCACTAATAAATTCATATCAATTAAACTATACAACTTTTCTCTTAGCAAAATATAAGCACACGATTCCCGATGAAGCCGGTCGATTTGACATATGGCGCGAGTGTTTGGTGCAAAAACTGTGGGCCGTGAAACGTGTCAAAATAAAGTTTATCTAGGAGAAGAAAAATAAAGTTTCCCTAGAACTATAGTGTGTTGCCCTGTTAGGGCAACCACACTAATAATGAAGATAACTTACGTGTGCTCGCCTTCCAGGCGAGCCCACAATTAGGAGCTTACTGTTAGGCCTACACATATTTCAAAACATAGTAATAGTATAGTAATTTTCAAATAGATTTTTGGCTGTTTTTTTATTATTACCCTTATTAATTAGGAACACACTTGTTAAAGCTAAAACTGAAATATTCAAATCTATCGTAATACTAATACTAATACTCTAATACTGTATATAACTACTATATAACTGTATATAACTTGAAAAAGATTATTTCAAATATATAAACTTAAAGGCCCTTTTCCACCGGTAGCGATAACGATGACGATAGCCATAAAATATCACAGCGATAATTATGCCTTCACATTGATGTCCGATAAAGTTATCGGACATCAATGTGAAGAGGCGCCAATTAACAGCCGCTCGATCGCGCAGAGCGCACCTCGAGCTGTTTGTCAGAGACCCAGTTCCATATCACTGATTTTAACCACATCGTTGTTGATCCTAACGATGTAGTTGTCGGCTATCGTTGTCTGTATCCGTGTTGGGTGGATGCTGCCGATCCACTTCAATTGAAAACCCACTTTTTTAAATCGTTATCGTCATCGTTATCGCTGCCAGTGGAAAAGGGCCTTTACCCTTAAGTTCGGTTTGGGTCATTTTGACCCATTTTACATTTTCCACCTGAAACCATAAAGATTGTTCTGTGATGAACATGAAAAAAAACATTTTTGCACTACACCCATGCTGCAATTTTTAGGTATTGGAGTATTTCCAATTTCCAATACGTTTACTTCTGCTCCACTACGATTATTTGAAAACTTTTATTAGCCTACTAGTTGTATATTTTGATTATTATCACAAAACATACATTAACCAATTTCAGCCCTGTATACATTTTGACCATTTGAAAATAGCCGATATACAAGCTCAAGAGGCAATGCATTCCAGACATTTACTTGTAGTATTGATGCTTTTATTTAAGTACTTTAATGCTTTTACAATAACTTTTTTCCCACCACTGCCTACCTCTCGTCACTTCAAGAGCCTTTATGCAGATCAGCCATATTGGAGAGAAGTTGGGTCGCTTCTCACTTCCTTCAAAGGTGTTATCAATGATACTAAATGAAGGCTCTGTTCCATTTCATGTTGCACAGTGGTTCTCAAACCTTTTATTTCAAGGACCCCCAGAACTCTCAGACTTAAACATTTTAACATTTTACCTATTAAGGGGTCATTTGGAACCCCCAACTGGACCACACTTTGAGACCCACTGGTGTACTGTAACAGCGTTGCCAGTGAGCCGACGTGCACAATATCAGCACCCTGACTCTGTTTGACCAGAATGGAACAGAGCCTTCATTAGTATTATTGGTAACACCTGTGAAGGAAGTGAGAGAAAACCAAACTTCTCTCCAATATGGCTGCTGTGCATGTAGCCTATACCAGGGGTCTTCAATGTTTTCAGGCCAAGGACCCCTTAGCTGAGAGAGAGATGAAGCAGGGACCCCCACGTACCTTTTCATAGATTCCATATAGTTTCATTGTTTGACAGCGCAATCATCAGTGTATTTTGGATTCATGTCAATTAGTGTTTTCAGATATTTAACACTTGAACCGTCAATACTTAATAAACTTGACCTTTCACTCTGTACTTAGTCTGCTCTTTTTCCCCTCTACATCAAACTTCTTTACCGAAAATCTCTCTCTCTCTAACCCTATTTTTGGCAAGTGGTTAATATAAAAAATGAGAAAAAAAACAAAAACGTTTCTATCACACAAAGATTTGGAGGACCCCCTGTAGTAACTCTGAGGACCCGCGGTCCCGGACCCCCTGTTGAAGACAATGGCATGGATGAACCGTGCGTGCGTGCGTGTGCATATTTGACAGGGACAATACGAAAAACAATGGATGAATTTATACACAAATAGGCATATCTATTTCATTGGATCCGAGGGTCCTCCTCTGCAAGTATCCTGTTTTGATTTTATCCCGCCCCCCATTTTCTATGTGGGAAAAAAATATTATAATAATATTATAATATATCCGATATTGGGGACAGTTTTTTAAACCAATATTCAAATTGAATTCCTGAGGAATGTTAACAGCCCTACTGCACACACACTCAGTGGGTGAATTGGTCAGCTGTCCTTGCCCGTTGTCTTTGCTGCCATTTTCTTTGTTTCACATACCGTACCTCCTGCATTTGGCCAGCTTGGTTCCAGTTCCATCCACTGGGATGAAGGCACGAAGCAAATGCCTCTCATCCACCTGCAATCAAACAACCACAGCCATCTGTCAACTCACATCAGTTGTATGACATTGAAATGATAGAGACACACATACAGACAGATAGACATTAAATCTAATGAATAATACATAAATGAGTGACAGATGGATGGGCAGACAGACAGACAGACAGACAGACAGACAGACAGACAGACAGACAGACAGACAGACAGTGTGGACTGTGGACAGACAGACAGACAGACAGACAGACAGACAGACAGACAGACAGACAGACAGACAGACAGACAGACAGACAGACAGACAGACAGACCACCTCAGGTATTGAGAAGTTCTCAGCAGCAGCCTTGCTGGTGTAGTTGACTGGCAGACTGCAGTGGTGATCTGGCATGCCGGCTGTGAAGTTGTTGAGCAGGTTCTGGCTGGCCATGAACAGACCTGGGATACTGATGAGGCACACATGGACCCACTGGAACCTCCCAAAGCCCCCTATCTGGCCAAGAGCAGTGGTTCTCAACCTTTTCAGGCCGTGACCCCACAAATAATCCTATTTTAACCGGGGACCCCACCAACCTGACGAGCACTAAGAGTTGAAGCATTACACATTTTGTATAACAAGGTTCTATTGTGAAAATAGCAGATCTACATGCTCACAACGCCTCGCAAATGTCTGCCTCTAATATTTGACAATCCGGCCAATGTTTAACATTTTAGAGGTATTAAAAAGTCCTTAGATTGTCACAGAAATGTGCATATAGGCTACCCTCTATAGTCTATACACTTAAACGTTATGTTGGTTTGTTTACTTTTGAGTGAGAAAACACTGTTTCACATTAAGGTAATCATCTGGGGACCTCCCCCCCCCAAAAAAAATAATAATTTGGGGACCCCCCTGTGGTCCCGACCCACAGGTTGAGAACCACTGGCCAAGAGGATCGGATGTGAGCCCATATCTGGGAATGCCCATATATGGACATATTGTGTCAGTCTCATGATAACCAGTGTGGTGGTCACGACACAAGTCGCACTTGCAAAATTAATTCCGTCCTTGTCCCTTTTATGCCCATATATGGAGATCCCCGATGTCATCAATATTAAGCCGGGAATGCCATTATGGACATAGTGCAGTCTCTGTTGTTTGTTCGCTTCTAGCCCTTAGGGCGTCTTACTGGTATTAGTAGAATTAGTTAGCATTCAAACTGTCATTGATAGCCAAGTATTATAGATTTACTTACCTCCTCCAGTAGGTCAGCAAAGCCCATGTCTTTGGTCACCTCGTTTCTCACCACAATGTCTCCTGAATATGTTTTAATCCAAACATCCAAATGAGACCTCTTGGATGGCAAGAAAACACAAGACCTTAGAAAAATGTATCCATCTTTTGGCAAGTATTAAAACAATTAAAATAAAAGATCGGTAAAAAGAATGAATGGGGAAATGGTCAGTAGGCTATGAACTCGCAATAATTATTGTTTTATTCTATTAGTTGAACTATTTCCATTTAGAGTTTTACTTGTAAATCTAACCTGCATTGCAGGAAGTAAAGAATGAAGGAAAACTGTTTGGCAAATCCTCACTGTTTTATGTATTTATCAATATGTTACTTCTGAGAAAAACTAGATATGATAATGCTGGATAGGCGCAAAGTTGTCCAAGTAACTAACTTCGGATGAATAAAATAGGCCACTGCAGACTATTAGTTTAAGCCGAAAAATAGGGTTGTCCTTCACAAACTTTAAGAGTATAAGATTATTATTATAAGATTTTAGTTACCCAGTGATATTCAGCCTGAGCCTCTGACTCTACTGTATACTTGACCAACTAAAAACACACACACACACACACACACACACACACACACACACACACACACACACACACACACACACACACACACACACACACACACACACACACACACACACGTCGGAACAGTGCCTGCATGTTCAGCAGAACAGCCAGAAAACGCCATTAACACGTTAAATAGTTACAGTGGTAACATGGCGAGTGAGACGTGTTCTTGTTTTCCTGTTAATGGTTGTCAAGACTCAAATCTCAAGCTGAATGTGTGCAGGTTTATGTCGTAGCCTATTAGGGCTCGCTCTTCCAGCTGCTCTCATCTCTCTATATTTGCACATTACACATTTTGGAGACAGAATGACATTTTATGTTTGTAGGCAGGGGCGTCACAAGGGGAGGGGGGGGGGGGGGGGGGGGGGGTGAGTTACTAGGGCCCAAGGTGGAGGGGCCTTAATTGTTTTATACTTTAACTATTGAAAAATAGCAGATATACAAGCTCACAGCGCGGCACTGAGTGCCGCGCTGCGAGCTTGTAGATCTGCTATTTTTTAAAAGTCTTGAAAATGTGTGCAAATCTGCAATTTCCGCCTCTAATATTTGACAATTTGGCCAATGTTTAATTTGTCATTTTAGGTATTAAACAGTCCTTAAATTGTCACTTTAGAAATGTGCATCAATGTTGCACATTAAGTTCAAGTTAAGACCCCCCAAAATAATGTGGAGGGTAACTTGGGGGTCCCGACCCACAGGTTGAGAACCACTGCACTACACCACTGAGTACAAGGGTCAAAATGTAAGTTAAAGATTGCTTTTTTTTGCAGTATGGAAAATAGTTTACTAAACTGCTCTCAGGCTGAGCTTGTGTTGGCAACGTGTGAAGCAGACTGTGCTATTATGATGTCAAGAATAAAGGGAGTTACACCACATATCAGATACGTAGATCAGTGTTTCTCAACCACTGTGCCTGGGGACCTTTGGTGTGCCCCTGAGAAGGGTCAAGTGTGCCCCTTGAAACTGCTTGAGAGCCAGTATTGCATTTATCATTTTAAAAATGATTTAAACCAGTAAAAACAGCAGATCTACAAGCACACAACGCCTCGCACCGCGAGGTGCTGTGTGCTTGTAGATCTGCTGTTTTCACTACTGTTGTGTGACAGCCTTGTCTGATGAAGCAGGGCTTTACTTTGCGAAGAAACGTACACATTTGAAACTTGGAGTTCCAAGGTTTCTTCCCGACAGTGTGACGATATTTACACCCCCGTATTATGTAGGTGTGCCCATGGATTCTTGGGACATGAAAAGTGTGCCCATGGATTCTTGGGACATGAAAAGTGTGCCCATGCAGAAAAAAGGTTGAGAAACACTGACGTAGACCACAGACTTCAGCCAATCATTTGTATTGGGGGCTCAGTGGCTCAGGGGGAGCGGTTCCTGGTTCGATTCCCGGCTCATCCTGGTGAAGCGTCGAAGTGTCCTTGAGCAAGAGACTGTTGAACCCCTAACTGTAGTCCATGGGCCACACAAGAAGTTGCTCTCGGAAAGGTGGCAAAGGTTACCATGCATTTTATATTTTGGTATGATATAACCCTTTCTGAGACACAGCTAAATTGGTGTTATCAGCTGCTAGAGTTGATCTCCCATTAACTTTACTATAGGGAAAACATAATAATAATAATCTGCTTTAAGTACCATATGAGGGGTCAGACTAGGGGTTTTTCGTGATTCTGAATCCATTGCAAGCATCTGTCTTCCACGAAAAACATTCCTTGGGCTGAAAACGGCCCCACAAGACTATGGTTTAGTGATGAAAAGTCATCACTTTTCACATTTTTGTGGGGGCCGTTTTAGCCCAAGGAATGTTTTTCGTGCAAAACAAATGCTTGCAATCGATTCAGAATCATGAAAAAGCCCTAGTTTGACCATATGCTACTTAAAGCAGATTCATTTTTTGCTTTTTTTCCTGTAATATAATGTTAATGGGAGACCAACTCTAGCGGCTGATAACACCCATTTAGCTGTGTCTCAGAAAGGGTTATCATACCAAAATATAATCTACAGATGTAGAGCTTTTCAAACATGCATGCTAACCTTTGCATACGAGCGACATCTTGTATGGCCCATGGACTACTGGTCCTGATGAGCCTCGCATGGTTTCCTCCGCCATCAGTTTGTGAATGGGTGAATGTCAAGTACATTGTAATGTAAAGCGCTTTTGGATATATAAATGCAGTCCATTTAATAGCCATTTACCATTATTGACAGACCACTAATCGAACTCACTTGTTAGTCATTGACATGTAGCCTCGAAGATGCACTGAACGTTAAGACGTTTGTACTTTGCACAGCGCTGCACAGTGCTTGTAGATCCGCTATTTTTTGAAAAATCTTGAACATTTGTGAATTGAATATTTTGATCCGATTCTATAAATGTCTTCTAGATCCTTCTTCTATATCAGTGGTTCTCAAACTTTTTCATGTCTAGGACCCCCAGCGTGTATTTGGCCGCAGTGAAAATATCTGCGACGCTTTGTGAGCTTGGAGGTCGGCTATTTTCAGTGCTTGATACCACACTGAACTAAGCATTATCAAGTCAACACTGGAGATGTGGCGTAACGGCATGGATTTCTACCCATTGAGGGCAATTCTTTCAACATAAGATGCTACGTTCAAGTTCAGGAGAGTTTGGACAATGGCAATTCTCTTGAATGCTGCCTTCAGGCATGGCATGGAAAGAGGGGGCATTTTAATTTTTGTCACCATAGTAAAAACTGCATTCATGGTCTGGAGAGGGCACTTTTTACAGACGAATAAAAGGGCAGGGGCTCAAGCCCCCTTTGATGTCTATGTGTGCACGTGCCTGCTCCTCTTCAGTTTACACTGGGAAAGAGAGGAGGCCAAGCACAGAACCCTGCGGGACACCGGTCATTGCGGTCAACTTAGGTTTAAGGGGTTTAAATACACAGTTGTCATAGTAACACATTTCACACTGTGATAGGCGCTTTATAATTATATCAATGCATTCCGTTCAATCCATAATGTTCTTTTGGCTCAAAAGTGGGCATGTTTGTCCCACTACAACCAGACAGGTTAAAAGTATCAAGGTCAGACATATATTTCCAACAACCACTTGAATAAAGTTACTCCATTGAAAAATAAAAAAGCTGAAACTACCAAACAAAACCACACAGTGAAATTGATGGAGTGACGGAAGGATAGTCGCTCAGTTGTAACTCATAACATGAGTTTTGTTTGTAGTTGTCCCATACATACATCACTGTGCTCAAAACTTATTAGCCCTATTCACGGCCCGCCCACTCAGCAGCTTCCTGATGCTGAAGTCACATTTATTTTGAAGGGTAAACCCCTGCTAAAAGCACATAGAGTTAACACAGAAACCCTGCTAAAAGCCCATAGAGTTAACACAGAAATCGCAAATTTAAGACTGAGTTACTAGGGCACAAGGTGGAGGGATGGGCATTAATTATTTTATACTTTAGCTATTGAAAAATAGCAGATCTACAAGCTCACAGCGCGGCACCAAGTGCCACACTGCGAGCTTGTAGATCTGCTATTTTTGAAAAGTCGTGAAAATGTGCGCAAATCTTTGAATATATGTATTTTTTACGCGAACATTTGTAACTCACCACTGACATAGAAACTTTTTTTTTTTTTTTTTTCAAAAAACCTTAGAAGGATTTGAAATATTCAAAGACTTTTCAAAAATAGCAGATCTACAAGCTCGCAGGGCGGCACTCGGTGGAATGAAAACCTCCGCTGTGTTGGCTGCAGGCGACCGCGCCTTTACCAATGAGTCTGAGGCCTTAAAGGACAACTTAGTTTTTTTACAACAAAGGTTCATATTTTAGATTGTAATTAGAGAAAAGAAAAGATTAGTGTTAAAATGTTTTCATTTACTGCTTTCTATTGTTTTAGTGATTTTACTATTTTGATTTCAGTGGGTGGGGGCATGCGTACAAGTGGCTAAATATGTCTTTTTAGACACAATAAGCCAGCAATTTCTTTATTACTATTTACACCAGCCCCCATAAGTCACATCTGCCCATGAATGATTGCGGTGCATCTTGGGAATGGGCTTATTGAATACATATTTAGCCATTTGCATGCATGCCCCCAACCTGGGGGCATGCATGCAAATCAGAATCGTTCACTAAAAAAAGTAAGAAATAAGTGTTCAAATGAAAACATTTTAACACTCATATTTCCTTTTCTCTAATGACTATCTAAAATATGAACCCTTTTTGTAAAAAAAAAAGAAGGAAAAAAGTTGCTAGATGCAGAATAGAGTGAACATTTTTAACTCAAATCTTTGCTTTTGGGGGTCCCTGGAACAACATATTTTGCGATGGGGGTCCGTGGCCAAATACATAACATTTTGGGGGTCCTTGACATGACAACGTTTGAGAACCACTGATAGCAACGTAAGTTATTTTTTTCAGAAAACAAAACTGTTAAGATTTAGAAGATATTTGTAGAATGTGCCTATCAGTGGTCAAGGACCCCAAAATGATATGTATTTGGCCGCGGACCCCCATCTCAAAATATGTTGATCCAGGGACCCCCAGAAGCAAAGATTTAAGTTAAAATGTTCACTCTAAATGTGGCCTCTATTGTGCATCTACGACTGTGTTGGAGAGCCTTGGTTTGTGTGAGCTTACAGTGACATCTGCTGGCAGTGGTAGAACAGTGCACCACAATAGCAACGCATTAAAACCCAGGAGTTTTTGATCAAAAGGTTTTTTCCCTCCACATTAAAAGTCACTCTGCACTGAGCAACGACACAAGCTAGAGGCTCGCTCTGTCTCCTGCTTTTACTGCCAAGTCAAATGGATGGATTTATCTGGATTTATTTCATTAACAATCAATAACTGTTACAGGTTGGTACAGTTATTCATCTATGATTAATTAAACTATTGTTAATGTAATCTCTGTTAATTAATGATCTCTACATCTTATGATCAACTGTTACAGTGCTATCTGTCACAGCTTGGTCAAGTTTAACTTTTAGATTTGTATTAATCTATAATTAAACTGTCGGTCAACATCTGTCCAAGGCTGTTGGAAATGCAAAGTTCACAAGCCTATGCTGTGAGTGAGCTTGTAGATCGGCTAATTTCGGCACAGAGCTTTGGTGTAGAGGGGAAAAAGAGCAGACTAAGTACCGAGTGAAAGGTCAAGTAGCCTATTTTGTTCAAGTGGTTAAATATCTGAAAACACAAATTGACATGAATCCAAAATACACTGATGATTGTGCTGTCAAACGATGAAACTATATGGAACAGGTTGTGGGGGTCCCTGCTTCAGCTCTCTCTCAACTAAGGGGTCCCTGGTCTGAAAGCGTTGAGGACCCCTGGTTTAGTGCCATATGTTGTGTTTGTGTGAAACTGTAGTTGTGATGTGTAACAGCCTATAATTATAATTGAGGTAAAAGTTTAAATAAGGAGATATGAGCTTTCTTTACAGACAGACTGACTGTAACCCTTATGGAACAACTTCGTATTGCCGTTTCTTTTATTAAATAGAATCTGTGATTCTGGGGGGAAACACTAAGAAATATGAAAATATAAATAGTTGTTCCTCATGCAGTCACACACCCTGAAAATGGCGTCAAAAGTAACGGTACAGTTAAACCAGGAAGCGCGAGTGTCTGTCTGTCTGTCTGTCTGTCTGTCTGTCTGTCTGTCTGTCTGTCTGTCTGTCTGTCTGTCTGTCTGTCTGTCTGTCTGTCTGTCTGTCTGTCTGTCTGTGTGTGTGTGTGTGTGTGTGTGTGTGTGTGTGTGTGTGTGTGTGTGTGTGTGTGTGTGTGTTGCGTGGTGGTTAGCGGCAGCCAGTGTTGCCAGATATTGGGAGAGAAATAAGCAACCAGGTCCTATGAGTAACCATCAGTGTTTCCAGGTCTGTTTATTATTTAAGTGACTCTGGGCTTGTTTTTCTCTAAAGTTGCTTGTAAATATTGATAGTGGAGTTGCTTATTTGTGCTTTGTTAATTTGTCTTGTTTCTAAAGTGTTTGAAAGCGTTTAAAGCAGGGGTGCCCACACTTTTTTGAGCGGTGGTAGACCGCTCCATAGCATGGCCGTGTGTGTATCCGTGTATCCGTGTATGTATGTATGTATGTATGTATGTGTGTATGTAGCCTGAACTACCACTCAGTGACCAGAGAGGGTGCTCTTGAGTCTAGTCTGAGCATCAACTGCAATATTCTCTCTCTCTCTCACACACACACACGCACACACACACGCACGCACACACACACACACACACACACACACAACCACCGCTCAGTTCACACGGGTGTGATTTTTTACTTGAGAGCTACTTTTAAAATGTCCAGCTCGACATGATCTACCCACCCCAATGTACCAGAGGTGGCTTTGGAATAGCGGCACTGACGTTACATATGAGACAAACACACTTGAAATGGGAAATAGTGAGGGGAAAAAGGTCTTCGTCCCATTCTGTATGGAAGTGGTAGGTTTTTGGGTTCTTTATGCTACTGAAAACAAAGCATTGCATTGGGTGGTTTGCTTACTTTCGAAGCCATGAAGGGAGCTGACAGGCTCCTTTTTATGTCAATCAATCAGTCACCTTAATTCAAGTGACAGATGTGACAGAATTTTCTTTAGGGGAGAACCGGGTCCAACGCCGCACGTTTTTCTAATACCCTCCCTGCACCGAGATTAATTAATCTTAAACAACCATACTTTTTTGTGAACAAGATACACTTGTCTTCTAACATTAACCGCTGTTTTTTTCAATTTTGGTGAAACAAAACGAGCGCAATCAGCAAATAACGCGACCTCGCGCCGACTTCCTCATCTCAAGTCTGGCGGGGCAAGAAGCGCATCCAGGATGGACATACGGCGCACTGCGTCCCCTAGTGACGCTCTCTATGCTGCATGGTTGGATACAACCTCCTAATAAGCCACTAGGTCATCTAACGCTTATTGATGCATGAGGAAATTACCATATCTATTGTCAAATAGCCTACAGTTATCATGTTAATGTCATCATTGTCTGAAATTACCATAATTCTCACCTTTGAGAAGGGTTTCACACCACGTCCACTCCACCACTCCATATCCAGATGGTTCATTAGCCTACATCAATGTCAGCTGTGGTTCATTATCATTGCATCATTATCAGCTGTAGCTTAAGTCAGTGGTTCTCAACATGAGGTCTGGGGACCACCAATGGCTATTAAGGGGGCTCCAGGGGGTCCCCAGCAAATTGATAAATAAACATCTCAGAATAGTTGAAGTTAATTATTAGAAAAATGTGCCTAGATAAGGAGAATGACTGTTCTGATTATAGTTCTCCCTACCAACAACAGGCTTAAGCAATAAAACATTCTCATAGGCAGAGACAAAATGTAATCAAATGGAGGTCCAGACCAACAACTTGATATGAATTAAAATGTTCACTTCATTTTATTCACTTAAGTCACTTGTTTAGAACATCATAGCCTAGGCTACTGAACATTTAATGATTGTCAAAAGTGAAATAGTTTAAAATCTGAAACCTTTTGTAAACGAATATAAGGAAAAAACTAAACATAGTTAAGAGTTAACTTTGCATTGGCCTACAGGCCACAACCCCATAGCCTACAGTGTAAACATTAAACTGATGGTCTCTGCCATCAGTGTGTGTGTAGGCCTATAATGCACAATCTCTCTGCACAAGCTTTACAGTGCCTTGGATAAAGGTGCTATATAAATGCACCATTTAAACATTGTAAACAATTAAAACATTGTAGCCTAAAAAAGATGAAGTAGGCTAACATTAAACATTCAAGAAAAACATCTGTGTGAAGTGAGCGCTGCTGATGATGACTATAGACCCACATGACATCACAGGATAGAGACATACAACATCAGTAGGCCTATTTGATACAATGGAAAAACATCAGTAGGCCTATTTGATAGGCTACAATGAAAAACACTTTGAAAATGTAGAACCCCAGTATAGGCCTACTGGGGTTTGATATAGTGGAAATGGAAAAACACTTGGAAAAACAGTTAATCATAAAGCAGCTTAATCAAAATCCTCACATCAAGAGCTCTGCTCTTGGTCTGTGCATAATTTATGTGCCCACTCTCACGCTACCCAAGGCTGAGGCCTACTCAGGTAGCCCCGTTCACTACACACAGCGCATTCGGCACATCATCATCCTCATCCTCTTCATGAGTAGGCGTGGATGAAGGACCTGAGCGATGACAACCTGAGGAGTGCAGAGTTGACCATGGGCACATTGGACTTCAGTGGGAGCTGCAGTGAGAGGAGAAGGGCAGCCACAGCCAGTAGCCTAGTGTAGCAGTGTGTTGTTGAACATTAGCAGCATGGACAGGAGTGGCAGCATGGAGACCAGTGGCAGCATAGACATGAGAGACCACCAGCTTCTCCTGGGGCAGGTGGTGTTGGGGGGCAAAATCTCTGAAATAAAAACAAAGTTAATTAAAAAACTAATAATAATAATTAATGAACTAGGCTATAACCCAAATTATATTTATATTATAATGCACTAGACACTAAGCCTATAACACTGTGTTGTTTATAATTATGCATAACTTATAGCCTAATATAATATAAATGATAGGCCTAATGTAATTTATAAGTGCTGGTCATAATGGATGATAAACTCAGTGGAACAGCATAACCAGCTTAACTTTAGACAAGCATAAAATAGGCCTATAGCCTTATGCATTATGACCAACCAGCTTAACTTTATACAAGCCTAAAATAGGCCTATAGCCTAATGCATTATGACCAGGACTGAGGCCCTAATATATATCAGATGCCTTGATAAGCTGATGTAGACTGGCCATCTAACACAGCCTGATAGGCTAGGGGAGAGGCATCCTCTGGGTAGATACCCCTGGTGGTCTTTCTCACTCTAATCCTGGGCATATCCTGTAAGCAATGGCAACATACATGCTTAAGGCATCTCCATGCGCATTGCGTTTATTGTCCCGAGCGTGTCTCCCGCTACGTTTAGCCTCCTAGCACAAAATCTACTGAATATTTTTCAATGGAAACTTCACTGGGAGTTAGCCAACACATTAGCCTATAAGACAAAATCCATTAACAATCGGCACCAAATACACACAGCCCTGCAAACGGGAAACACTCAAATAGGATAGTGTTTACTTACAGTGTAGGAAATCACATAAAACGTTGTATCTCAGTCAATTATTGATGAAAGTGAAACGAAATTTCGGCTCCGGGGGTTTCGAGTGCAGAGGAGAAGAATGACGTCATCGGAGATTACGTCACTTAATGTGCAGCACGCTAAATGGGCCGACGTGCAACAGTCCCGCTGCGCTATTAGTACCGGCTCTCCCCTACATTTTAATTATATATTTTTAGGGGCATGTCATGTGATCTACCTGCACAGCCTTTGTGATCTACTGGTAGATCATGATCTACATTTTGGGCACCCCTGGTTTAAAGGGTTATTGTGTTGTGAATTGACTGTTGCCATGTCTGCTTATTACAAGCGCCTCTGGCCTTGTTTTCTCTAAAGTTGCTTGTAAATATTGTTAGTGTAGTTGTTTATTTGTGCTTTTGCGTTTAAAGGGTTATTGTGTTGTGAATTGACTGTTGCCATGGTGCTGTTGCCATGTCTGCTTATTTCAAGTGTTTCTGGGCTTGCTTTCCGCAAAGTTGCTAGTAAATATTGATAGTTGCGGGTTGCTTTTTATTTGTTGTGAGCTTGTAGATCGGCTATTCTCAAACAGCCAATGTGGTGATGCATATAGTTTTAAAATGCTTATGTGTCCTAGATAATTGTTACTTTTCGGGGAGTATTCATCAAGTGCACGCGCGGCCTGCCACTCGGCCTTTACTTCTACTCCACTACATCTCGGATCCAAATATTGCACTTTTACTCCACTACATTTTGTTACTTTGGTTACTTTGTAGATACACATTATAATTATAAAACTTACATAAACCAATTTAGCCCTACTTTGTACCTTGTCTATTTGAAAATATTAAATCTACAAGGTCACAACGCGTTGTATCACGACACGTTGTAGATCTGCTATTTTCAAATTTCTTTGTACTTTTACTTTTTGTACTTTAAGTAGAGTATATATTTCTATATTGCAGTATTGATACTTTTACTTAAAGGGGCACTCCACCACTTTTCAACCTATGTTCATATAATTGGTCCTCACTCAAACATATATATATATTTTTTTTCCTCAGAGGGCTGTGGGCAGGTCAGAAACCCATCGTCTTGGGACATCATCGATTGCCAATCCAGCTTATAGAAACTGCAGGCTTTCTATTCCTGAAAAGTTGCAATTTTAAAGTGGAAGCCATTGTTCTCGCGATAATAAAAATCTAAATATGTTTTTTCAAAAATATTGATTATTTTTGGAAAATGATGATGTCACAAGACGATGGATTCTGAACTTCCCATAGCTCTCCTAGGAGACTTGGACTGAGTAGAAAAAAAATTGATATTTTATCATGAACATTAGTGAGGACCTATTATATGAAGACAGGTTGAAAAGTGGTGAACTGCTCCTTTAAACCCATTCAGGCCGGGAACACATTTTGCTGTTTGGGAGGGGCTTACAGTACATGTACAGTATGTAGCAACATATTTGTTTTGTAGGCTGATTTCTGATTTAGCCCTATTCTATAGGTTAGGCCTAAATGGGTTAAGTAAAATGTGTGAGTACTTTTTCCAACACTGCCTTTACATAGGCCGGCTTTACACTGCCACTGAAATCTAGCCTGAATCAGATCTGAGTCACTTCAAAAGTGGAATCCGATTTTTTTTTAAATAGTCTAGATCCAAACATGTCACATGCAGGTCACATGCAATCCGATTTTGAAAAACCACATCCAGAGGTGGTTTCAAATCCGATCCATATCGGATCTGAGGACATCTGACTAAGTCTGAAAGCAGCATCCACCCATTGAGTTATATGCAGGTCACATGCAAGTCACATCAAAGTGGCCAAGCGTCACTTGCTGCACAACCCGAGCGCGGAGCGCCGACGTCATTACAAAGCGCGATTATTTACTATTTGATTACAGCGCATATTACATCGCACTGAGCACATGAGAAAAACAATAGAGGAGAGAGAAAACACGTGAGCTAAATAGATACAACCAGAGAGAAGAGCGAAACACAAGAGTGAAGAAAAGGAGAGAAAAAGTTTTTGTTGTTATCGCTTGTCTGTTATGCGTGTCGCATTTCCTGAACACGTGATCAACTAGCGTCAACGTTGTGACGTGTCGTCATGACGCCGACGTCGTTACCACGGTAACCAAAGCAGATATGTAGACGCAGGGCAGCTTTGGGCGGACGCTGTTAAAATCAGTCAGAACGCACAGATCAGATCTGTGTCACTTGCAAATGCAGTGTGAAAAGTCGGGCCAAAAGATCAGATTTGAGAACCAAATCGGATTTGGGCTGGATTTGACTGCAGTGTAAAGCCGGCCATAGACTCACCCCCCCCCCCCCCCACACACACACACACACACACACACACACACACATCTGAACCAAGCCGTACCCAGTTGACGATTATAAAAAAGGGACCCGAACTCTGTGGAACCACGTGGTTATTATACAAGACTTTCTGAAGCAGAAATGGATGTGGTGGTGCAGCAGTTGCATTTCAGGCAACTGAGAGAAGTCAACCTTCCTTGTGCCATATAACATAACATTAACAAAACAAAACAAAGGTTGTATGTTTGCATATTAAGGTTTAATGAGATTTAAAGACCAAATCATATATTAATCCGTAGGCTATTGTGTGGCGGCGGTGGCGCGCAAGCAGTTGACTTGCGCCCACTTTATTCACTTATTTTTTGGCAAGCAATAGCTCTGTAGATATTAGTTAACTTTAAAAACAAGAACAGATTGCATCTGTGATAAAGAGGAAAGAAGGCCAGTGCTAACATAAAATGGTGTAAATATCAGTTGGGTATAGTTGGGTATCAGTTGGGTATAATATGGCCGATAAATTAATTCATTGGCAAGTAAAATGTAATCCTGCCGGCCAAGGTGGCCGGCCCCAAAAATGACTAGCGGAAACCCTGGTATGTATGTAATATGTATGTATCTCTGTCACGCCTGACACTGTGGTTCTATGGGTTTGTCGCTCTGACATCATGCTCTTATGTCACTGTGATGTCAGGGGAACCACTCTAACAGAATGGGTTTGCCGCTCTGACATCACGCTCTGTCTTCACTGTGATGTCACACTAACAGAATCCCTTTAATTCCCATACATGGAGATCGCTTTCTGTAGAACCAGCCACACAGATATGGGCTGTCTTGGCCGATGTGGTCTCCATATATGGGTATTCCTATATGAAGACCTGTTAGATATGGGCTTAATATTCATGACATCAGGGAACTCCATGTATGGGCATAAAACAGAGTGGGATGGACGTTTCTAGACAAAAGTTTGGCAGAGTTATGTGTGAGAGCAAAGTAGTTTAAAAATATTAACACTTTTACTTTTAAAGATATTGAAGAATAACAACCCCTAGGGTAATTTTTGACCCCACTTATGCATCTAAGAGTTAAGGCAGAATAAGCTTGTGATTGGCTGCGCGGAGGTGCGTCTCCATCTTAACCCAGTTGTCTTTTTGATACACTCGGACTGAAAGACCTGCAAAAAACACTCCCTAAGTTTCACATGTGTGCGGAGGAGGGGAAGCCACCGTTGCACAGAAATCACTTTCACTTTCAGCTTATGACAAACGGCAGCTTTTAATCAATGCACAAGGATCTAAGGACATTATATTTAGGCTATAATGATTACAAGAACATTCACTAGCTGTAGCCATGGAGTACTCTGTTGGAATGGAAATAAACTTTAATAAACAGCACTAGACTTGACTGTCTTGTTAGTTATAGGAACGCTGATAAGTAATAACTGGAATAATAATGTAAGACGGAGACATGTAGTACTGCTCAGCTTGGTCGCATATTTATTCGTCAACTCCAGAGGACATCCGGTCTCTTAATGACAGTCGCTCACCACTAGGCGGTAGCCTAGGGTAGTACAATACAACACAAGACTTATAACACGTCTTCCCTTTTGAGACATGTCTATAACTATAGTCTAGGGCTGCAAGCCAACGTTTGGGGATTCGAACGTTCGTTCGTAACGTTGGCAATCGAAGTTCGAAATTAATGGGTTCAGGTTTTTTTCTTTTTTTTTCTTCTTTTTTTTTCACGAAAAATAATTATCAGAATGTGATAGGCCTATTCAGAATATCACAGTAGTAGAGATAGACAAATACAAAATAAGTTAGGCCTACCGGTAAAGACTAACAGTTAATGGTGACCGTTAAAGTAGTTATAAAATGCGCCAGAACAACTTGGAGCGATCATGGACCGTCCTCCGCTCCAATTCCGCTCCTCTTGGGGCCACGAACCAGCCTCGCTGACACACGCTTGTTGACAGTAGAGTGAGAGCACTCTCAGCTGGGCAGACGGACTTGTTTGTCCTCCGAATAGCGAACACCCATCCACGCACCCAAAGATTAAACAGCCTTTCTCCTAAGCATGAGCAAAGATGGATTTCATTGCAAACCCCTAAAGGATCTATAATGCGATTCTGGGGTTGTTACATCGAGACCAGTTCAGCCCGAACGCGACGCGCTCCGAAAGCAGTCACCAAGTCTAATCATCATCCGTGCAACTCCGCTATACATTGAGCCTGTTCGTCAACAAACTGTGCAACATTTTCTCCGATTGGGTTGGATTTTCCAAGTGTTAGCCTAGGTGTTAATGCGGTCACGCATCAACGCGTTTTCAATGGATAAAACAGCGCATTAAACACATTTCCTACACTGTTTTAGCTGGTTAAAGGTACAGTACGTTCGATGGTTCGATGGTCCGATTGTTCGGTTTTTATTCAATCAAACGAACCATTGAAGGTTCGATGGTCCGTTCGGAAAATCCCCCCCGAAGTTCGAATCCCTAAAACAGGGCTAGATTACAGCCCTACTATAGTCACTGTTGGAGCCATTCTCAGTTCAGTTATTTTTGCATAAAGGGCGAGCTGGAAAAGTGGCATTTGACATGTGTCAGGCATGTGCCTGTTGCCAAAGTGGCATATGCTGTTGCCAAAGTGGCATATGCTGTTGCCAAAGTGGCATATGCTGTTTTGTGACTAAATGTCACCCCCTCTCGTCGCCTTAAACAATGGCACCATAGGTCCCTTTAATTAGTCTACAAATGGTAAATGGTGCATTTATATAGCGCTTTTAATCCAAAGCGCTTTACATAGATTGTGCATTACATTCACCCATTCACACACACATTCATACACCGGTGGCGGAGGAAGCCATGCAAGGCACCAACCTACTCACCGGAGGCAATTAGGGGTTCAGAGTCTTGCCCAAGGACCCTTCGACATTAACTCAGGGGGAGCCCGGATTCGAACTGGGAACCCTTCGGGATTTATACCCTTCGTGCTCTAATACCAGTTTCTCTACCCCTGAGCTATGCCGCCCCCCAGTCTACAGCTGCGTGAAGGAAGACGCCAGTAGTAGTAGAGAAACAGGTTTTCAACCGCTCGCACACACCGCTCGTGTCGTATCTCTTTAAGTTTGCACACTTAACAAAGTGCGTATTTTGAACTTTGAATCGAATCATAACTTATATTGAGCGCTTGTTTTGTTTTGAAACCATTTAGTTTACGTCAGGAGCCTGTTTTGTTTCATTGTTTACCCCTGTTTATTTGAAACGTTCACTACAACAACCCCTCTGTAATAACTTCAAGAAAATCTAAATATCCCAAGCTGTAACTTAACTATAAATCAAAATATTCCAAACCCCAACACCATACACCCCATAACACTTAACTTTTTCTCTTTTTAACTTCATCACAACCTAACTATGAAGGTGGGGTGGACTACCCATACCTTCATCTGAGTGAGGGGATTATTCTGCCCTGTGCCGGTCACTCACCTTGGGACGTTCCTCTCTCTGGCAGGATAGCGCCTCTCGGTCGCCTGGCCTCTCGGTGGTGTAGGGTCGGGCCCCACAGGATCCTGTACAGGTGTGATGTAAGGCTCAGCTGGTGAAGCAGGGATCTGTGGGTCCTCAGGTTCAGCTCCGGGCCCCTGGCAAGGTGACAAGATGACTTTGGTTGCGCCGTAAAATCCCTCTGGGGGTCTCCACAATGTAAGAGCGTGGCGAGTTGGCTCCGGCTGTCACTGTCCCTTTTTCTTCCATATCCGTGACCCAGACATGGTCACCAGGGTGCAAGCTGGCCATGTCTCGGGCTCTGTGTCTGTTATTGAACCATCTCTGCTGCTTTCCTCTCTCCCTCTCTTCCCTTTCTCTCAGTGCTTTGACATTTGGCCATTTTGGGTTGAGGCAAGACGGGAGAACCGGCACTGTGGTACGCAACTTTCTCCACATCAGTAGCTCAGCAGGGCTGTATCCATTGGCAAGTGGGGTGGCCCGATATGTCATGAGGGCCATGTACGGGTCAGTTCCTTTTTTCAGAAGATCTTTCACGGTCTTCGCCGCTCTCTCCGCTTCCCCATTGCACTGAGGATATCTGGGGCTGGACGTGGTAAGCTGTCCAGCATTGTCAGACCGCACCTCCCGAACTATGCCATGACGTGAGAATATGGACTTAAAGTGTCCGATTACTGCAGCTGCAGTGGTCGAGGTCAGTATGGCTGTTTCAATGTACCTTGAAAAGTAATCCACAATAAGCAAACTGTTTTGCCACTCAAACAGATCCGCACCAACCATCTCCCAGGGTCTGGCCGGGAATACAGTTGGCAGTAGTGTTTCTCTGGGGTTCTGTCTCTCTTTTGCACATATCTCACACTCCTCCACTACTCGCTGAAGGTGTGTGCTCAGCCCAGGCCACCAGACAGATTGCTTTGCCCGCTCCCAACACTTTGCAATGCCCAGGTGAGCAGTGTGCAGTTTTCCCAGTACATCTTTTTGTAGAGATTTTGGAATCACTAGACGTGTTCCCTTTAGCAGCAAGCCTTGTTCCACTGTTAGCTCCCCCGCATGCTTATGGTAGGGAGCACATGGGCCTGGCACTGCACCGTTTTCGGGCCAGCCACTAATACAGTACTGTTTCACCATCTTCAGCACCTCATCGCTGTCTTGGTGCTCTTTGATTTGTTTCAGTCTGTGGTCTGTGGCTGGGAGACATGACATCACTTGATGTGCATACAGGTTAATTTCAACATCCAAACTTCCATCTCCTGTAGCTCTGTCCGGTGCCCTAGACAGTACATCAGCGGTCGCAATGTTTTTGCCCGGGACATGTGAAATGAGTACCTCATCAGCCTCATCCTCAATCTCTGCACCCGTGGGGGCAACTCGTCAAGGTTCTTAGACCCCAAGAGTGGGACTAGAGTCTTATGGTCAGTTTCTATGTGGAAATCGATGCCTATCAGGAAATCAGAAAACCGCTCACATGCCCAGGTGGTGGCTAAAGCCTCTTTTTATATCTGAGCATATCTCTGCTCGGTGCTCTCGAAGCATAGGCTACCGGTTTGACCCCGCCATCTTCCTGTCTCTGGAGCAGTACAGCCCCTAGGCCATAAGATGACGCGTCCGCTGACACTGTTGTCTGAGCTCTAGGACTGTAGAGTGCCATCCCCGGTGGTTGACAGCTCCTGTTTGATGCTGTCAAAAGCCTGCTGTTGAGGCTCACCCCAGGCCCACATGTTCTTTGCGCTCAGGAGCTCTCTCAGTGGCCCTGTCTTGTCTGCTAGGTGAGGCAGGTATTTACCTAGGTGGTTGACCATGCCTAAAAAAACGCCTCACCCCCGACACATCTGTGGGCTCCTCCATGTTGATGACAGTGCTGATCTTGTCTGGGTAAGCTCGAACTCCAGTTCCGTCAATGATCTGTCCCAGAAACTTGACAGAGGGCCTGGAGAATTCACATTTCTCTTTTTTCAATGTCACACCTGCCTGTTCCAGTCGCCTCAGTACTGCCACTAGACGTGTGTGGTGCTGCGCCTGTGTCTCTGCATGGACCAACACGTCATCCATCTGGCAGACTACTCCATCCAGACCTTCCAGCAACTGAGACATTCGTCTTTGAAAATGTTCCTGTGCTGAGGAGATTCCAAAACACAGTCTGTTGAAGCAGTATCTCCCAAAAGGAGTGATGAAAGTGGTGAGTAAGGCTGACTCTTTTTACAAGGGGATTTGCCAAAATCCTGAGTTTGCGTCCAGCTTGGACTACTTGGCCCTGTCTGTGTCAAGTAGTCCAAGTGTGTGCTCCTCCGACCTCCTCTCTCTCTCTTTTGACAGAAGTGTTCAGTTTTGTAAGATCTACACATATGCGGACCTCTTTGTCTGGTTTCGGTACTGGGACCATTGGAGCACACCAGTCTGTGGGCTACTCTACTTTTGAAATCACTCCAAGCTCCTCCATACGGGCTAGTTCTTTCTTAACTTTAGGTAGAAGGGGTAATGGGACACAACGGGGTGTTGACAGGGCAAACGGTTTAGCATCTGATTTCAGCTCAATCTTGTACTCCCCCTCCATTCTACCAAGGCCGCTGAATAGTTTGGGGAACTGCTGTTTCACTGACTCCACTGTGGTCACTGACACAGCCTCGACCCTCGCAACTAGTCCAAGAGCAACACTTGCTGAACGACTTAGTAGCCCCTGTGTCAGACCTGCTACCACATACACTGCGTGCACTACACTTTTGCTGGCTGTGCTCAGTTTAGCTGTGAATTTCCCATTAATTGTGAAAGGGGACATGCTTGCTCCATATAGCTTAAGCTTTGTAGGCTGTACCACTGGTCCCTGTACTAGAGCTTTGAACTCACTGTCTGGCATGACGGTTACATCTGCCCCCATATCAATTTTAAACTGGCAGTCAAGGTAATTTACTTTCACTGTGGCAAACCATGCATTATAGGTGTCATCTGATGTCACTGTGCCTAAAAATGCTATTTGGTCCTCCTCTTCCTCACCTGCAAGCCGGATTTCCCCAACGGCCCCTGACCTACACACCTTAGCAAAATGCCCCTTCTTCCTGCACTGATTGCATGTGGCCTCTCTGGCTGGACACTGTTGCTTGCTGTGAGGGGGTGCTCTGCCACATCTGTTCTCTCTCACCCCTCCCATAGCCCCACTTGGCCTGGCTGTGGTCCTGCTGAACCTGCCTAGCAGGTCTAAATGATCTTGCCTGTGCATTAAGGACATCTACATTGCAGGGTTTCATCTGTGCAGTAATAGCATCAACATTGTAAGGGGGACTATCTGACTTGAAATTGTTTTTTTGTTGGTTTTGTTGTTTCTTTATTAATTCACTCTGGTGGAGCCGTGTGACTGCCTTCTCCAAAGTCAACTCTGAGTCCATTTGCAATTGCTCAGAGAGTCTGTCGTCTGTAATTCCAACAACGCTTATAAATTCACTGTGCAGCGCTCCATACTCACAGTGTTCAGCCAGGCAGTGTAAAGCTGTGATGAAAGAGTCTGCTGACTCCCCCACTTCTTGGTTCCTCCTGTAGAATTTTGCACGTTCAAAAATGACATTCTTTCTCACGACAAAATGTCCATCCAGTTTAGTTTTCAAGGTGTGATAGTCATTCGCCTCCTCCGCTGTCAGATGCAGCGACGTCAATATATCCTCCGCAGCGTCACCCATGGTGTAAATCAATGTATTCACCTGGTTCTCCTCTGCTTGCAGTTCAAGCCCCGAAGCAATCCTGAAACGCTCGAACCGGCGAATCCATTTTGGGCACTCCTCGGGCCGTGAAAAGTCAAACTTTGGCGGTGGGGTAACCTGGAACCGCTCCATGTTTAGTAGGCAGAGGACAACAAAGCACTGTTAGCCTGTTAGCAAGGTCTGCCGCCCTTACGGCCAGCAGAAAATAAATCCAACGTGAGTTCTTCTGTCACCACGAAAGTCACACATCCAACTGCTTACTCTCGTGATGCAGCTTCTGACACCATGTTAGTTATAGGAACGCTGATAAGTAATAACTGGAATAATAATTAGTGTTGCCCGATCCCGATCACGTGATCGGATCGGCCGCCGATATGGCCGTTTTTATAAGATCGGAGATCGGGAAAAAAATATCGAAAAAAAAAAATGTTTTTTTTTTTTTTTTCAAAAAAATATTTTCGGGGAGTACTGAAAGTTACAGGTAAGGTGAATGCGATATGAAATGTAAGCTTACCATAATCACAGTAATCCTTAATAATTTTCAATCATATTCAAGGGCTTTTGGAGAAATGAGAGACAGAGCACTGCAGAGGGAAGGTGATTGTGTCAGACTCTGTGTCCAGCTGGCAGCTGATGCCATTAAGTAGTAATTGGCCCCTTGTTAATGGATCAAAGGAAGGCAATTATGTCTCTCTGCACTGTCAACTAGCTGCTACAGATGCATACTTTTCAAGCAGACTGGTTAATTGGTTCTTAACTTATTTTGTTTCAACTTTAAAAATGGCCAATGTTTTACCAGTTTTTATATAGTTTGTTGATTATTTTTGATGCTGTAATGGTCTATTTTATTTTATTTTTTGAGATATTAACTCTTTCACAGCCTGAACGCACATTAACGCATTATTGCGCAAGAGCGGCGCAGCCTGAACGCACATATACGCACTTTTTTTCTTTTTTTTTTTTTGAAACTTCAAAGCCTTCCCCAACGTCTGACATTGTTTGGAGTGAAGAACATCAAAGGAAAGTCTCAAATCACCAGCCCAAACACAAACCAGCTGTCTCAGATCAGAGAAAATCACATCACATTACTACAACAATCACCAGACACAAGAGCTGTGGGAACCGTCTTGGCATTCTAGCCGAGTGAGAGCAATTGAGATGGCTGATTGATAAAAAGAGAGAGAGAGAGAGAGAGAGAGAGAGACACTGAGTGTGTGTGTGTGTGTGTGTGTGTGTGTGTGTGTGTGTGTGTGTGTGTGTGTGTGAGACATTGTTTGGGGTTGATAAAAAGAGAGAGAGAGAGAGAGAGAGAGACACTGAGAGACACTGTGTGTGTGTGTGTGTGTGTGTGTGTGTGTGTGTGTGTGTGTGTGTGTGTGTGTGTGTGTGTGTGTGTGTGTGTGTGTGTGTGACATTAGCACAAACACAAACAAGCTGTCCAGAATAAAGAACATCACATCACATGATGACAGCAATCACCAGACTATAAAAAGGCTGTGGGAAAATTGCCACTCGTGGGAGTAGGAGAATTGCATTGTGCAACGTGAGAGACAGAGACAGATTGTGATAGCGGAGAGATTTGAGAAATATTGATTGATTGAGAGAGAGAGAGAGAGAGAGTGTGAGAGATCGAGAGAGAGTGTGTGTGTTTGAGGAGGGAGAGAGATAGGGAGAGAGAGAGAGAGAGTTGAGGAAGTTTGAGAGTAGTTAGTTAGTGAGTATAGATTTTGTTTTTGTTTTTACAGTAAGTAGTTAGTTTTGTAGTATATAGTAGCCTTACCCTTTGTTTAGTCCATCCATTGTAGTTTGTATTATAGTAGTAGTGATAGTAGTTATAATTGTAGTTGATCCTTGTATAGTTGTAGTAGCCTAGTTGATCCATATATCCATATTGTATAGTTGTTGTAGGTGATCCATATTGTATTGTTATATAGTTACACCCTCCAGAAAAACGCGATTATGCGATCGCAGAATTTCCCGCAATAATCAATAAATGCCGCTGATTATGCAGGGGCTCGCATGATTTCACAATCCCCGCATATTCACCGCATATTTCGCATATTTCCGCGGAAAATATGCGAAATATGCGGGCATCGCTTGATTTCACAATCCCCGCACTTTTTCGCATAAAAGTATAAATTCATCGATTCACTGTTCAATCACGTTCAGACACAAAACAGAAGCAAAACAATGATGCGCTGTGAAACCCGTGGCTCCTCTGTGTGTGTGTGTGTGTGTGTGTGTGTGTGTGTGTGTGTGTGTGTGTGTGTGTGCCGTGCGATTGCGTGCACGCTGCACCGTGAGAACTGCAGGCAGACAGAGAGAGAGACAGAGATGCAGGCATAATGTAGGCTACGGTATGAGCGTTGGCCCTCGCCAACGTGACAAAATAACACACTCTTCCTCGGTCCTCAAACTTCAAGAAACGACAAATTAAAGTTTATCCTACTTGTTTTGAGGTCTCCATTGTACTCCGTTTGAAACTTTGCGTTGTTGCCGTTCAAAGCAAACGAGCACCTCTCCGAAAAAAAGTAGCACGCAGTATTCCATGGATGGATAGGAACAGCAATTGAATGCATAACATTTTAATCCCTTAAATCCCTTTAGAGAGAGCAAAACCACATAAATAAACCAGAGTTTTGCTTTAGCAGTGAGCTGTATCCTTAGCAATCACATAGGCCATAGGGTAATTATTTTTGCCTTGATGTAGCCCATTAAGGTAATTAAATTGCAGATATTTGACAGAGGTTTGCTTTTTTGCCTTGAAAACAATGAAAGGCAGTCAGAAGTCTGTTTTGCATTTCTCAATTCACTCAAGGACCCTTAAATTCGTGTTTTGACTACTTTGATGACTACTTAGTGATGTTGTGAGCTTGTAGATTGTCTATTTCCAAACAGCCAGTGTACTGTATATTAAAGTGGTTTAATTAATAGTTATCAATTTTTATTATAATATGTATATATACTGTATATAGGCTATAAATATGTTTTTTAAGTTCCTGCATATTAAGCATAATTTCGCATTTAATCGCAACTTTCACAAGTTCCCGCATATTTCGCATAGTTTCGCATTGTCATCGCATAAATTCACACAAAAACCCCGCATAATTCACCGCATAATCAAGGATTTTTGCCCGCAAAATCAAGGATTTTAGCCCGCATAATCAAGGATTTTTGCCCGCGTTTTTCTGGAGGGTCTATATAGTTAGTAGGTTGTTGTGTAGTGAGCCTGTGAGAGAGGTCTCCACGATGCCGAAATTCAAAACCAAGAGCAAGCGCCCAGCCCCACGAGCTGGACGTCTCCCTCCCCAGTCCCCTGATGCCCCTGTCCCCCCCATGGATCGTGGTCCACAACAGCGGACTATGGACCGCTACCTGCGGCCGCTTCCTCCTGCTGCCTTGCCTGGTGAGATCCAGGACGCCGCTCCAATCCAGGCTGTCCCCGCAGCGGAGCCTCCAGTCCCCGAGCCCGTCGTGCGGCGGCGCGGTGCCCGTGCTCGTCCTGCCATCCCCGCAGCGGAGCCTCCAGTCCCCGAGCCCGTCGTGCGGCGGCGCAGTGCCCGTGCTCGTCCTGCCTTGCCCGGTGAGATGCAGGACGCCGCTCCTATCCAGGCTGTCCCCGCAGCGGAGCCTCCAGTCCCCGAGCCCGTCGTGCGGCGGCGCGGTGCCCGTGCTCGCCCTGCCTTGCCCGGTGAGATGCAGGACGCCGCGCCTATCCAGGCTGTCCCCATCCCCCCCGTTCCAGTTCCACTCGCCGGCCACGCTGGGGTCCAGCCACTGCAGCGACAGCCAGAGATGTGGGCGCAGATCCCCGAGGAGGATACAGATGACGAGGAGCTGTTGTTGGCTTCGGGGGGTGAGGAGGAGGAAGCAGAGCCGCCATTACTGTGCTCGCCGCCGCTGAGACGCAGCGCCAGACAGACCCAGGATCGCGAATATGCTGAGAGCCCGTTCAGCTCGCAGTCGCAGGCTGGAGCAAGCAGCGTTAGCGATATGGATCATGTGGAGATGGAGGAGGAATGGTTTCCAAAGAGGCCGGATCGCAGGGACCATAGTGGTAAGGAGCATTTTATTGTATTTTTATAGTTTTATCGTGAAACAGACATAATTATAGGCTCCGCCGTTTCTCTATGTCTCTCCACCTCTCTCTCTCTCTCTCTCTCTCTTTTTCAAAAAAAAGAGAACAATCGCTCTCTCGCCTTTTCTCTATGTCTCTCTACCTATCTCGGTTTCACCCTCTCTCTCTTTTTCGTTCTCAGAGACCGGTCGCTCTCTCGCCTTGTCTCTAGGTCTCTCTACCTAACTCTGCTCCACCTCTCTCTCTTCTCAGAGACCGGTCGCTCTCTCGCCTTGTCTCTAGGTCTCTCTACCTAACTCTGCTCCACCTCTCTCTCTTTGGAGAGAGAGAGGTGGAGCAGAGTTAGGTAGAGAGACCTAGAGACAAGGCGAGAGAGCGACCGGTCTCTGAAACCCTGGCTCATTGACTCGTTCTATAGTTTTAGCGTGTTTTATTCTAAAGGTAACGCAGCGATGTCTTTAGAGACACGTGCGCGCGTGCACGTTGCTCGTATACAGCCAGACAAGCATGTAGTGAGAGTAGGCTACACTTCTCTCTGCTTTGACAATGTAAACGTAACTATGTTCTCTCATGTGTGTATGCGCGCGCGTGCACATGCATCTTGCACGCGTGTCCACGTTGCGTGCTCCTGTGCACGTCGCCTGTTCTCTCATGTGTGTGTGCGCGCGCGTGCACATGCATCTTGCACTCGTGTCCACGTTGTGTGCTCCTGTGCACGTCGCAGAGAGAGGGGGGGAGAGAGAGACTGTAATTGTACATTTTTGCTTTGGCAACAGTAAACTGTTTTCTCATGCCAAAGTGTGTGTGTGTGTGTGTGTGTGTGTGTGTGTGTGTGTGTGTGTGTGTGTGTGTGTGTGTGTGTGTGTGTGTGTGTGTGTGTGATGCCCATGTTACATTTTGTTGAAAATATATTCAGGCAGTGCATTCTCAGATAGATGGAGACTGTATTGTCCATTTTTGCTTTGGCAACGTAAACTGTTATCTCATATGAGAAAACAGTTTACCCTCCAGAACCGTGCTTTGGATCTCCAGTCGGATGAACCGGTGGACTGGCTCGAGCTGATCCTTACGGATGAGTTGCTCCAGCTCATCTGTGATGAAACAAACCTGTACGCAGAACAGACCATCCCCACTATTACCAAGCAAGGGTCCAGAGTCTTCGAGTGGAAGCCTGTCGGTCTAGAGGAACTCAAAGTGTGGTATGGGCTCCTCTTCCTCACAGCCATCATCGTCAAACCCGACATTGACATGTACTGGTCACTAGACGAGATGTTTGCGACCCCCTACTTTGGAAAATGCATGGGCCGCAATAGGTTTCGTCTGATACTGAGGTTCCTACATTTCCAAGACAACGAGACCGCAGATGCAGATGACAAGCTGTACAAAATCCGTCCAATCGTGGATTACCTGGTGGAAAGGTTCCAGGACAACTACCAGCCAGCTCAATCCATCTCGATCGACGAGGGAACCCTTCTGTGGCGTGGCCGGTTGAGCTTCAGAGTGTACAATCCGCAAAAGCCAACACGCTACGGGATCAAGTCGTACATTTTGGCAGAGTCAGCAACGGGGTACTGCTATAACCTGAGGGTCTACTGTGGGGACCACATGCCCTTGACTGAGACTGTGACTGGTCTGCTTGGTGACCTCGAAGGTCTTGGGTACATGTTATATCAGGATAACTTTTACAATAGCATTACCCTCTGCGAGATGCTCTTGGAGAAGAAGACCCATGTCACAGGGACACTGCGCAAGAACAGAGGAGAACCACCAGCCATCAACGCTGCCACCAACCTCGACCTGAAAGGTGGAGCGGACCGCATCGTCCGCCACAACAGAAAGGTCATGGCTTTGGCCTGGAAAGACACTAACGTGGTCAGGATGGTCACGACCTGCCACCCGGATGAGATCACAGAGGTCATGGTGTGGTCCAAGAAAGAAAAAAAAAAAGTTCCAAAAGCGAAGCCGGTCTGCGTCGTCGAATACAACCGCAAAATGAATGGCGTCGATAGGCTTGACCAGGCAATTAGTTATTACCAGATTGCCAGTAAGTCGTACAGGTGGCACAAAAAGCTGTGTGCATATCTGTTCCAGATCTCCATGCACAACGCCCATGTGCTGTACAGGGCGGCAAATCCAGAGGGCCACAAACAAACCTTGCTGGAGTTCATGTCGAGCGTAATCAGGGCCTGGACACGCCCCAGCCTGACGGTCCGACGGGCAGCCCCCCGCCTTCTCCCTGCCCCCCAAACCCATGTTGCCACCTACCACAACCCCTCTGCGTCCAAAGCGCGCCCATCGAGAAACTGCCATATGCACTCAATCATCGGTGTCAGAAAGGGAACCAGGTTTTGGTGTGCTGTATGTCAGGTCTCACTGTGCAAGGAGGCTTGTTTTGCAGCGTACCACACCAACAATAACATTCCCTTCTAAGTGAACTGGAAGCGTGAACTGTTTATTTTCATTTTTTATTTTTTTTGTGAAAAAAGTGAACTGGAAGCGTGAACTGTTTATTTTCATTTTTTATTTTTTTTGTGAAAAGGATAAAAAAATATAAAAATAAAAAATTATAAAAAAAAAATAACTCTGCCTTTTTTTTCTTTGTTCTTTACCTGAAAAGCATTACTGACAGGGTGAAATGTGCATTTTTTCTTTGTTATTTACTTGAAAAGCATTACTGACAGGGTGAAATGTGCCTTTATTCTTTATTTACTTGAAAAGCATTACTGACAGGGTGAAATGTGCCTTTATTCTTTATTTACTTGAAAAGCATTACTGACAGGGTGAAATGTGCCTTTATTCTTTATTTACTTGAAAAGCATTACTGACAGGGTGAAATGTGCCTTTATTCTTTATTTACTTGAAAAGCATTACTGACAGGGTGAAATGTGCCTTTATTCTTTATTTACTTGAAAAGCATTACTGACAGGGGCTGAAATGTGCCTTGTTCGTATTTCCTTGAAAAGCACTACAGACAGGGTGAAATGTGCCTTTATGCTTTGATATTTCCTTGAAAAGCTCTACTGAAATGGTGAAATGTGCCTTTATTCTTTTATATTTACTTGAAAAGCACTGACTGGGTGAAATGTGCCTTTTTTATGTTGATGCATCATTGAAGCCAAAAATAACCGGCTGAAAAGAGTTATGTTTGAGAGCGTCCTTTCTAGAACATGTATTCAGAGAGCTGTTTTGGAGATTACATCGCCTACAAACAGCCCTATTTCTAAACAATAGAAAATGATAGCAACTTACTACTTGGTGGATTTGTAAAGAGGGCGAATTGATCTTTCCATAGGTATATGGAAGTTGGTATATTCACAGTAGAAAGAATAGATATTCTATTTATTATACTAAAAAGTCGTTTATCTCAGAATGTCTCTTCAAAAAGGCTGTTTTCATGGCAAAACCATGCTTTATAAAGTTGCCATTTACTAGACTATAGAACAAGATACAGATTTTCTAGTTTGATGTATCGGAAAGAGCGCGAGCAGGCCTTTCCAGTCATATGGGTGTGGTGTGCAATACACTCTACAGACGATGCGTAATCGTCCCCCAAAATGAGTGAAAAATCCGGCAGTAGAGACTTAGAGCCAGATTTAAGGGGGCTGTGAAAGAGTTAAACAGGTTTTAAAAGTCCTTAAATCGTGACTTCACTGCCAAATTTCAAAGGCCACACCAAAGGTCCGCTGCACAATGATTGAGAAACACTGCACTAGTAGGCCTATATCACTATACACTACTCATAAGCTTTGTTTTTAATTTGTTGATTCAGTGCTGCACTAAGTGATAGAATGAATAGATTTTTTTTTCTTAATGCCTTGCCAAAAGATCGGATCGGGAAAGATCGGGATCGAATCGGAAGCAATAATATTTGATCGGTATCGGATCGGGAGCAAAAAAACCCTGATCGGGGCATCCCTAATAATAATGTAAGACTGAGACATGTAGTACTGCTCAGCTTGGTCGCATATTTATTCGTCAACTCCAGAGGACATCCGGTCTCTTAATGACAGTCGCTCACCACTAGTAGGTGGTAGCCTAGGGTAGCACAATACAACACAAGACTTACAACACACTGACTACTTGGAAGTTAATGACTAACTACGGATAAGAATCTAATTAATACTTACGCGTGATCATGCTGGTTAGTCGTATAGGCGTCAGTAATGTGTGAGGATTCGTATGAATTTGCTGTTCAAGTCTAAAGTCTAAAGCAGTGAAAGGTAAGATATTATCTTAACGTTTTTTTTTGTAACTTAATCATGTAGAAATGTGTCTGCTGAACCACCGTAGGTTTCAGGGTTTGTGAGCAGGAAACAGTGGGTCGGTACTCACTGTTGGTTACTTGTGACAAAGTACAAAGAAGTAATCTCCATGCTCATGAAGAAGAAGACTGCAGCTCGCAAATCAAACTATTTATTTACAGATAAATGTTATGTAAATTAAGTGTGGTAATTTGGATATTTGTTCTTCTATACAGGAGACATGGCAGGGTCCAGAGATCATGGTAGGTCACAATACTTTTATTACCCGATAGATCAGTGGTTCTCAACCTGTGGGTCGGGACCTATATAAAACACTATACTATTTAAAACATTGTCACAATATTTCTCTGTGGAACCGTGTCAAAGCAAATGTAATGCCTCAACTACTACAATCCCAAGTGCTTGTCAGGGTGGGGAGACCCCGTTTCAAATATTTTGATTATTTTGGGGGGTCCTGGCCTGTAAAGGTTGAGAACAACTGTGATAGATGAACCATCATCAACTGATATGGAAAGGAGGGAGATACATTATGTGGTTCACATTTAAAGCAACGATACATAAACATTATCATTCACTGACAGACAAGGCAGCCCTGTGCTTAAATGTATTCACAAATCTTATAGGTTTCACCACTGACAGTAAAGAAGAAGAAAATAGTGAAAATATATATATTCGTACAATTATGTCTGTATTTTCCCACAAGAAGTCATCTAAATTGAATTTGACGTAATCCTCCTTATTTCATATACAGTATGAGTGAGACTTAATGCTGAGTATTAATACTTTGTGTAGTGTCTGAAACAAAACTAGAAACGTATAGAGTTCTCAACGGGCCTGAAAATTTAGGCCTGGCCCTAACTGGGTCGGCCCGAGGCCCTACCCGACTAATTAACATACATTTTAGGCCCTACCCTACCCTAAATGTCGGGTTCGGGTATGGTCGGGTTCTCATTACTCTATCACAGAGTAATAGTAATAAAATAATAAAAAAAACATATTTTCTTTTTTCATTAAGCCCGAGGCCCTACCCGGCCCGACTTGCTAGCATACATTTTAGGCCCTACCCTACCCTCAATTTCGGGTCGGGTTTGGGTATGGTCGGGTTCTGGCAGAATTTGAGAATTCTAGAAACGTACAACTAAACTACTAAAAAGAGTTACTTCCTCTAGAGCAGGATTTCTCAAAGTGGGTGCTATGGCACCCTAGGGTGCCGTAGCACAAGTCCAGGGGTGTCTCAGAATACTTTGATAATATTTGTAATTTATCATTGTTACTTCTGTCTGAAGCAAGCATGAAGTTGAATCATGTGCGTGGTCAGGGGCGGCTCCTCTATATGGGCTAGAGGGGCTTAGCCCCTCCTATCTTATGGGGGAAATATCCCTTAAAAAAATCAAAAATAAAAAGTTTATTTTTTATTTTTTTAGAAGAAATATTATTTTTATATGCTGGTGGAACCTAAAGCAGTAACAGCATCAAAAAGTTACAAAAAACACCAAATATGTCCAAATGGGCTGAGTTCTTTTAGCCCAAGCCAGCTTTCATTGACTATCATTGAAGAATGATTGACAGCTTAGTGAGCTTACATGCCACGCCTGCTTCATATTCTTAACATTGTGGGGCTAGTTTCTGTCAGCCCAAAGAACACGCCCAGTTCTTTGACATCACTGTGTGATTATCGTTGAGCTGGGTGATTGACAGCTGGCATGCCACGCCTGCTTCATTTAGTCCCTGTTTGGGCTAATTTCATTCAGCCCGTAGGACGTGCCCACTGCAGTTCCACCATGTGACTGGCTTTTAACCAATGTCTGATGTCTGTGTTTGAGGAAGAGAAATACAATGTCGCGGGACAATTCAAATGGACTTATTATTTACTTTTTAATCTTGCTGGAGAAAATAGAAGTCAAGAGACTGGTGGTGCAAATACAAAAGGAAAGACCACAAAATCATACATTTGGTGTGAAATGCTTGCCTTTTGGAGGAGAGTGCACAGTGGACCCAGTCATTCTAAAGGTATCGTGAATTTCATTTATCTGACAAAGTTAAGAATGGTCGCTGCTTTAATAACATTGGAAATGTGCTGTGGATTAAGCTGCCTGTCTTTAGATGCTGTTGTCAACGTGACTGCGTGCCTGTGTGTGTGTGTGTGTGTGTGTGTGTGTGTGTGTGTGTGTGTGTGTGTGTGTGTGTGTGTGTGTGTGTTTGTTTTGATTCGTGTCTGTACCGCGTGCGTTTGCGTTGGTACCGCTCGCACGCGCGTTAGTGTGTCACACAGTGTGTGTGTGTCTGTTTGTTTTGATTCGTGTCTGTACCGCGTGGGTTCGCGTCGGTATTGCGCGCATTCGTGCGTGTGTTTGTGTCAGTGGCGTGGCACGGTGAAGAGAGAGAGAGAGAGAGAGAGAGAGAGAGAGAGAGAGAGAGAGAGAGAGAGAGAGAGAGAGAGAGAGAGAGAGAGAGAGAGAGAGAGAGAGAGACTTTAAAAGCAGTTATATGGAAAGGGAGACAGAGATTATTTTGTATCATAATGTAATGCTTTGGCAATATAAGGTCCACCTCAAGCTGTAATAATCAAACCTTTTCATTAGTTGTCTGGTTCTGGTCTTATATTTTGTTTAAAAAGTACATGATGTTCTTGTGTGACCCTTAATTTAGGATTGTGTTATTCCTATGCTTAAAATGATGAGTATTGTCAACTCCACCAATAATGATGATAGTTATCTGCACATACAAACATAATGTTCACTGGAGCAGTGGAACCCCTGTTTGTTGTGGGCACTTCTGTTCATGTGCATCTCTTGCTATAACAAAGTATAGATACAGTAGGCCTACAGTAGTGTCATTGCTGTAACTGCATCTGGAATGTGATGTTGCTGCAGGGTGAACTATGGCTAGCATATAGTATAATATGATGCTGTTGCTGCAGAGTGAACTATGGCTAGTAATAGTATATAGTGTGATGGATTTATTGATGTAGCAGAGTGGCTCACTGCCTCAGCCTGATAGCCTCAAAAGTCTAGTATTTCCCTCAGTCCATAGGGATATCCCTTTGGATCAATGGTTAAGATATTGGACTTCCACACGCGGGATACCCGAGTTCGAATCCCGGGCGTTACATTAGCCCTACCACCCAAAATCACCAAGAGCCGCTACTGTGCGTGGTGTTCTTTATTTGTATCATTGCAATGTCCTTTCTGGACAAACAGGATATAGTTTGGTACACTAAAAACAAGAGTTGAAACAAAGTCAACTGGGAAAGCAAATAGTTAACAACAGGTGGGTTATCAGGGGGCATCTCTGATACGTTTGGGGAGTACATGTAAGTAAATGCAGTACAAGGGCAAAGTGTGTGGGTGCATGTGCGTGTGTGTGCATGCGTGTGTGCGTGCGTGTGTGTGCGTGCGACTGTGCGTGCGTGCGTGCGTGCGTGCGTGCGTGTGTGTGCACATGCGGTGGGTGGGTGTCATTGTAAAGTGTTGGTTACATCACTGCATGTCTTCCTAATTATGATTACGTTTAAATGAACAGTAATTCATGTCACTAACTGTGTCTTTTCTTTACTCCAGGTGATTTTAAACTTGTCACTGAAGGCATTGCTCTGGGTTATCATGGTGAAAGTGTCACCCTCTCCTGTCACCTCTCTCATGGGACCAGCGCGTCTTCCATGACAATCAGCTGGTTTAAGGAGTCAGAGTGTATTTACCTGTATAAGAATGGTAAGGTGATAGAGGGGAGGGGCTACGAGGGCAGACTGACCCTGAACATCCAGGAGCTGCAGAAAGGCAATGTGTCTCTGACACTGAGAGACTACAGAGATACAGATGATGGATTTTACATCTGTCAGGTCAAACATGGAGAACAGGAGAAGGAGATTGCTGTGGGATTAACATGTAAGTGATCTACTGTCACTGTACATTATCATTAACCGTGATATTGTCACTGTCAGGTGGAAACCTTGTCCATGTTCAAAACTGTTATTTTTCAGGAAATGGAAAAAAGAACATCTGTTCTAATGAATGTAATCTAGTTATTATTTAGTCACAAGCTATTTTTAATACTTTTCATTGGTTCAATATTTATAAAACCCACAGATATATTTATCCTGTATAAGGATAAATATGGACTCCGAACAGGAGTTAACTCATCTAGTGCCTTTCGCGTGATGTCACGCAATAAGTACTAGAGTACGTATAGTGCCGAATGCGCGATGTCTCGCGAAAAGTAATATATTACTGTAACGGCGAGTAAAAATACCTAGTACAATGGCCGACGCTCCGGAGACGAAATCCGCGCTGATTTGTCATCATCACGGCTCCACGAGCACACAATAGTCATCCCATAACATTGAGGTGGACGGCCGATCTCATCTTTAATGTCCATTATCTCAAAACAACACTTTAGAAGCGAAGATGGAGGCAGATGCTCGCTTATAAAACACATGTATAAACGCTCCTATGCAATCCAGCATGGCACCACGTAAACAATGATCGGTTCCGTCGCAGGATCCGATGACGTCAGACCGGAAGTACTTCCGGTCTAGACTTCTGGCCTTCAAAATAAGACAATGGCCGTTAATGGGGCCGGGAGGGGGCACTCTGGACCCCCTAATCCGTTAATGTCCTGGGCTCTGGATGAGTTAAGTGGCTCTGTACTTGTACCACCTTTTTCCCTCTAACCAAAAATAGTCAAAGAGATTTGGTGTAATGTTCCCCCTAGAACATGGATGTTGGGGGTTTAAGTGGTTTAGCACTGTCACTTTCACAATATTTCAAAAATAGCAAAAACAGACGATCTAGAAAGCTCTCTTGAGCTTGTAGATCCACTATTTTTGATACTTTTGAGTGACATTGTAGTATAATGAAGTAAAGGTGGTTGCACACTACTGCGTTTTTCGGGCCGAAGATCGGAGTGAATTTCGGAGCGCGTGAATAAAAAAATCAACCTCACGTTATGTCAGTCACGTTTGCACACTGCCGCCCGTTTCGCGCACCACTCGGTCCCTTGCTCTCTCTATCTCTCTCTCTCTCCTTGCCCTGAAAAACGCATTTCGCAAACGAAAAACGCAGCAGTGTGCAACCAGCTTTAGGCATTAATTTACAGAAAAAAAAAAGAAAGGAAAGTTAAAGTACAGAGATACAAGGTTTCTGCCCGACAGCAACGATATGTAGGATATAATTATGTAATCATGTTTATCTATTCCCAAATTACCTCTTGTACTAATGTGTGCTGTTTAATACAAAATAAATAATTGTAACAATGTAAATGTAATGTAAATGACTCCACCAACTATTGCAGTATTGGACTCTATCATAGAGTTATCAACAAGCCTGAAAATGAAGGCCTGGCCCTAACTTGGCCCTAACTGGGCTGACCAGTAATAATGAACATACATTTTAGGTCCTACCTGGCCCGTAAATGTCGGGTCGGGTTAGGGCAAGGTTCTACTCTATCATAGTGGAACTCTACTCTATCATAGTGGTATTATTCTATAACAGTGACTGACAGTCAGGGCTCTATTTTCATTGTCTTAAGTACCAGCACTTTTGCCATAACTTAAGACTTGGAGGCGTGACAAATGCTGTTTGGCTGTTCTGAGTGGCCAAACAGCATTTGCCAGGCATCCAGATCTTAAGTTAGTTAATGCATAAAAACTGGTACTTAAGACAATCAAAATAGAGCCCTAAGTCTCATATCAATGAGCAGCTCCAGTCATGTTGCTGCTGGTAAACTGAGAAACTGGTTGGGAAGTGTAACCACTCTCACTGTCCACGGTTTATATTTCACATATTTTGTATTATTGAGTGAGTCAAAATCAATCTTCTGTGTTTACATATTGCTCTAACATGCACTCTCCCTTAACATACTGTATACAGAAACAGAATGCATGTTAACACCATAGACTGTATAAATGATGGCATACTGAGGAAGATTAAATGAATGAATCAGAAGATTATTATGGAGAATAAACGTAATTCCTGACTCCTGAGTAGTGTGGAGGTGAACATTTTGTGCATACATTAAAAATATGACTATTTAATGTCTCACGGTTGGTTAATAATAAATGCCATGGACTTTGATTCAAGTACTACTGAACCCCTTTCTTGTTTTACCATAAACCAACCTGTCATAGCAAGCAGAAAGACAAACAAACAAACAAACAAAACACTCTTAATGTATACTAGCGTAGAATTGTATCTCTAAGCTGACGTTTAGTCATTAAATTGCAATATTGAAAAGAATGCTGAATCATCATGATTTATAAGGCAAGATATTATATTGTATAATAATTGAGATAGTTGTTATTTTATCCCATTCTATTATTGATTTCCATATTACAGGTTCCAATTAAAACATTATTAATAATCTTTCTGTTTGTGAAGTATCAGTTTTCTAATTATTCCAACCATGTGTTTTCTCTTTTCATGAATAATGAATGTGAACTAGACCGTAAGTATCAAATCAATCCTTCATGTAGATCCAATGTTTTACATCATGTTTTCACCATAGCAGAATACAAACTGAATGATTCTAAACCAATTAAACCCTCTATAGGGATATTTCACATAAAAAAATAAAAAATTAAAAAAAATGTCATTTTATCATCTAATCAGGCTTTTATGAACACCTTGAACAGTTTTTAATTTGCTTAATTCAGTATTTGGATATTTGATTCAAATGTTACCAGGCCCTCCTCCTCCAGGGCTTCTCCCCATACACACCCATTGTAACTTCAAACTCCATTTTAACCATGATAGATTAAAAAATAAAAATAAATGAAAAAGGTTATTGAAAAAAAAAAAAAACACAAAAAAAAACAGACCACGGTATTAGGAGGCTAGTATGAGCCACCAGAAAACAAATGTGTTTTTAATGAATCTATAATGGTTAAAATGGAGTTTTGTTCCCAAAAGCGATACAATACAATTTTTTTTAAAAGTGAAATATCCCTTTAATGAAACAGATCTGAGTTAACTCTGTAATTGGACCCCTTTCTCCCTATACAAATCTCTTAGTTAAAAAAAAAAAAACAGCCAAACTACAAGCTCACCGCTTATTGCGGTGCAACGTGTTGTGAGCTTGTATATTGGCTATTTTTTGGCAAATTGGAGTTACATTGTAGTGATTAAGTAGATTAAGTAAGGCATTAAAGTACAAAACAAATCTAATCCAGAGATACAAGATTCTGCCTGACAGCTTTTTGAGGTATTACTTTTCTAATTATTCTAACCATGTGTTTTCTCTTTTCATGAATGTGAACGTGAACTAGGGTGTAAGTATCAAATCAATTTTACTTCATGTAGATTCAATAGATCAAAGTGTTTTATAAAGTTGTTATTAGAATGCTGAATCATTATTAAGCAAGCTATTATTTTGTATAATAATTGAGTTAGTCGATGCATTTAACCCATTCTGTTATTGTATTCCATGTTTCAGTTTCAGGGCCGGTTCTAGGGGGATCAGGGGTGGGCAGAGCCCTAGGTGGTGGTTGGGGATAGGGCCTTTCTGTGTGGAGTTTGCATGTTCTCCCCGTGTCTCCTATGGTAGATACCCTCACAAAAACATGCAGTAATCCTGGTCTCTATATTGCCTCCCCCTGGCCAGCCGGGGCGCCTGATGGAGGGAAAAGGAACTGGTTGGAATAACGCGTTCCTTCCACGCGCTACGTCCAAACCGGGGAAATCACCCGTCAGGTGAAAAGAAGCAACTTGGACTACTCATGCATTGAAGGAAGCATGAGGTCAGTCCGTTGTCTCCCCAGACGCGGCAGAGGGAGAGCAGAGCCCAGGATTACATAGGCAATTGGCACTGGGTGAAAAATGGGTTACAAAATCGTGGGATAAAAATTTTGAAAAAAAAAAGACCAAAATACGGCCCTGTGTGTCAAAGCAGTTCCCGATGTAGTCTGACAAATGTGATTACATTCCAATCTCACAGTTAATAGCAGATATAAATGATGGCATACTGATTCAGATTCAGATTCAGATTCAGATTCCTTTATTTACCATTGTGTATCACACATAGGAATTTGCTTTGGTAACATACCAGTGTGCATTCAATATTTTTTTCACAGATAACATGAAAAACAACAAACACAAAACAACACCGTGCAGAAATAAATAATAAATAATATAAATAAAGTGCAGTAGTGTTCAATAGTGCAACATATTGCTGATGTCCCTAAGGGGCAAGGGAAAAAGGGAAACCAGCGTCATCCAGCAGCCTGGCAGCTGAGGGGAAAAAACTGTTTTTGTGGCGCTCTGTCTTGGCCCCTAGGTGCCGCATCCTTCTCCCAGAGGGGAGCAGGGTGAGGAGGCCGTGACCAGGGTGGGAGGGGTCGGCCATGATCTTTCTTGCCCTCCTCAGCGCCCTGGAGTCGTGCAGGGACTTGAGGGAGGGCAGGGGACGGCCAATCACCCTCTCTGCAGAGCGTATCACCCGCTGCAGCTTGACCAGGTCTTTTGCGCATGCAGCGGGGAACCAAGTGATGATAGAGTGAGTGAGGATGGACTCTATGATGGCCGTGTAGAACTGCGTCATCATGGCCCTCGACAGTCTGTATTTACGCAGCTGCCGAAGAAAGTACATCCTTTGCTGGGCCTTTCTCAGGAGGGCAGTGATATTGAGTTCCCACTTCAGGTCCCTGGAGATGATCATCCCCAGGAACTTGCAGGACTCAACATAGTCCACCTGAGTGCCACCCAGCATGATGGGAAGGGGCGGGGCTGGGTCCTTCCGGAAGTCCACCACCATCTCCACTGTCTTAAGGGCATTTAGCTCCAGGTTGTTAATTTCACACCAGCTTCGCAGCCGCTCGATCTCCCCCCTGTAGGCCGACTCGTCCCCCTTGGAGATGAGGCCCACCAAGGTGGTGTCGTCAGCAAACTTGAGGAGCTTGACCGACGGGTGGAGGGAAACACAGCTGTTGGTGTACAGGGAAAACAGTAGTGGGGACAGGACACAGCCCTGCGGGGAACCGGTGCTGGTGGACCTGGAGCTGGAAATGTTCTTCCCCAGCTTCACCCGCTGCGACCTGTTGGTTAAAAAGTCCGTAATCCACTTGCGAGTGGAGGCAGGCACTTGCAGCAGGGACAGCTGGTGCTCCAGGATGGATGGTAGGATGGTGTTGAAGGCCGAACTGAAGTCGACGAACAGGATCCTGGCATAGCTGCCGGTAGTGTCCAGATGTTTTAGAGTGTGGTACAGAGCCATGTTCACGGCGTCCTCCGTGGATCTATTCGCTCTGTACGCGAACTGCAGCGGGTCCAGCACAGGATCAGTAATGCCCTTCAGATGGGCCAGGACAAGGCGCTCCAGGACCTTCATGACCACAGAGGTCAGGGCGACGGGTCTATAGTCATTTAGGCCTGTGACCTTGGCCTTCTTGGGGACGGGAATGATGGTCGAGGCCTTGAAGCATGCTGGTACCTGACCGAGCTCCAGCGAGGTGTTAAAGATGTTGGTGAACACCGGGGCGAGCTGGTCAGCACAGTGCTTCAGGACGGAGGGGGAGACAGAATCCGGGCCGGACGCCTTCCGGGGGTTCTGGCTCCTGAACAGCAGCTTAACCTCTCTCTCTGTGACAGTGAGAGGTGGTGGGGTTGGGGGGGAGAAGAGTGGTTGTGTCCGGGGGGGGTGGAGGGGGAGGGCAGGGGGGAAACTCTCCCTCTCAAAGCGGCAGTAAAACTCATTGAGCTCGTTGGCGAGAGGGAGGTTGTCAGACGCCTGTGGGGACCTGGACTTATAGTTGGTGATGGTTTTAAGTCCTTTCCAGACAGAGGAGGAGTTCCCCTCAGAGAGCTGCTGCCGCAGTTTCTCCGAGAAGCGGTGTTTCGCCTCCCTCACCGCTTTAGCAAACTCGTACTTGGCTCGCCTGAACAAGGCCACGTCGCCGCTACGCCTGGCCACCTCCTTCTCCGACCGCAGCCTCCTGAGATGGGCTGAAAACCAGGGCTTGTCGTTGTTGTAGATCTTCCTGTAGCGGAGGGGGACACACACCTCCTCGCCGAGGCTGATGAATGATGTCACAGTGTCCGTGTATTCATCCAGGTTGTTTCCAGCCTCAGGCCCCGCCCACTCAACAAAGTCCTGGTCACAGCCCGCACTCTCCAGCCAGGCACAGAGTCGCTCACTTGCCTCACTGGACCACACTCTGAAACTCCGCACTACAGGTTTTGATATTTTTAATCTCTGCCTGTAGCGAGGGATCAGATGGATGAGATGGTGATCACCCCTGCCCAGAGCAGCACGTTGGACAGAATGGTATGCCTGCGGGATGGTACAGTAGCAGTGATCAAGAATGTTCTCACCCCTAGTAGCACATGTGACTTGCTGTCTGTATTTAGGGAGAGCCCGACTCAGATGAGCCTGGTTGAAGTCCCCAAGCACCACAGCAAAACTGTCCGGGTATTTACGTTCCGCCCCCGTCAGCTGTTCTGCTAGTGTATCCACTGCTGCGGTGACGTCAGCATCCGGAGGAATGTAAACACACACGAGGAGGAACGCGTTAAACTCACGGGGAGAATAGAATGGGCGACAGAGGATGAAAAGCATTTCAATTGCAGGAGAACAGTGTTGTTGCAACACTGTCACATCAGAGCACCAGCGGTTGTTCACAAAGAACATTAATCCTCCTCCACTTGACTTCCCAGCCGCAGCGAAGTCTCTGTCACAGCGAAACGCGGAGAAGCCATCTAACTGTACAGCCCCGTCTGGGACTGTCGCCGTCAGTTTTGTCTCCACGAACGCGAAAACAGCCGTGGATTTGAAGTCATTCTCCCGTGAAACAAGCATCCGGAGTTCATCCATTTTATTGGGTAAAGAGTTCACGTTGCAGAGGAATATACCTGGCAGCGGTGGACGCGAACTTCTCCGCCGTAGGCGAACCAGACAACCTCCTCGCTTCCCCCGTTGTCTTCTGGTCCAACGTACAGCGCTGGCAAAGAACGCTGTCCCCCTCAGCAGAATATCCAGTACATCCGTGGAACGGGTGAGTAATGATGGTAAAATGTCCAGTGGGGTAGAACACCCAATGTTCAGCAGCTCTTCTCTTGTGTAAGAAGGCTCACACGACACGTACAACACGAATAACAGACAGAATGCAACACACGTAGTCACCATAGCAGCCCTGGCCGGCGCCATCTTGGACTTCCCAGATTACATTCCACTGAGCCACTTTCTTGTTCTACTATAAACCTACCTGTCATACAGTAGCAAGCAGAAAAACGAACAAACAAACAAAACACTCTTAATGTATACTATAGTGTAGAATTTATCTCTAAGCTGACCTTTAGTCACTTCACAAATTAAATTACAATGTTGAAAAGACTGTTGAATCATGATTGATATGAGGCAAGATATCATGTTGTATAATAATTGAGATAGTTGTTATTTTATCCCATTATATTATTGATTTCCATATTTCAGGTTCCAATTAGAACATTATTAATAAACTTTCTGTTTGTGAAGTATCAGTTTTCTAATTATTTCAACCATGTGTTTTCTCTTTTCATGAATGATGAACGTGAACTAGCCTGTAAGTATCAAATCAATCCTTCATGTAGATCCAATGTTTTACATCAAGTTTTCACCATAGCAGAATACAAACTGAATGATTCTAAACCAATGAAACCCTCTATACTTAAAGGGATATTTCACATTAAAAAAAACTTTAGGTCATTTTATTATCTAATCAGGCTTTTATGAACACCCTGAACAGTTTATTTTTTATTTGCTTAATTCAGTATTTGGATATTTGATTCAAATGTTACCAGGCCCTCGGCGTCTCCCCATACACACACATTGTAACTTCAAACTCCATTTTAACCATGAAAAAATATAAATAAATTAAAAAAGTTACAAAAAAAAAAAAAGGCCTGCAGTATTAGGAGGCTAGTGTGAGTCAACAGGAAAAAAATAGTGTTTTTAATGAATCTATCATGGTTAAAATGGAGTTTGGAGTTACAATGTGTGTGTGTATGGGGAGAGGCCCTGGGCCTGGAGGGCCTGATAACATTTACATCAAATATCTAAATATTGAAAGAAGCAAATTAAAAACTATTCAGGGTGTTCCCAAAAGCCGATACAATTACCAAAAGTTTTTTTGAAAGTGAAATATCCCTTTAATGAAACAGATCTGAGTTAACTCTGTAATTGGACCCCTTTCTCCCTCTATACAAATCTCTTAGTAAAAAAAAAATGCCAAACTACAAAATCACAGCTTATTGCGGTGCAACGTGTTGTGAGCTTGTATATTGGCTATTTTTTGGCAAATTTGGAGTTACATTGTAGTGATTAAGTAGATTAAGTAAGGCATTAAAGCACAAAACAAATCTAATCCAGAGATACAAGATTCTGCCTGACAGCTTTGTGAAGTATCAGTTTTCTAATTATTCCAACCATGTGTTTTCTCTTTTCATGAATGTGAACGTGAAGGGTGTAAGTATGAAATCAATTTTACTTCATGTAGATCCAATAAAAGTGTTTTATAAAGTTGTTATTAGAATGCTGAATCATTATTAAGCAAGCTCTTATTTTGTATAATAATTGAGTTAGTCGATGCATTTAATCCATTCTGTTAATGCATTCCATGTTTCAGTTTCAGGGCCGGTTCTAGGGGGATCAGGGGTGGGCAGAGCCCTATGTGGTGGTTGGGGATAGGGCCTTTCTGTGTGGAGTTTGCATGTTCTCCCCATGTCTCCGAGGTCAGATACCCTCACAAAAACATGCAGTGATCCTGGTCTCTATAATGCCTCCCCCTGGCCAGCCGGGGCGCCTGATGGAGGGGAAAGGAACTGGTTGGAATAACGCGTTCCTTCCACGCGCTACGTCCAAACCGGGGAAATCACCCGTCAGGTGAAAAGAAGCTACTTGGACTACTCATGCATTGAAGGAAGCATGAGGTCAGTCCGTTGTCTCCCCAGGCGCGGCAGCCCAGGATTACATAGGCAATTAGCACTGGGTGAAAAATGGGTTACAAAATCGTGGGATAAAAATTGTGGGGAAATACCAAAATAGGGCCCTATGTGTCAGCAGTTCCTGATGTAGTCTGACAGATGTGATTACATTCCAATCGTCTCAATCCTATTTATTTATATAATTATTCCATTAACATAAGCTCTTCCTTAACATACTGTACACAGTCAGAAACAGACAATAAATGCGAATAAATTATGACGTTCTTGGTCCATATCATCCTCCAACTTAACACTTTCGTTAGCCCACAAAACATGCAGCAGCAATGCTGGTGTTATTATGAAAACACTGAAGACGTGCGCTCTCTCTATCTTTATGTGTGTGAATGTGTGCGCGCACGTGCGCACGTGTGTATGTGTGTGTTATTTTGTATAATAATTGAGATAGTCTATTCATTTAACCTATTATCGCATTCCATATTTCAGGTTATTAAACAATTTGCAAATTATTAATAATCGTTCTGTTTTGTGAAGTATCAGTTTTCTAATTATTCCAACCATGTGTTTTCTCTTTTCATGAATGATGAACGTGAAATAGCCTGTAAGTATCAAATCAATCCTTCATGAAACCCTCTATACTTAATGAAAAAGACTGTAATTGGACCCCTTTCTCCCTCAAAAAAAAAAAAAAAAAAAAAAAAAAACTACAAGCTCACAGCGCAATGCTTTGTGAGCTTGTATATTGGCTATTTTTGCAAATTTGGAGTGACATATAGTAGTATGATGAGGTAAGGATTAATGTACAAAAAAAATCCAGAGATGCTAGGTTTCTGCCTGACAGTGACAATATGTATAATTATGTAATCATGTTTATCTCTTCATGTATGAATTACTCTGTGCTTTGGTAATGGCTAATGAGTGTTTAATGTAATTTAAGTCTTCATTCTTTTTCCATATCACTGATTGTTGATATTTATGATTTGATTCGAGACATTTTGATCATACGATTTACAGGTTAGATTAAAGATGCACGCTGTAACTTTCATGTATTCAGAGATTCAAACCCAGGTACTCTGAGCAAGTGCTGGCATTTTTTTTAAATAACACTGCAGCTTGTGTGATCTTTAAAGTGAATGGCAGACGATATTTGATTAAAGTAACGCCCAAACACACCCGTGACTAATTCAGGGACGCGTTATTGGAAAGGACACCCGGGCTCCAGGGAAACCCCGCCCACCGAAGCTTTTGATTGGCTGAAGCGGAGCTAGGGAGCGCTCAATGGTAGTCGCTTGGACAGGGCGTTTATCGTGGGCTTGCCCAGGCCTTACGGCCTGGGCATAAATATAACGATTGCATTCACCACGGCTTCGTAACTCGCGCGGCGCTCCGCCGGCCGCGCGGCCCTGGCCCGCTCTTCGCGGCCACTCGCGCCTGCGGCGCTCGGGGCCGAAGAGCAGGACCAAGGTCCGCTGGCCTTCGCGCCGCTTGCAGTGTCGTGGACAATCGAGCGGCTCCGTCTGGAGCCCGGGTGTCATTTCCAATGACGCTTCAGGGACAGTTTACTGTCAGGCCCGGATTTATATGACATGAGGCCCCTGGGCAAGGGGAAATGAAGAGGCCCTCGTGCGCGCGCAAAAATGCCAACTCCGGTCCACCTGACCACACCGTGACCTCACCTCCGGACCGACCTGTGCATAATCTGACTGTGTATCCTCATTGGCTCATTGCAAGGGTCTAAAGTGGATACAGAAGTGGGGTGTGTGTGCATGTGTGTAGCCTATGTGTGTGATTCCAGCCGTGCGCGATTCCAGCCCTTGCCGACAGCTTACCGAGCGTTTCTATATCTATAGCAGCTCTGTCACTCAATTATTAATTAATATTGGATATTGTGTAACCTAAACTTACAGCTGTGTCCACTTAAAGGCAAGCCATCAGCGCACTGATCAGCATGCCTTGCGCTGGATGCCGTGCTAAAAAGTTAAACCTCTCATATAGCTCCATCGCGCATATGTTCACTGTAGGCTACAGTCTGTACGGTGGGGGTCCATTTCTCTCTCTTTTTCTGTCGTTCTCTCTGCCTCGCGGCGCTGTCTATATCTATGTGTGTGTGTGTGTGTGTGTGCGTGTGTGTGTGTGTGTGTGTGTGTGTGTGTGTGTGTACACGCGCCTATATGTGCGTGCATTCCGAATCCTGCCTTCCTCCTCCCGTCTGCCTGTCTGTTGTGTTGTGAGAGAAGTTGAACTCATTCATTCATAAAATAAAAATGCTTACAGTAGCCTACAAGTTTGAAGTAGCATAGGCTTAGTTGACAACTGTGTTTACTGCTGCTATTGCATATTTAAGTTCATTTATTATTAGAGCGTCCTCCTCTCGTTCAGCACAACGCAGCGAATCACCGATTCATAAAAACAAAAGGAAAAAAGACGGACATTCTGTAGGCTTGAATCCATTTCTGTGATCTAAGAAAACTGAGAATAGCCTACCAGGCAATATGAATAATTTGACATTATGGAAGATGCGGTTGGCTGTTGCGGTTGGTTCTGTAAATTGGATGATATAATGCAGTTGGATAATGGTTGATGAATTTTGCGGGCGGATTTGGATGACGCTCAGAGCCTATCACGCACCTAGTGTGGTTGTGTCTGTGTGCGGGCGTGCGTGCGTGTGTGCGTGCTTGCAGCGAGAGGGGAAAATCATTAGTTCCCGCTCTCGTGCACAATTATAATTAAAAACAAATGTAATATTGGCTATGTATCGGGGATGCATCCTGGTGAAATATCTGGCAGTGTGTGATCCCTTGTCGGTGATCTGTCGGTGATCAATCTTGTCGGGGAAAAACCACAACGAGCCGATTTCAAGAAAGTCAATCGTTCAGTGTGAAATACTCTAATGATCTGATGCCTCGCCGACCACGCAAAATCGTACAGTGTATTCGAGCCCTTAGACTGCACTAAGCTTTCAGAGCCAGCTACATGCAGTGCGGCCAGCAGAGCAGAATCTCTCAATGTTATTACCATAATAAAACAAAATGTACTGTAACCAAACACAAATATCACTTTATTTGGATTGCAATACTTTAAAATTTCATCATAAAAAATAATAATAATAAAAAAAAAAATCACCACACCCATAATAGCAACATGGGCATTGGTCACACCTCCACATCTTAATATAAGTAATAAGACCTGCTGTTAATTAAGACCAAAACATGGCCATGTGTGTCAGAGCAGTTCCTGATGTAGTCTGACAGATGTGATTACATTCCATTCATCACAATCCACCCTATTTATTTACATAATTATTCCATTAACATGAGCTCTTCCTTAACATACTGTACACAGAATTATTTTTTAATTGGAACCCTGAAATGTAACATTTTGATTTAATTCAAACGCATTTAGTTATATACTCATCTTAACTTCATGAACCTAAATACAAATACTTTGGACATAAAAAATACATTACTACTATACTAGTCATTAAGCTACTAATATAGACTGACGGAATTAAAGCAGGTCATGGTTGTAATTGTAACAGCTGAAATCAATAATATATCAGTATTCCGTTATTAACCTGCGGGCCGCATTAAGTGAAGCTGGGGGCCGCATGTGGCCCCCGGGCCGCCAGTTGCCCATGTATGCTCTAAGCTGACGTTTAGTCACTTTTCAAAAGTAATTAGATTGTTATTAGAATGCTGAATTATTATAGTTATTTTGTATAATAATAGAGTTAATTAATTTAACCCATTCTGTTATTGCATTCTAAGTTTCATGTTGCTTAACAATTAGAAAACTAGAAAAGAAAATTTCGAAGAAATGTTAAGTGTGCCTGCAGCTCGCTAAGTGTGTGCAACCTTGTATAGCAGTTGGTGTTAGCATTAGCATTTTGCATTAACATTAAAATCATTATTAGAATTTTTTACTTCAGCATTTTTATCATTAGCTTTAACATTAACATTTTTTTAGCATTAACATTATCATTGATTTTTTTCCTTTAAACATTAGGCATTTGTTAACATTAGCAATTGATAGCATTAGCATTAGCATTTTTAGCATTTGTTAGCATTTGCATGTGTTAGCATAGCATTAGCATATTTGTTAGCATTAGCATGAGCATGTGTTAGCATTAGCATTTGATAGCATTATCATTTGTTAGCATTAGCATTTGTTAGCATTAGCATTTGTTAGCATGAGTATGTGTTAGCATTAGCATGTGTTAGCATTAGCATTAGCATTTTTTAGCATTAGCATGTGTTAGCATTAGTATTTTAGCATTAGCATTTGTTAGCATTAGCATGTGTTAGCATTAGCATTTGTTAGCATTAGCATTTGTTAGCATTAGCATTAGCATTAGCGGTTAGCCGTTGGGACTGTGGGACCACCCACTGAGTTTGTGACCAGTAACGTTTTGGGAAGTGGAGACATGGCTGTTTAGGAAGGCAGAGGGGGCGGGGCTTAAGCATTTACAAATAGTTCCTATTTGCCATTTAAGTACACACAGCGAGTTTCGAGACGGTACCATGCTGCAAACTGGAGATAAAGCTGTTTAAAGATAGGGGCGGGGCTTAAGAGGGGCGGGGCTTAAGTAATAAGTCCCTATTGGCCATTTAAGTCCAGACACCAAGTTTCAAGACGGTACCATGCTGTGAACTGGAGTAGTGGCTGTTTACAACCCAGCCAATAGGAATACAGAGGGGGCGGGGCTTAATCAATTACAGCTCATCCCTATTGGCCGGAAAAAGACCAAAGTTGTGTGTGCATTTTAAAGTTTAAATCACGTTGCTAGGCAAAAGTATGGCAGGGTTATGTGGCCACAAAGTTTTTTTTTTTTTTTTTCGGAGTCCCCCATTCAAAGTCACTGGGGGTTTTTGAGCGTAGTTTTTTACGAATTACGTTGCCATGGTAACGCGGATCGGAAAGAAAAGTAATAGCACACCATTCCCGGCCGAGCCGCACATTTTGATGTATATATTGCGGGGGTGGCGTAAATTGTGCGGCAGTTATTATGTGCAGAAAGACTTACTTAAGTATGGCGGATTACAATAAGTGTTTTGCCATTGCATTGCATGGCAGGCACACTTAATTATTAGTAATCTTTCTATTCGTGAAGTATCAGTTTTCTAACCATTCCAACCATGTGTTTTCTCTTTTCATGAATGATGAATGTGAACGTGAACTAGTTGGTGAGTATCAGATTTACATCAAGTTTTCACCATAACAGAATACAAGCTGAAGGAGTCTTAACCAATTAAACCCTCTACAGACCTGAGTTAACTCTGTACTTGGACCACTGTTTCCCTCTACACCACATTTCTCTGTTAAAAATAGCAGATCTACAAGCTCACAGCGTATGGCGTTACGATGCGTTTAGAGCTTGTACAGCTGACGTTTTTGTTGGGGTTCAGTTGTTTACATTTCACAGTGAATTGTAGCTATATCCTACATTGCCTGACGTTTTAAAGTCTAATGTTTTCTTAAGAGGATAGTTCTTTTTTTGTTTTAATTAACATAACCCCAAATAATTACATAAAATGTAAATTACTCAAAAGGTTCTTGACAATCTTGCACTCTATCATAGTGATACTACTCTACTAGTAAGACGCCTCAGGGCGACATGCAACCAAGGGCGAGGTCGTGCCATGTCTTGGCCATCTGGCCAGTAATGTATATCGGACCAGTTACCCATATATGGAGACCCCTGGTACCCATATATACTGTAGAGATCCATGTACTGTATATGGAGATATGCTGTGAGAGCTCAAACATGCTTACTCAGTTATTAGGTGAAAGTCCAATGACATCTATGACATCTGACATCATATATACAATCCCTTGTAAGCCCATACATGGAGATCCCTGTCTGTAGCACCAGCCACACAGATATGGGCTGTTTTGGACATATATGGATTCTGTTAGTGTGGTACGTGGCCGATGTGGCCATTGCATATAAAGTCCTGTTAGATATAGGCTTAATATTAATGACATCAGGGATCTCCATGTATGGGCATAAAAGGGATTATGTTAGTGTGGTTCCCCTGACATCACAGTGACTTCCTTCTTGGTACTTAGGAACTACGGAGTGGTGATCTGATTTGGATTATTTTTATGAATTAAATTAAATTCTCGGTTTCTCAGGCTGGGGCAGTAAATGAGTTTTATACTGACATTAATTCACTTATCCACATGTTTTATTTTACGTTTTCATTCATTATCATTCACAATTTTGATTTATTGAATACATTTAATTTCATATTCTAGATTTTATAACAATAAAAACAAAACCACTTTCTGCATAAAATATCACTTTTCTAAACAAATATGTTTCTTTTTCATGTAAAAAGATCCTGAACGTGCACAACAAGCTGGTGAGTAAACCATATTCTCCTTCATGTGCTCTACATGGTTTTCACACACATTCTTGGGGGGTGTATTTTGGGTGTAATTCTTTCAACAAGTTGTTTTGATATGCCTTCTGGTCATAACCCCATGCCCTACTCTTGTAATTAGTACCTCCATCCGGTAGAGAAATGTTTTCCTTATCTGCCATTTTGTCAATAAAACAAAGAAATACCTTTCAGTGAAAAGAAAGAAAAAAAAAACTTCTTTAAGGCCCATTCCCACTGGGCGCGATAAAGATAAAGATAAAGATAATGATAATGATCTGACTTCATGACGTGATAGCGCGGACAGTGATCCAAACGATATTGTTTATGGCTATCATTGTTTTTATCATTGTGGTGTCGATGTTGCCATCCACTTCAATTGAGAACCATATTTTGTATCGTTATCTTTATCATGCCCAGTGGCAAAGGGAAATAGTTAATAATGCTGCAGTTTCCCTGTGAATCCATGACATAATGTTGATTACAAAGAATTGATGAGACTTGTGGGGATGTTAAATCAACAGATGTTCTTTATATTGAGTGTGGGGAGTTTTCCTCAGAGTATGGGAGTCCACAATGACTTCATCAATGGAATTCTTCTTAAATAAGCTACTTTATTTTATAAAAGTCCCTTGCGTGAGGATAAAAAAGTGTAAAATAGCAATGTGGAATTTCTTTCTAGTTGTTGAAAAGAGGAGAAATATTCATAAACACATGTTTGGATACCTTTTTGGAGCAGGCATCAAACGTCTGTCTGGATACAGAAATGTTTCCAAAGTCGTGTATACATTCTAAGAGTGGCCTGAACAACAGGAATCACAGAGAAGGTGGATTTTGAGGAAATAGGTGGGCAAGAAGAGAGTTGACGGTACACGGTCACTGCCTCCTAATTCATTTTCAATGAGAGGCGGGTGGCTATTTCGGCCGCGTGTTTAGAGGCGGCGAGGCGAGCGGGCGCAGTCCCGTGAAATCCCCGCGAGCGTGCTCGTTCATGCATGCGCACGGGGGCGGTGAGAGATGGATTGTGTTCATCTTTGTGAAATACCACGCGGCGTTTACTCACAGAGCGAGTGTGTTTGCGGCCGCCACTGATCCTAGCGGGAGCCCCTGCGGCAACCGCTGCTCATCTGAAGAGCCCTTAAGGGTGGGTTTAAGAGCTCTATTTTAGAGCAGGTGCACTGTCATAGGATTTCATTTTTATCCATTACATTTTTATTTAATCCATTTATGGTTTTACATAAATGATTACATGCATTAACTTTTTCTAAAAGGAGCAGGATGAAGATAATCATATTACACCTGCCCCCATCTTCAATCATAAGTCACCATACATATAGTAGATGATCTGTCCAATGGCTACCAACCAATACCTCACTACATATCGTTGCAGTCAGGAAGAAACTTCTTATCTCCATATTTCAACTTTTTATTTATTTTTTAAGAAGAAAAAAAGACGAATTGACAACTCCCCATTTTGCAGTGGCTGTTTTTGTTTGTTTGTTTGTTTGTTTGATTCATTTGTGATACACCTCCCACACAGTTTGCTCTTGGGAGACATTTACAAGCCTCTTCTTCCATGACACTGTGTAAATTACCAGTAGGCCATTATGCCTGTATCACAATAAACCATAAAATAGTAATCATATGATTTACCATGATAGATTCCACCTGCAAACTCACAAACAACATTCAGACAATATTCAACATTCAAACAATATTCAGCCTAATCCAACTCATCTCACTGGACCATATGCACCCTTCCCTGGTCCTGACAATTCAAAAAGTCTGTTACACCCACACTTTCCACGCCACTGACTTGGTTCAACCTTTTCCCCAAAATAGGTTCCAAAGTCTTTAACACATCGAGTGCCCGGATGTATGACGTGTGTGTGTTGCTGGTGCCCATGGCAACGCGTCATTCTACCTACCGGCGAGAGTACTGGCGAGAAAAGTAATCCGAGTAAATGTAATCGGAGTATGTCCTGTTTATTTCGCGAAAATCTTTTCTTTCAGTCAGGACCGTTTTTTATCATTTCTAAGCCACATTGTTTGTGTTATGGCAGGTAGAAGAGGCTGCCGTTTTGAAATGAAAGTGATTTAAAAGCTAGATTAGGAGAAAACCACGTTTTTGTGCAGCCGTTAGACAGGAAGTCAACGAGACACACAGCGCGTCCGGGTGACGTAATTGCGCGCTGCATGTTGGGAAATGGAGTTTGTTTCATCACCGCGGCAGCCAAGTGCAGTAGCTACAGTACAGTATAGTTTACTGTACAACGCGTCAAACGCGTCGTGGGCCTCCAGCGACATCAAAGAGATTGGCTTGTAGACACCACGTGGGCACCCGATGTGTTAATATGCACCCAGCAGTATTAGCAGTCCAATAGTTCAGTATCAAAGGGAAGATTATTAATATTATTGGCCGGGTTTCCCAAAGCGATGTTTAGCCCATCGTAGCTCACGCATGGTCGTAGAGAGTAAGCCCCGAGCGTCATGTTCCCGTGTTTACATGGGTTTGGGCAGAGCGAGTTATTTAGCCCCCTACAACTACACCATCATTCAGATTTCACAAAGTGCTTAATAAAGTCTCACTCCTGTCTAAATACGGTATGGCATTCTATAATTACCTGTATCATCTGTGTTCTTTAATAAGAAGCCTTTTTATCAGATCGCTTTCTGTTTTCCCATGTGTTTCCTGGCGTTCCCCATGTGCACCAACCCCATTGAGATAAACAGACAGCAAGCAGATATCACACAGGTGTGAGACTTAATTAAGCACTTTGCTTGTGAAATGTGAATGTTGGTGTAGTTGTAGGGGGCTAAATAAGTCTCTGCCGAACCCATGTAAACACTGGAACATGACGCTCGGGGCTTGGTCTCTACGACCATGCACACAACAGTACACGTCACGTCACGTCACGTCACGTCACGTCACGTCACGTCACACTTTTCGACTACTCATATCTCCGCCACTGTTGCCCCTATCCATGCCAAACTTTGCACACACACTCTTTGGCTGCCAAACCACAACCTCCTCATTACTCACATGGCCCTCTTCTAGCGCCACCATGAGGTCGATTCTTGCAAAAAAAAAAATTGACACTGCTCCAACACATGTTGCATTGAAATCACGCAAAGCGGTACACAGTGTGTCTACAGTCATGTCATCAACATGGATCTGTCCCATTTATTCATTGTATGTGTTCATTATGATTTGAATCTGCATGTCTGCTCTTCTTCATGTGCATTCTACATGTTAAATGTATTATCCAGTCACTACAACATGATAAAGAGTTGTTATTAATACACAGTTGAACTCTCTTTATGTAGGTAAAGTTATGGCTGAAAAATACCTCAGCAATGAGACCGCAGAGCAGAAGACTGGAAGAAAGACTTCAGTTCATGTGCTTGGTACACACACACACACACACACACACACACACACACACACACACACACACACACACACACACACACACACACACACACACACACACACAGATGTTTAAAGTGTTTTGTGCACAAATCTTGCACTTTATTGCGACCGTCAGGTCGCAGTTTAGTATCAAAACCTCCACCGGCCGTCCGGCCGTCCGTCGGTCACACGTCACACGTCACACCTTTGCCCTGCTCATATCTCCGCATCAGTATGACATCACACTGCTGACATCAGTATGACATCACACCGTACACAAATGACCCTTATATAAGACCGGCATTATCTACTGACAGATTAGTAACAAGATGTCAAAATCGTCTAGGAAGGATGGTGTGAGTCATGCTGGCACCCTTCGCGGCAGGAGGAAGCTGGTGCAAACGACCCCTTGGCTTGTCGGGACCCCTGCCTACTAACGGGGTGGCAGGCTATCACCTCAGACTAAAACCCGTACGGGGTGGCCGACACCAGCCCATTGACAAGAGAGAGGCCTTGATGTCCCTTTACGCTTTGATGGGGTGGCCAGTTGACTAAGAGTTTCCGTTCGGGCCTTCTCGATATTGTACAGATTTCCACGGGAAATCTGGGGGTGGCTGTTACAAAGACCCTCACTCACCTTCACGTCATGTGGCTAGTCGTTAGGTAGCCATAGTTACACGTTGAAGGTTGAATCTCCAGATATGGAGATAACCAACACATCCCTCCATATATGGAGATAACCGACGAATCTCACTAAGTCTGACCTCACAAGCCCCATATTTGGACACGAACAACATATAACTCCATATATAGAGACTTAGCTGCTGACATCAGTATGACATCACACTGCTGACATCAGTATGACATCACACCGTACACAAATGACCCTTATATAAGACCGGCATTATCTACCGACAGATTGTGGAGATAACGGTCGCTTATCTCCCGATTAGGGAGTCTTACTGGTGATAGAAGCATGACATTTGGCACACAGTTAGAACATGCCATATGGAACATTTTTGGCTATAGGGACATCGCAGATTTGTCTTGGGAAACTTGTGGGAGCCAATCAAAGTTGGACTCTCATAGACTTTACTATACAGTAAAATAATATAAAAATAAATATGCTTTAAAAGCATGTGAGGGGTCAAACTAAGTAGGTCGGGAGTGGCTTATTGTCGGTATCAGCCGGTAACACGTGGGAGTCTGTCCCCGTTACAAAGCGCTAGATCCCTGGGAGATGGACTGCTGAGGTGGAGCGCCACACCTACCATCAGCTCCCAGTACTTGCCGCACGACTTGCCAAGCTATGCTACTCATACGCTGAATTTTGGTCAAACTAGGGTTTTTTTTTCTGGATTTTGAATCCAATGCAAGCATAGTTTTGCACGAAACTGTGAAAAGTGAGGACTCATCATTAAACCATAGTTTTTTGGGAGGCGTTTTTAGCCAAAGGAATGTTTTGATTGGCTCCCACAAGTTTCCCAAGACAAATCTGTGATGGCCCTCTAGCCAAACATGATCCATATGGCATGTTCTAACTGTGTGCCAAATGTCATGCTTCTGTCATAAAGTGCACGATTCCATCAACATACTGCCTGAAATGTCTGGACTAAAGTGTTTGTGATTCTAAACATGTATGTTTTATATATTCTATAAAAGCGATACAACTGGATATGCAGGATCAGCAGGTCCTACTGACAGAAAAACACCAAGAACTGGAGAAAAAGAACAAACTACTGACAGAAAAAGAACAAGAATTGGATAAACGTAAACAACTACTAGCAGAAAAGGACAAAAAAATGGAGGACTGTAAACAAGTGCTGTCAGAAAAAGACCAAGAACTGCGGAAAAAGAACAAACTACTGACAGAGAAAGACCAAGAATTGGATGAACATAAAAAACTGCTGTCAGAAAAAGAACAAGAACTGGCAAAGGGTAATAAACTATTGGAAGAAAAACAGCAAGAAGTGAATAATAATAATAAAGTACTGACAGAAAAAGACCAAGAGATGAAGAACAGTAAAACACTACTGACAGAAAAGCACCATGAAGAGCTGAAGAAAAGTAATAAACTACTGTCAGAAAAAGAACAAGAATTGAAGAACATTAATAAACTACAGACAGAAAAAGATCAAGAACTGAAGAAGAGTAATAAACTACTGACAGAAACAGACAACCAACTGAAGGAAAGAAATAAACAATTAAAAGAAAACAAACAAGACTTGGAGAAACAGAGACAACTACTGACAGAAAAAGACCAAGAGATGAAGAACAGTAAAATACTACTGACAGAAAAGCACCAAGAACTGAAGAAAAGTAATAAACTACTGACAGAAAAAGACCAAGAAGTGGATAAACAGAGACAACTACTGTCAGAAAAAGACCAAGAATTGAAGAACATTAATAAACTCCTGACAGAAAAAGACAACAAACTGAAGGAAAGAAATAAAAAACTAAAAGAAAACGCCCAAAATTTGGATACAAGTAATAAACTACTGACAGAAAAAGACCAAGAATTAGAGAAACAGAGACAACTACTGACAGAAAAAGACCAAGAGATCAAGAACAGTAATAAACTACTGGCAGAAAAAGGCCAAGAACTGAAGGAAAGAAATAAACAATTAAAAGAAAAAGCCCAAGAATTGGACATAAGTAATAAACTACTGACAGAAAAAGACCAAGAATTGAAGAAACAGAGACAACTACTGACAGAAAAAGACAGCAAACTGGAGGAAAGTTCTAAACAAATAACAGAAAAAGACCACCAGCTGATGGAACGTATCAAACTACTGACAGAAAAAGACCAAGAACTGAAGAAAAGTATTAAACTACTGGCAGAAAAAGACCAACAACTGAATCAGAAAGACGAAGAGCTGAAGATGAGGAAAGAGGAAGAGGATGGTGAAAACAAACAGCTTGGTGAGAATTGGATTATAAAAAAAACTCATCTCTTGATTATTTGTGTCAGTGTTTCATTAAATAATGAATAATATAATATAATATAATATAATATAATATAATATAATATAATATAATATAATATAATAATGATATCTTTAACATGACATTACAGCGCAGCAGATCTGTGATCTGAAGACTGAATTACAGAAACTGAGGACTAAATCAGGCCAACAGACTGGTCAGTAAGATGAAATGCATGTCCTTATTTGGATGTGTGTGTGTGTGTGTGTGTGTGCGTGCGTGCGTGCGTGCGTGCGTGCGTGCGTGCGTGCGTGTATATTAGGGATGTGAATCTTGACCACTGAGGCGATACGATACGCATCACGATACACTCCCAGCGATACGATATAATTGCGATACATTGAAATCTTGCCGATACGATACATCACGATACACCCCTGACCCCGATACGATGCGATATGATTCACGATATTTTGCGATACACCCCTGGTCCTTACGATGCGATACGATTCACGATTCGGTGCGATTCAACACAATGCAAAGGATTTATATTAAAGCCCATGTAAATTTCCCCCCAAAAAAATTACTAAAAATGCATTACATTTAATTTCCAAACAATTTATTGTTTCACTGTAGTACTAGGCTAAAATTGTTTGATTAATACTATATCATTATTATATATCATTACATCCTCAACAGGTGGTCAGGGACCCCTAGGGTCCTCAGAGTTATGTGAGGCGGCCAAATATTAATAGTTAGTTTTTACAGTAACCAATTGAACCCTAGCAAGTAGCAACCCTATGGGGGAACATTAGCCAATACATTAACACTTATTGAGGGTTTAAGAGATAATAATTCATGGATTATAATGAATGAACATAAATCCATCATATTAATAGAAAAGATAATGTGTGAACAAATAAACACAACATAGTAATGTATTAATGTCACTGATGAAATAGTGCTGTCAAACAAGTCTCTGACAAGTTTTAATCTGCAACAGTTTTATATAATAGCCTACAGTAGTCTAAAATAACCTACAGTGGGGGTCCCTGCTAGATCTCTCTCTTCTCAGTTAAGGATCCTTGACCTGTATTATTATTATATTGTATGAATATAATCTAGGATTTTGCCATTTCTAGCCAAAATGTTTCAAAACGTAGATATTTGAGTCACAACGCGTTGCGTTGTGAGCTTGTAGGTCTGCTATTTAGGTGCGTGCGCGACACCGTCGAGCTGCCAAGTGTAAATCAGGCTCCAGCCTCTCTTTGCAGAGGGAACAGCAGCAGCAGAAGAGTGTTCTGCTTGCTACAGTAACAAGTTGTGAAACAGTGTCAAATACTTTGTTTTAATCGCTAGCTGCACGCCCAGTATCGTTGTTGTAGTTCATACGTGTGTGTAGTTAAAGCGTGGAAGCTTCTGCTTTGTTTAAATCAATTCCGTCGCAGACTCGACAAGAACAAACGGGTGTGGAATGTGGATCATAATATCACGCAGCGTGCTCCAGTCCAGTGACACAACAACGGATCACATCAGCGAACATTGGACAGGGATGTTATAAAGCTAAACGTGGTACTAATCTTGCATGTTTAACCAGTGGGCTCACGAGTGCTGTCTGTCTGTCTCTGCATTCCGTCGGGTCGGGTGTTCACTGCGCTCCGCTGAGTAGAGCAGAGCAGCCAGTGCTGCTGTAAAAGACGCATGTCTTTAGAGTCGCTACAAGTGCTTTTTGGGGGGAGGGCTGATGGGGCATTCAATGTGCCTCGGAAACACAGTATAGAATGAAATACTATTATGCAAAAACCGATCCAACCGTGGAATGTATCGTACCGGTATATCTTCGCATCCCTAGTGTATATATATATTTTTTTCCCTTTTTTCTTCCAGTGATTAATTGAATCATAAATACTGTATATCTTTTACAGCTCAGCAGATCTTTGATTTGAAGACTGAATCAGAGAAACTGGGAACTGAATCAGACAAAAAGACTGGTCAGTAAGGTGAATTGATCTTTCCTTATGTGTGACATTATAACATTACTAAGTTTATAAATAGTTGTATTGTCTCGTCTTATAGAGAGTGGACATACGTCGACAGCAGGCCCCAAGCTACCAGTCAGGAGATGGAGCATCAACATTCCTCCAGGAAGTAAGTCATTAAAAGTACAAAAGTACTACCTTAACATACATCCAGTCAGTGTCATTTAATAAAGTACTACCGTAACATACACCCAGTGTCATTTAATATAGTACTACCGTAACATACATCCAGTGTCATTTAATAAACACTTTTTGAGCGGTGCTAACCGCTCCTACATCTGGCTTTGTCTGTTTGTCCCTGTTCGCCCTGTGTTCATTGGCCAAGCTTCGCGGGACACTTAATTAAATGAACTCGTGAATAGCACCGCTCACTTCACAATGGGTGTGATTTTGAGTAAATTCTCTTACTTTTGACAATACCTGGACTATTTATGTTGTGTTGCAGAAGATGGAGGGAACACAGACTCCACTCTTCCTCTGAAGAAGACACACAGTATGTTTTGGCTTCCTCCAAACAGTGAGTCAATGTTAATCTTTCAATTTGTGTTCATGATGTTACACTATTACTTATATGGTCATGCATTCACTTCCATTGACTGCCTTTATATGGTTATACTTGTTCTATTGACAATAAATAGGAAATCTACAAAATGATCTAAATGTAATCACCAGCTCATGTCTGTGGTGGAGACATCTGCGTGCATTTACGATTTCCAAAACAGTGACGACAGTTTGCGAAAAAATAAATAAAAATTAAAATAACTCTGGTCTGAAAATAAATACGAAACGGGCGGCAGTGTGGGCTGCGATATTCGGCCGATAAATAGCCTTTTTTGTTACCACCACACTGACTTCTCATTGATTGATTGATTGAATATTTTATTAGACAACAATGAAGAGTACAGTCAAAACAAAAACAAAAAATAGTACAGCACAATTACAGTGAAACACCCATGCTTGTAATGTAAAAACACATGACCATTACCAGTAAAGCGTAACACAAAAAAATAAGGTAATTGTGAATGGTCAGTGCAACAGCGTATTTCTATGTGATGTCAGAACCACCCCGTAGTATCTCTTTGACATTAAAATGTCCAAATAATGCATTAACATATAGATTCTGGCTCTACAGTACATGATCCAATCCACCTGGACTGTTTGTTTGATGCCTATGTTGTGTTGCAGTGAGTGAAATGACCACTGATGAAGACTCCTTTCTACCAGTGAGGAAGAGGAGACTCAGTAAGGATCTACCTCCAGATAGTGAGTCTAGGCTGCTTTTTCAAATAGAACAGAACTTTTAAGTGCACAAGATTTAAACAAAGATAACCTTGATTTATGGGACTTACCGTAAGAGACAGTGTAATGTGTCTGTAGTATTTTTCTATTTGTTCCAATTTCCTCTTTGGCATTGCCTTGTGCATTGTGTTCCCTGATTGCTGCCAAGTCCCCCACTGTCTGTCCCGGACAGACCCGACAGCCCCCCAAAAGAGGACATGTCCGTGTAAAAGAGGACGTATGGTCATCCTACCTCTGACACACATTGGGTCACCAACGGCTTGTTTTACAATTCACTTGATGGATTCATTTAATACGATAAAAGCAACAATGAAAATCATGGCAAGGATTATCGTTATCAAACATGTGATGTCTGAGCATGACTAATTTGTCCCAGAAAAATACAGCAATTATGAATCTTTAACTAGATTTTCTTATGATGTGGCATGTTCACTCTGATCTTGCACAATCTCAAGGGGCACTGAAATTGCGTGTGATAATGTACTGTATAGGCACATTGTTTAGTAACTGAGTTTTTACTGTATATTGTGTTTATAGTTTTATAACATTATCCATTGTGTTGTCTTCCAGTGGCAGTAGACAACACTTTGGACTCACCAGTGTCTACCACTGCACCTGAGCTGAGACTGGTGCTACTGGGGAGGACTGGAGCTGTGAGGAACGCAGTAGGAAACACCATCCTGGGCAAGGAGGCGTTCTGCGCTGAGGCCAGCTCCTCCCACCTGAGCCAGAGGAGTCGGAGGAGAGAGGGTGACGTCTGTGGGAGACGGCTGGTGTTGGTGGACACTCCAGACTCTGGATGCTCACTGGAGGACACGAGGCAGGATGCGGGGCTGTGTGTACGTCTGTCCGCCCCGGGTCCCCATGCCTTCCTCCTGGTCATACCAGCAGAGCCCTCTGAAGGAGAGGTGAGAGGGATGATGGAGAAGATGCTGGAGGCATTTGGAGAGAGCTGCTGGGATCACAGCATTGTCATCTTCACCCACGCTGACAGTGAGCAAAAGCTGAATCTTGAGGCGTTTCTCCAAACAAGCAATCAGGAACATCAGCAGCTTGTAGAGAAATGTGGGAACAGATGTCACCTCCTCAACATCACAGACAACAGCGAAGCTGGTCAGGTTTCACAGCTGCTGGAGAAGATAGACATCATGGTGGCAGGAAACACAGAGAGCTTCTACAGCACTCAGACCTACCAGGAGGCAGAGGCCCAGGTCAGAGAGATGGAGATAAAGATTTAGAGAGACATGGAGGAGAGGAGACATGTGGAGGAGCAGAAGATGAGGGAGAGGTTTGAGAAGGAGCTTAAGGACTCTCTGAGGAAGATAGAGGGATCCATTCAAGAGCAAGAAGGAGACATCAGGAAGATCGACCATCGGACAAGCGAACTAGAGCGACACATGAGGGAGGAGAGGGACGAAGAGAAGAAAAGAGAGCTGGAAGCAGAGTTGAGGAGGGAGTCTGAGAGAAGAGAGGAGATGGAGAGAAAGCTGGATAGGTTTAGAGCAAAGAGAGAGAATGAGAGGAGAGAGAGGGAGGAGAGACACAGACAGGACATGGAGGAGATGAGAGAGACCTACGAAGCAGAGGCCAGAGTGGAAGCAGAGAGAAACCTGATGAAGGTTCTCCTGCCTGAGATCCAGAGGAACATCATGATCTCAAACACAAAGATGCAGAGAGAGTTTAACAGACAACTGGAGGAGAAGAACAGAGAGATGACGATGCTGAAACTAAAGTTAGAGGAGAGCCACAGCAGTTATTCAGTACTGAAGGAGGTGTTAGACAACTCATTGGACATACGCCTGAACTTACTGGAAAAATCAGAACTGGTAGAAGGGGGAGCATGTGAAAAGGGGAACATGTGAGCAGAAGCAGGGTTCAGGAGATTCCACTTTTACCTGCTGTAAAGAATAGTCAGCATATGTACGTTTGGAAGAGCAAAATTAAATTGTATTATCTTTTAACTAAAACATTACGTTCCAACAACATGGTATCAATGTAGAACCTTTGTTAGCTTCCAAGACCAATATGTCCAGAAATTAACTATGGCGGTATGCATAGATACAAGATATGTATTTGTTAACTTCAGGATATGAAACAGCACAAAAACAAAAAACTCACCTGTTTTATCTTTGTGAGAAATTAAGGAAGCATGTTTAATAATTAAGATTTTAAATCTGGCTTGTAAATAGCTGCTCCAGTTTATGCTAATTCATGTTGTGATGATGATGATGATGATGATGATGATGATGGTGATGATTATTATTACAGTAAACTTTGTTTCATATGAAAGACATTTCATAACTAGTGTTACTTATTAAATTATGTCCTACTGCATATTCATTATTGATAGCTTTTTGATCGACTGTAGATACAATATATCACCAAGAAAGAGGAGAACATCAATCCAGTTCTTAAATCCTTACACTGGCTCCCTGTGTGTCAAATAATTGATTTCAAAATACTACTGCTGTTCTATAAAGCTTTAAATTGCTTTAGGCCAAAAATATATATGACCTACGATGTTATGAACCAATCAAACCTCTCAGGTAATTTGGGAAAAGTCTGCTTTCTGTTCCTACAACCACAAATAATTTTGAGGAAGCAGCATTTAGTTTTTACATACTAACCATGAGGATTGCATAATTATGTCATTAGAATGCCTCACTCCTCATGCAAAATCAATTAACCACAAATTAAATATGTATGTGCCCAATATTTGTCAACACGTATAAAAGAAAGTTGTCGAACAATCTATTTCGTGTATGCAAATTATAGACATGATGCAAATTCAACCGATTTTTATTTATTGTCAGCTGACACATTTACAGTTGAATTATTAGTTGCCTCTGCGTGTTTGCAAGTGTGGAAACAGTTTGCTATTGGACTCCAATGTCACACTATTACATTATAATATTGACCACATAACATGTACGCAGGCTTACCATCTTGATAAGGTGCCCATTTACTCCATTCCAATTCTGATGCAGGACGGGGGAGTGTTTGCCTAAAGGGCAGACTCCCATCAGTATAAATCAATAAAGCTCTGATAAAACAAAAAGAAAGCAGATTTTGGCTGAGTAGAAAGTGCTTAAACAATAGGCCTATCCATTCCAAGTTTTTTTTGCCTTTGAAAACTAACTAACTATTCTCATTACATGTGCGTTTATTTATTTATAAATATGTGTATTTGGACTGGACAGTGCATATTAATGATCACCACACATACAATGCTGTGTAAACAGGCCTTCGCCGTATTTAGCAAGAATGCTAATTTCCATCTCTAGTCTCCATAGAGAAAACAAGCAACATTACAAAAAAAGAGACACATAACATTACTAAAAGGGTGCAAACAGAAGAGAAAATACAACAGTAAAAAACGGCCTATTTTTGGCCTAAGATACCAGAACAGCTCTCTTCACAGTGAGAGAAGCCCTGGCCAGCCTCTCCTGGCCCCCGGGGGAGTTTTCCCAGGCTGAACCCAGACACCTGCTGCCTCACGTGGGATGGAACTCTGACGACCACCTGGCCTGGCTGCGTCACACCCTGCTCAGCCTGCACATCCCACCCTGGCAGCCAGAGCCCTCCCAGCACGGTCAGTGGAGACATGGATTCATCTATCAGGATGAGGATATGATTTTTCCATAATTATTTATCTAGATCAGTGGTTCTCAATCTGGGGGGGTCCCCAGATGAATAACTTAATGTGCAACATTGTTTTCTCTTTCAACAGTAAACAAACAAACATAATGTTAAAGTGTATAGAGGGAATCTGCACATTTCTAAAGTGACAATTTAAGGACTTTTTAATAGCCTACCTCTAAAATGACATTAGACATTGGCCAAATATTAGAGGCAGAAATTGTGAAAATGGCAGATCTACATGCTCACTTGTGAGCATGTAGATCTGCTATTAGTAGGGGGGGGGGGGGGGTCCCCCAGGGGGGTCCCCCAGTTAGAATATGATTATCCCCAGTTAGAATATGATTATTTTGGGGTCGCGGCCTGAAATGGTTGAGAACCACTGATCTAGATAGCATATTATTTATCCATATTATTTATCCATATATTATTGTGTATCAATATTATTTATCTATATAGCATATTATTTATCCATGTATTATTATGTATCTATATTATTTATCTATATAGCATATGATTTATCAATATTATTTATCTATATAGCATATTATTTATCTATATTATTTATCTATATAGAATATTATTTCTCCATATTATTTATTTTTTAATAATGTATTAACGTTTAAGTTGAATCAAAAAATGCAGAGCTGCTATAGTTAGTTATTGGAGCAGTGGTTCCCAAAGTGAAAATAGACAATCTACAAAGCTTCAAGAGAGAGAGAGAGAGAGAGAGAGAGAGAGAGAGAGAGAGAGAGAGAGAGAGAGAGAGAGAGAGAGAGGTTTTAAATTGTGAAAAGTAATTACAATTGAAAACTAAATGTAGGAAATAAAATAACAGCTTATTTATTCGCGGCCCATAAAAAAAATATATATCCGCAACCCACATATGGGTCCCGACCCACTGTTTGGGAAACAGTGCATCAGAGGCTTCTAAAGTTCCACTGCAGTGCACTGGCTCCCCCTGCTGGGCAACAACTGCTTTTTAATGCATGGCTGAAAAGTTCTCCTCACAACATTACACTTCATTCATTAAAAGATCAAATGATGAAGGCTTCACCTTCATGTTTCTGTCAAACTGGAGCAATGACTTGAGGCCTCCTGTTCAGTGCTACCAGTGCTGTTATATTATTTGATATAATGTTAAATCATGGATTAAAGTTCTCAGTCGCCACGACTGATTTCAGTCATTTGGATTCCATAATAGCCAGCATGTCTGCTATGGAAGCATGTTGATCACCTGAAGTAGTCGATAGACAAGCTCTCAATGTGTCAATTTACAATTGAAGCATTTAGCAGAGCGACTTACAATAAGCAAGGTAATACATCAGTATATCAACATCAAGACATGAAATGGAAAGAAATAGTAAGCAATCTAAGAAAGCAATTAGACAAAGCACTTATTCAGTAAAAATCAACAAATGATAACGTAAAAAAAAAAAAGATCTAAATGACTTCATGGTCATTGAGGGTGGGCGAGTGCTACGGTAAGTGCTATGGGCTAAGGTGAAGTCTTTAAACAGGGGTCAGCAAACCTTGCCTAGCCCTGCTTTAAACACTTTAAACGTTGTAGACAGGCTGCTTTTTAAGACCTGGTACCACTTTGATCATTATGTTATGCTTTAACTATTAAACTATAGCAGATCTACAAGCTTACAGTGTGGCAGCAAGTGCTGTACTGCAAGCTTGTACATCTGCTATTCTTGAGGTCCTTGTCATTAAAAAAATAAAAAACCACTGACGTGTTTTTTGTTGTTGTTTTTATTTTATCCATATTAAGTCGCTCCCTACGGTCGCAATTACAAAGATTTGCACCAATTTTCACAGCTTTTCAAAAATAGCAGATGTGCAAGCTCACAGCGTGGCACGCGGTGCCACACCTTGAGCTTGTATATCTGATATTTTTCAATAGCTTAAGTATAAAATAATTCCAGGTCTTAATGGGTAAATCCATGGTAATGTGTTACGGTCTGATGGGAGTCTGTTCTCCTTTATGGCAGTGAATGCTGGACCCTGAAGCCAACTCTGCAGAAGTCTCTAGACGGGTGCTGCACCACAATGTTACATGTAGTGCTCAATATCTCAACATCAGCAAGAGTACACATGTTACCAACAAGAATCTGTATGCTGGAATATTAAAGGAGTAGTTCACCCCCAAAATGACTTTTTTCCTATCGAGACTTGAGTTCAATAATAGTGTTTTGTTTTTGTCGCCTTCCTAAGACAATAATTTGAGGAGAAGCTTTGTAGGCCGAATACATTTGGGTCTCCATCAGGAATCAATGGGGGTACATTTATTATAATAAAATTATTGTCTTAGGAATGTGACAAAAACAAAAAGATATTATTGAACTCCATGGGGTGAGTAATCAATAGGAAAAAAAGAAATGTACTCAAGAAAGACGCAGGAGCGCAAAGCTACAACGAGCTGGCCGGATGTGTGGAGAACCGAGATGACTGGAAGCGAGGATGGAGGGCTCGTCTGAGGACGACCTAGAGAGAGAGAGAGAGAGAGAGAGAGAGAGAGAGAGAGAGAGAGAGAGAGAGAGAGAGAGAGAGAGAGAGAATGTGTTACATGATGTTGTGTCAATGTACATGTATCATGTTGTATGGTGTTTGCAGCCTCCTGGTCAGAGCCAGGGACATGCTGGGCCCCTGATTCAGCCTGGGAAAAAGAGTTGGAGAGGCCCTCATTGTGCGCTATAGAGAGAGATCTCTCTCTATAGCGCTGCTGCTACTTTGCCATTTCAGATCATGACAAGTGGGCCAATTACATGAGTTATATATTCGTCGTTGTCGGGTGGAAACCTTGTATGTCCAAAACCGTTAGTTTCGTATAATCATTTTAAAAATGATTTAAACTAGTGAAAACAGACGATCTACAAGCACACAACGCCTCGCACCGCGAGGCGTTGTGTGCTTGTAGATCTGCTTGGAGTTGTCCCGCTTTTCCCAATGGCCAGCACGTCCCTGGTCAGAGCTGTGCTCCTCCATCTACCAGTACTGTTCCCTCATCCCGGCCTCTGACCACACAGCCCCTCTCCTCATGTCCAGACTGGACCACCTGCTGCACAGCGTCAGCCTGCAGGGGGGCTCCCAGAGGACCCCCCAGAGGACCCCCAGAGGACCCCCCAGAGGACCCCCCAGAGCCCCACGTACCAACACATTCCCTGGGACAACATCGTGCTGCTCTGCATCGACCACAAGATGAAAGACTGGCCCCCCGCCGGACCCCCTGTCTGTGAAGGTCTGTTCAGTGGTTCTCAATCTTTTCAGGCTGTGACCCCCAAAATAATCATACTTTAACTGGGGACCCCCCACCCTGACGAGCACTAAGAGTTGAGGCATTACATTTTGTATAACATGGTTCTGTTGTGAAAATAGCAGATCTACATGCTTGTAGTAGCATGTAGATTGGCTATTTTCACAATTTCAGCCTCATATTAGACCATTTGACCAATGTATAATTTGTCATTTTAGATATATTAAAAAGTCCTCAAATTGTCACTTTAAACATGTGCAGATATCCTCTATACACTTAAACTTTGTGTTGGCTTGTTTACTGTTGAGTGAGAAAACAATGTTTCACATTAAGTTGATCATCTGGGGACCCCCCAAAATAATTTGGGGACCCCCATGGGGGTCCCGACCCACAGGTCTGGTCTATATAACAATGCTAACTAAATGACATGTGGGTCTGGTTTTGTATGAATAATTGAACATGCAAAGTTGCCATTTGGGCAAATATAAGCCCGTTCTATCACTCTCTGCTATGATTTGACCGACTGGCACTGCTGCCTACTGGGCTACAAAAGTCCACTTAATAATAATATAGTGCTTTTCAAGGTACCCAAAGTCGCTTAACAAAACAGGAATAAAAGATAAAATAAAAACAACTTTATTCATTTAAAAGTCTAAAAGCAAAGAAGAAAATTAGCAGAACAGATTAAAATAGCAGAGAGGGAGAGTAGAGTTAGGTGTGGAAAGAAAGTCTAAAGAGGTGAGTTTTGAGGGAGGCTTTGAACACACGGCAAGGGTGGGGGTGGCTTTTATGTGAGGTGGGAGTGGGTTCCAGAGGGTGGGGGCTGCAACTGAGAAAGCCCTGTCACCCCAGGTGTGTGTTTTTTTTTTTTTTTTTGCTTTATGGGTGAATTCCAGGAGGTTGGCATTGCTGAGGGCCTTGTAGGTGGTGATCAGTATTTTGAAATCAATTCTGTATTTTACTGGGAGCCAAAGGAGGTTGTGGAGAACTGGGGTGATGTGGTCTCTTGATGGGGTTTTGGTGAGGAGGCGGGCAGCAGAGTTTTGACACATTGTAGTTTTTTGAGTACTTTAGAGGAGGCACCGTAGAGGAGGCTGTTGCTGTAGTGGAGTCTGGATGTAAGGAAGGCATGGATGAGTGTCTCTGCAGCAGTTTGGGATGGTGTGGGAGGAGGTGGGCAAAGTTAAGGAGGTGGAAAAAGGCTGTTTTAGTAATGTTTTTGACATGGGATTGGAAGGAGAGGGTGGGATTCAGGATGACACTCATTCAGTGTGTGTGTGTGTGTGTGTGTGTGTGTGTGTGTGTGTGTTTGTGTGTGTGTGTGTGTGTGTGTGTGTGTGTGTGTGTGTGTGTGTGTGTGTGTGTGTGTGTGTGTGTGTGTGTGTGTCTCTAGGATCAGTCACTGAGGATGGGGAGGTGTTGGTGTATTTCCTCTCAGAGACACTAGGGGGCTTCCAGCCCCCCGAGGATTGGTCCCAAGCTGTGAGACGCACACACACACTGAGACAGCAGATGGACAGGTACACACACACACACACACACACACACACACACATACGCACGCACGCACGCACGCACGCACGCACGCACGCACACACACACACACACACACACACACACACACACACACACACACACACACACACACACACACACACACACACACACACACACACAGGCTTACTTTGTGTCAGTTTTAGTGTGTGTCCGTGTCCTCAGGGTGGGGGCAGAGGGTGGTGGACCCCCCACCTCCTCCTCCTCCACCTTCAGATCACAGATGTGGTGGAGGAGCCGCTTGGACCCTGTGTCGTCCCCTGCCCCTCCCCCTCTGGACATCACCCACACCCCCAGCGCTCTGGAGCTGCTACCTCAACGAGTGTTAGACCAGCTGCAAGAAGAGAGCGCTCTGAGCCACAGGTACACACATTGGAACACACACACACACACTAGGGCAGGGGTTCCCAAACTTTTTTGTCTCAGGGCACCCGATAAATATTGTTTTAATCCGAGGCACCCCTACATTATAATTTTCACTCCCAGCACCTTATACTGTATTTATAGCATATTGTCGTTGTCGGGTGGAAACCTTACTGTATGTCCAAAAAAAAAGACAGTGATTATATTTTAGTGATTATGTTGCGAGGAAAACGTTGAGATAATAGCCATTTTGGTTAGAACTGACTGAAAATAACTTTGTTCTTCAAGTTTAAAATGACACAAATTATTAAATATAGAGTCCAAATAAATTCCATATATCATCAAATTAACCCCACAACGCTCCACACGTCCCAGACTCTTCTCCCTTCCCTAAAACACCCTGGACGATGGTCCACACGTCCCAGACTCTTCTCCCTTCCCTAAAACACCCTGGACGACGCTCCACACGTCCCAGACTCTTCTCCCTTCCCTAAAACACCCTGGACAACGCTCCACACGTCCCAGACTCTTCTCCCTTCCCTAAAACACCCTGGACAACGCTCCACACGTCCCAAACCCTAGAATTCACCGAGTGCCGCGCTGCGAGCTTGTAGATCTGCTATTTTTTGAAAAAGTTGTGAAATGTGTGCAAATCTTTGAATATATGTATTTTCAAAGTGAACGTTTGTAACTCAAATATTGCTTCTGGGTGGTCCCTGGAACTAAATATTTTGAGATGGGGGTCCGTGGCCAAATACATATCATTTTGGGGGTCCTTCACATGAAAAGGTTTGAGAACCACTGACATAGTCGTCTCTCAAGAACAGACTAACTGAGCTCCATTTAAGTGAAAAGGACCTTTTCTTTGATGATGGCTGGCCAGATTGCTGACATAGAAACACAGGTTTTTCAAAAAAATCTTAGAAGGATTCAAAAGACACTTATAGTAATCGGGGATATCTTAAAAAGTCCTGGAATAAATTCCTTACCAAAACATTTCTTCACCAATGTGTTTGTAAAGGTGTCTAGTAAGTAACACATCTCACAAAGACTGAAATTCAGTTTCCCTAGGAAAATCTTTGACAGCTAGGGTAATTCTGGGTCTCATTCACTCACTATAGACCAATTATTTGTTTACAAACATTGAGACTAAATGCACAGCTGACTGTATCATGTAATCAATTCCCAACAGATCCCCAAACCTGTTGTTTTGGGGAGCACTGGTTATTCAACCTCCTCTTGTGTGCTAGTGAGGTGCTCCCATGGGAGCGCCCTTATCGAGACATATATACTTCATTGCGCAACGGTATTCCGCGTCAAGAGTAGCTGATATACAAACTCACATCGCGTCACCAATGCAACCCTTCTGAGCTTGGAGGTCTGCGGCTCTGCGCGCGACACCGTCACAGGACGGAGCATAATTAGGCTTCATGGACTGCAGCTGGGCGAGCAGTAGACGCTCTGGTGATCCAGTGGATCGGGTGGGTGATCATGAGGAGCGCTCCCTCTGTTCTGATGACGGTGAATAGAGGTGGGGTTTGAAGGACAACTGTTTTGAATCGCTATTATTGTTTACAATCCACAGAAACTAAGGATTATATATTTCAAGAGTGAGAATTTTCAGTAAAAATCCTAAGCATTCTTCCTCCACACTGGGAGAAAAACGGCATCTGAAAGTTAGATGGAATGCATTTTTAAACACGAGTGCCATCCATTGCATCCTATGAACGGTGGGGTTCATTTGGTGCCGACCGGCGTGCGCATACTGGTGTATATCAATGTGACGTGGACCATTAAGGCATCTATCTATACACTATACTATAGGGGAAAAAAATCACTCCCAAAAAATATGCTTTAAGTGGGATGTGAGGCGTCTAACTAGGTGTTTTTAATTATTCTGAATCCATTACAAGCATTTGTTTTGCACAAAAAAACATTCATTGGGCTAAAAACAGACCATAAAATGATGGTTTAGTGATGAGTCATCACTTTTCACAGTAGTATGGGGGTCCATTTCTAGCCCAAGGAATGTTTTTTGTGCAAAACTAATGCTTGCAAGGGATTCAGAATAATTAAAAACAGCTAGTTAGACCCCTCACATCCCACTTAAAGCATATTTTTTGGGAGTGATTTTTTCCCCTATAGTATAGTGTATAGTGAGTGAATGAGACACAACAATATTTACCCGTTCTAAATGGGTTAATTCCTCCTCACACACATCTCTGTGTGTAGTCACTGTTGTATCTTACTGACACACCTGCCAGTGAGGAGCCCCCACCGGGAGGACGTAGAGCAGGGTTCCCCAATAGGCGGCCCACGGGCCATTTGCGGCCCGCGGGGGGCTACTGTCTGGCCCCCACCAACCCCAGTAATAAATGGTGGTATAAGAGCAGCAACAACACTAGTATATTGTCGTTGTCGGGTGGAAATCTTGTATCTCCAAATTTGTACGTTCTTTCGCAAATCATACAAGGCCGTCGCACAAAAATAGTGAGAACAGCAGATCTACAAGCACACAACGCCTCGCACCGCGAGGCGTTGTGTGCTTGTAGATCGGCTGTTTTCACTAGTTTAAATCATTTTTAAAATGATAAATTCAAAACGAACGGTTTTGGACATACAAGATTTTCACCCGACAACAACGAAAACTGTCGCTGGAGTAGTGGGAACGCCACCGTCGCCCCCTGCGATGTTGTGGCCCTCGGCTTGATACCCTAGACATGATTCAATGTTGTGGCCCTCAGCTTGGTACCCTAGACATGATTCAATGTTGTGGCCCTCGGCTTGGTACCCTAGACATGATTCAATGTTGTGGCCCTCGGCTTGGTACCCTAGACATAATTCAATGTTGTGGCCCTCGGCTTGTTACCCTAGACATAATTCAATGTTGTGGCCCTCGGCTTGGTACCCTAGACATAATTCAATGTTGTGGCCCTCGGCTTGGTATCCTAGACATGATTCAATGTTGTGGCCCTCGGCTTGGTACCCTAGACATGATTCAATGTTGTGGCCCTCGGCTTGGTACCCTCGACATGATTCAATGTTGTGGCCCTCGGCTTGGTACCCTAGACATAATTCAATGTTGTGGCCCTCGGCTTGGTACCCTAGACATAATTCAATGCTGTGGCCCTCGGCTTGGTACCCTAGACATGATTCAATGTTGTGGCCCTCGGCTTGGTACCCTAGACATGATTCAATGTTGTGGCCCTTGGCTTGGTACCCTAGACATGATTCAATGTTGTGGCCCTCGGCTTGGTACCCTAGACATGATTCAATGTTGTGGCCCTCGGCTTGGTACCCTAGACATGATTCAATGTTGTGGCCCTCGGCTTGGTACCCTAGACATGATTCAATGTTGTGGCCCTCGGCTTGGTACCCTAGACATGATTCGGGGTAATGTCGCCATTCCGACATGTCACCATTCCGACATGTCACCATTCCGACATGTCGCCATTCCGACATGTCGCCATTCCGACATCCCACCATTCCGACACATTTTAGTCCCACCATTCCGACAAGGGCAGCAAATGGTGACAGTTACACTTTTCAGCCACTAGATTGCACCATAGTATTAGAAATCCTCAGGAACAAAATGGCATGTAACTGTGGAATGAATTAACTAATTAGTAATAATCTCTATGCTCTTTGCCATTAATTGTGTAACCTATAGGGGGTCCAGAACCCCCAGGGGTCATCAAGGGAGTACCAGGGGGTCCTATCTGTTACTCAGAGTGTGGAATACCAAATACACTTCCAATATATTTCTTCTATTTTTCTTTTTCTATTATTTATTTTTTACTTATTTTTATTTTTTGGAAAAAGGGGGGTCCCCGGTGATTTAAGGGGTCCCCCGTGGGGGTGTCAGTGATGTCTTTGAGGGTCCACTGATGCAGGTTGTCACTCTGATTCAGTCACTGATTCAGTGATTTTAAAAATTATTACCAAATACACTTCTCTGCTTCTCTGAGTTAAGTTAACATTGATTTTACAATATAGACTAGAAACATGTCAAGGCTTTTTCTTTTTTTTTGCAAGGGGGTCCCCAGGGGTCCGCTGTGTCTGTGGGGGTCCACTGATGCAGGTTGCCCCTCTGATTCAGTGATTTTTTAAATTATTTAAAAAGGTTAATTCATTCCACAGTTACATGCCATTTTGTTCCTGAGGATTTCTAATACAATGGTGCAATCTAGTGGCTGAAAAGTGTAATTGTCACCATTTGCTGCCCTTGTCGGAATGGTGGGAATGTCACCATTCCGACACAATTTAACTAGTCGGAGTGGTGGGATGTTTTTCTGTCGGAATGGTGGGATGTTTCCAAAATGAAGAAGTATCACCATTCCGACAATTAGAAGTCAATGTCGGAATGGTGACATGTCGGAATGGCGAGAGGACCCCACATGATTCAATGTTGTGGCCCTCGGCTTGGTACCCTAGACATGATTCAATGTTGTGGCACTCGGCTTGGTACCCTAGACATAATTCAATTTTGTGGCCCTCGGCTTGGTACCCTAGACATGATTCGGCCCTTGGGGAAAACTAATTGGGGAACCCTGACGTAGAGCCTCTGTCCTACTCCTCCCTCCCAACACTCCATGACTGTAGGAGTACTCAGAGCGTTGTATGGAGAGTGGTGACACTTCCGTCGACTCCCATAGTAAACGTGGAAAGCCTATTTACTCTATTGTGGGAAGCTAACTTAGCCTAGCTTACGCATGCGCACGCATGCACGCATGGAGCCTGTATCATTCCTAGCGAGCCTCTGCCCCGTCCACCCCCATTCATTTTCACTCGCTGGTAAGTAGACTAAATCACGTCTTTTTCACCCTTTTAATAATGTTGTCGACCTTAGAGAGGCCTGTGAATGCGTTAAAATGGTGAAAAAGACATGATTTGGTCTACTTACCAGCGAATTAATGACTGGGCTAGAATGGGGGCGGATGGGGCAGAGGCTCGCTAGGACTCCATGCGAAGCCACTTCCGGTCTGCGGCGAGTTCAAAGCGTGTCGTCACTCTCCTTACACTGCTCTGGGAGTACTTACAGTGACGTCATGTTTGTCTCTTCCTGCAGGAGCACAGAGCAGCTCCAGGATTGGCTGACCGCAGACCTTGTGGAGCACCTGGCCACGCCCCTCTTCATGCCCTCCTCCACCCTGCTGGCCACGCCCACCTGGACGCTGCCCACGCACCACAGTGCCACCAACAGGCCTCCATGGGTAAGACACCCCTAGGGGGTCCTCAGAGTTACCATAGGGGGTCCTCCAAATCTTTGTGTGATAGAAACGTCAACCCTAGTGTCCTTATTCTGAGAACTTTAGCCAAAAACAGCAGATCTACAAGCTCACAACGCCTCGCGCTCAAAGAGCCTTGGTGTAGAGGAGAAAAAGAGCAGACTAAGTACAGAGTGAAAGGTCAACTTCATTAAGTACTAACGGTTCAAGTGGTTAAATATCTGAAAACACAAATTTACATGAATCTAAAATACACTGACGATTCATGTGCTGTCAAACAATGAAACTATTTGGAATCTATGAAAAGGTTGTGTTTTACACTGCTTCATCTCTCTCTCGACTAAGCGGTCCTTGGCCTGAAAACGTGACCCCTGGTGTCTTCTGATAGGTGCAAAGACAGCCCCTGTCCTTAAAACTACCAATAAAACTAATTTGAATTGAATTGAAGTCCCGGAAAAAGGCGCTGTGATTGGCCAGTTGTCACTTTGAGTGGCAGCGTGCCTTCCGCCAATAATTTGTACAGTTCGCTCCAAAGAACTGCAGCGGCGGATTAGGTATCTATCTATGATCACAAGTATCTTTGCTGCCTTCCAACCAAACGATGCAGTGGTCAGTTTGGCACCCAGCACCCAAAACAAGCTGAAAATATAGCTGCAAGCAGCGATAAAGTGTCCAAGCCAGAAAAAGCAGGAACGCAAAAAAGCAGCAAGTGAAAGCAGTAAAAGCACAAAAAGTGGGAAAAGAAATCAAAGAAAAACTAGAAGCAGTGTTCTTCCGAACAGGTCTCCGGCAGGTCAGGTAGGTTTGTTTGGCCTACTAGTGGCTCTATAATAGGACAAAGTGAAAAGCCATGTGTTCTTGGGCCTTTCATGGCAATCAAATGCTGCATGCGGGATTTGAGGCATTTTGTTGCAAAGATGTTTTGCAAAAGTTGACCCGCTGGTGGCGCTATAACAGGCCAATGTGAGAGTGGCATCTGTTCCTTGGCATAGTGGGAATGTGTGTGCAAAATTTCACACACATGGCAGGCTGCGTTCATGATATGAGACATTTTGTTCAAAAAGGAGCAATCCTGCAAACCTTGGAATTCAATGTTAGCCAATTAGATAGATGATATCGGACAAATCTGTCATGATTACATCACTGTAGAGATACTGTGTACTGATTTGTGGGATTTTCGGATAAAATCTGAAGGAGTAATATCGAAGAATGTGTTTTACATACTGTAAGTCGGCCTTCTGGTGGCGCTATAAAAGGCAGATGTGAAAAATGCAGGGCACAGGCTTTTCCTTGGCCTCTGGGAAGTGTGCATACAAAGTTTTACACTAATCGGTGGAGTTATAGGTAAAAGCACAAATTGGCCTCAACACAACATGTATGCAAAAGACACATCACATAGTTTGTATTATAATACTTGGTTCAGGAGTTATGATGCAAAATACATTATTTGGTAATGGCAGATATTAAAATAGGCATCAAGGAGGGGCATTTTGGGGAAGGCTTCGTATCAGACAATGTCCAGGGACCTCAAACTGTACAAGTATACCAAATTTCATGGTTTTATGCTTATATCAACCCCAGGCGGGATATGATTCAACAACCTTCTGCATGAAAGGCATATGCTCTGACCACTACACTAGACAGCCACAGGTTCTGTCAATCATGTTTGTTAAAAAAAGAAAAGAAAAAAAAAGTTCTGTGTAGGCCGAGTGCCTTCGATTACACAATGATTTAATCACCACAGTGCCACAGTATTTTATTGAATTTATTTTTTTATATTTTGGAGGCTTGGAGTGAAAGCAATCTGAGTAAATGTAATCTGAGTATTTCAGAAATTTTCAAGTGATCGTATTTTCTCTCACTCAGAACAGAAAAATTACGGCCGGTAGAGAAAGGCTCATTTAAAACATGAACGTGATCTGGAGTTAGATCAGACGTGTCAACATTAAAGAGTTTAACACACAGGCACAGGCAATAACCACTACACTACGCTGCCCTACAAAGGCAGAGTGCAGTAACTACGATTTCGAATTTCACCAAAAAATGGGTTTAAAAGTGTTACAGCTTATCAGCCAAATGAGATAAAGATATAAAAGTGATATTACACTGATTGTACATCTGTTCTTGAGGTAATTGTTCATCCCCCAATATCAAGAAGGCTAATTTGACCGTTGGGCAACACAAATAAGTCGGTGTGTCCCAAAACGTAGTTACTGCTCTCTGCCTTTGTAGGGCTGTCACACATAATTGACCAGTCATGTTTAAAAAAAAAAGTTTCATGTAATGTATTCCAATTGGAATAAGATTGGTTTCAGTGATATTTAGACTAATCCTCTACAGTAGTTCATCATGACAATTTGACTTTGCATGTATGTTTTAGAGGCAGAAGAATAATTTGCATAACACTGCAATATTCATTGAATTATTAAAAAATAATGTTTCAATTTAAAACATATCCGATCCGACAGATCTTTAGATATTGGTCCAAAGTTCATGTAAAAAAGGTTTTGTGCACGTGACGCGAACATTCCAGAATAAAAGCAGGTTCAAGATGCTATACAAACTGCTCAAAATGGTGGAAAATCTAAGGGCGGAGCTTACTTAAAGACACAGATGGCTTCCGCTTGAGTCAAGGCACGTGTGTAAGCAACTTGCATGTCTTTAAATGTAATCTCTCGAGACAGCCTCAGAGAACGCTACGCTACTGAGTCTGTCACACACCAAAACCACAGAAGGGATTTGGGGCGGAACCCAGGTCTGGAGACAGGCAGCGCTTTTGACCAATCAAACATCGTGGGCGGGATCTAATGTGTGCGTCTGTAATGCGTCCCCCTCACAGATGGAAACGCAAACAACCACCTGAATCAACATGGCGTCCTCGGAGCCGACCACTCCACGTAAACTTGTAACAGTTTGTAGAGTTTGTGGAAACCAGTTACTGTTCGGAAAAAAGGGACAAGTTTTACATTTATTGACAAAACCGGAATTGAGGACTGCTTTGGAGGATATAACCCTGGTGCCTGTTGTTGCCCTATGGTTGTTGCAGAAGATGTCATGAAATCTGTTTGTCTAAGTTGCAGTAAGTTACTGGATAAATATTCACGCACCAAAGTAATTTTAGAAAACACCGCAAATTCGGTCAATATACTATGCGGAGGAAATACTGTCAGACACAAACGTTGTGCCACTATATCGCCGACAAAACCACACGAGCTAAAAAGAATGGTAAGTAACCTTTGTCTTAATTTATTGTGTGTTTTTGTTTTGTTTGTGTTGTACTGTAAATGCCTTTACACACCTGGCGAATTAGCGAAGCGTCGCTAAAAAGCCCCCTGAAAATGACTAAAGGGTGGCGTGAATATATACGTATAAAATACTCACATTGAATAATAGTTATCTGTTGTATCTCAATGCCAAATTCGCCCCAGCATGTAAAGACCTTAAATCAGCCAGCCTGCTATTTTGAACACAAAGCAACTTGCTTAATTCACTGCTTCGTCTGGGACAACAAAGGCATGGTGGTGTATTTCACCTAAAACATACATTTTGACCGCAAAAATAGCATAACATTCATTGCATGAGCTCCACTCTATGCTATGAGGGCTAATAGGCCTATATAATAAGATGTGAGTATAAACGGATGCAAAACTAATGTATTCTGTACAGTACAAGTAAGAATAAAAGCGTTGGGTTTGTGTTGGGACACAGATTGTGAGGGTGGGGTATTGTGTCTATTCAATGATATAGCGGGGTATTAATAGCATTATTAACCCTTAAGTTCTGTTCAGATTCACTACACCTTCGTTCTGTTCGGGTCATTTTGACCCGGTGGATATTTGGTTTAAAAAAAACAACACTAATATAAATTTTAACTTAACAAATCATCATGATACATTGACTTTGACTCAATACCAAACAATTCATATGATATATTTGGTAAATGTTTGCATTTCTGCTTTGCTATATCACATTAAACACTGAAAGAGCTAGGCGTTTTTACTGATTTAGCTGAAATCCATGTAAAAAAAACGACTTCATTTAATACTGGGCAATATTGCTCATGCTTATAGGAAGGGGGGGAGGGTTCGGAATGGGGTTTCGGAAGGGGGGTGTTAGAAGTGGGGGTGACTGTGTGTCTGTGTTTTGGCATAATACTGTGTATTTCTGTGCTTCCGGGTCAAAATGACCCGAACAGCACTTAAGGTTCAAAAAATATGAGGGGGGTGTAGCATGGGTGTAGTGCAAAAATATTTTTTTTACATGTTCATCTCAGAAGAATCTTTAAGGCCAGTGAGTTTCAGGTGGAAACATTTTTAACTTCTACCTTTTTTTTCCAAATGAAAATGTAAAACGGGTCAAAATGACCCGAACAGCACTTAAGGGTTAAGATGAAATGTTAATACCAATGTCATGTTATTTTCAGGCTAAAGAAGCCAGAACTTCATCTGCAGAGATGCCAGCCCATGTTGGTGTCTCACAGCCATCCCATAAACCTGGAATCATACCATTTTCCCCTAGGACAGTTAAGGTCAGTATGTATTCAAGATTCACAAAGTACTGTATATGTTCACTATAATAGAGGGTACACCTACCCCAAATGTTAATTTGTCTATATTGTTTGTACTTTAAAACTGAATATCAACATATAGGTTTAACTTTGAGTAAAATATGTACTAATTCTAAAAGGATCCTTTTAATGGTAACCAGATAAACGACAGACAGCAGACCAGGAAGTTTAACACTAGACAGTAGACATGCATGAGCACTGTTGTTCCTAGACAAAAGGCAAATGGCGTTAGTGCCACATTTAAGTAAATAAATAAATATGCATGGTCTTAGACAAAGGACAGGTCACTTAACACGTTTTTTGTATATGACTAGAAGATGCAAATGGTATGCTTTTCCCCCAACCAACAACACCTTTAGCTTCCTTAAGAATGCCAGAGTGTACAAAAGGACATCATCTGTATGAATTCATTTGATTTTCTTTTACAGATGGCTGTAAGAAAACTCACAATGGAAGAAGAGGCCTCCGAATCCACTCAACCCATTCCAACAACCACTTTGTTGCCGCCATTGACTGTCCAAAACATTGCACCACCTGCTGTTATACCAGTTCCAACAACCGCTGCTGTTCTTGAGCCCACACAAAGCATTGCCACACAGACAATGTCACCTATCAAAACATTTTCCCCTGTGACGAGACCATCAAGGATGCAAAAGCAGCGTCGAAGGCAACACATTATCAGGAAGACCACAATCAAGGTAGTACTTCTTTTCTAGTTGAAATATGTTCTGATTTATTATGAAATATAAAAATGTACATTATTTTACACACTTTGTTTGACCCCCTTTAAGTTTAAACTATAAATGGTATACAATATGTTTTCCCTCTGCCAAATCTCCACACACAAAAAGCCATTTCCAAGAAAGGATTGTAGTTGCATACGTAAATAATTCTATGACTGCATCTGCTACTACTACTAATGATAATAATGTCATTGTCCACAGGTTCAAAGGATTTCTCAGTACAGTTGTGCCAGCCGAATCCTACGTGGGACATATAGAAAGATTGGCGGATTACTTATTAAAGGGAAAATTGAAAGAATCCCAAAGGTATTGATAGCAGAACCTAGCTTGTTGGATGCAACAGTTGAAAACATTCTCAAACGTTTGAATAAAGAGTGCAAGTCACTGTGTAAGAAATCATTCAACTCTGTATTAAGGCAAAAAAATCCCCAAGCTCTAAACGATTTCAAGTGGGACAATTTGATAAAGGAGTGGAGGTTAAATGCACCAATTTTTCTGAAGTTCTTAGAATGTTCTGGCACCAGCTATGATGACAAAATCAACATACAAGGGCTCACATCACGACAAAAACACAGGAGAAAAACACAAGCCTGCACATTGGCTATGGCTGGCGCTACCCTCTTAAAATCTCGTAACAGGGAAATGAGTGCTCCAATGTATCGTAACACACTTGTACTGAGAAACGGAGGAGCTAAGAAACGATGCATTCAGCGACTTGCGCGAATTGGAGTCTGCATGTCGAACACTAGCTCTTTGTCTAAGCTGAAGGAGATGGGGAAAGGATGGGACAGGAAGGTTCTCCAGTGGAAAGCCAAAGAGAGTGGATGCCAGGCTGACCCACAGTGCACCATTGAAGACACTTTGAGAGATGAAAGCCAGCAGGTTTGTAAACAAATGTGAAAATGTCTAGATATTCTCTCTCTATAGGCTAAGTGTGTGTGTGTGTGTGTGTGTGTGTGTGTGTGTGTGTGTGTGTGTGTGTGTGTGTGTGTGTGTGTGTGTGTGTGTGTCCAACAGTGTTGTATCTCTGTAACTAATACACCGGATCTTATATTGTTATATAGTCGGGTGGCGATTCCAGTTCAAGCAGCAGTCAAAGCGTTGTCTCAGAGTGGGATGATTTGGAGCCGACCGATGAGACCAACTCTGAATCTGGAGAAGACAGTCCATGTCCAAATGATGAAAGTGACGACAGTGCCATGTCTGGTGTTGAGCCATTCTTAGACCCTGAGGTGACTACCAAATACTGTACATGTTGTATAGGTGGAAATACATTGTACAGTAATTGTGTAATTATACTTAGTTCCCACCACTGTAGTTACTTCCGTCAATCTACTTGTAATAATATAATAATAATTTACAGATTTCAGGGAATTCATAATAATGCTTTAGTGATTGATGTAAATAACAATCCTGCAGAATCAGATTACACAATATGAGTTAGCCTGTGTCTTTTTGTATGCTAACTAAACCCTGTGTGTGTGTGTGTGTGTGTGTGTGTGTGTGTGTGTGTGTGTGTGTTGGTAAATGTGGTTTAACGGGACAATTGGCCTGAATACACACCACACTAACAGGACATTTTGGATTAGCAGGACAGGACTGGTGTCCTGCTAATTCATGGACAATTCTGAAATAGCAGAAGTGTTTCTATTGGTCTAGAGAGCCCAAATCCACCTTTTTTTTTTGATGTCCTGTTAATACACATACACCCGACTTTTTTGTGTCTGAACAGCGCCCCCATAGGTTGTGTAATGCTACTGCATGTTCATACACAAGCTCATGAATATTCACACACAGTGTATGTTTTGAAGCACCTGATTGGCTGGGTGTCAGAGTCCTGTTAATGCACATACATGTTTTTATGAACATTTCAATGACATAGCATTTTGGGTGAATAACGTTAGTCATAAACACTCTTCAGGGGTCTGCCATTATAATAGCAACACCACAGGCCCCATGTGGCCCCCAGGGGCCCCTGGCTGCCATAAGCACACCGTTGCTCCGATCCACACTAAACTTGGCACACACACCGTTCAGGGGTCTGCCATTATAATAGCAACACCAAGGGCCCCATGTGGCCCCCAGGGGCCCCTGGCTGCCACAGGCACACCGTTGCTCTGATCCACACTAAACTTGATTGTACAAACACCGTTCTGGGGGTCTGCCATTATAATAGCAACACCACAGGCCCCACGTGGCCCCCAGGGGCCCCTGGCTGCCACAGGCATACCGTTGCTCCGATCCACACTAAACTTGGCACAAACACCGTTCAGGGGTCTACCATTATAATAGCAACACAAGGGGCCCAATGTGGCCCCCGGGTGCCCCTGGCTGACACAGGCACACCGTTGCTCCGATCCGCACTAAACTTGATTGCACAAACACCGTTCAGGGGTCGGCCATTATAATAGCAACACAAGGGGCCCAATGTGGCCCCCAGGGGCCCCTGGCTGCCACAGGCATACCATTGCTCCGATCCACACTAAACTTGATTGAACAAACACCGTTCAGGGGTCGGCCATTATAATAGCAACACAAGGGGCCCAATGTGGCTCCCAGGGGCCCCTGGCTGCCACAGGCACACCGTTGCTCCAATCCACACTAAACTTTGCATAAACACTGTTCAGGGGTCTACCATGTTGGTGGTTTGCCACACCATGGGCCTGCAACATGATTTGCATAACATACAGACAATGTTTCTTAATTATACAAATTTAACCAGATATTGCAATTGTTGTATTGTTATTTTGTGTAATAATTAATCAAAACGTCCCAAAAAATCACGTTTATATTAATGTCCATTTTCCAAGTTTGCCAACATTTTAGCTCACTCCAAGGAGGCTATGCATATTTTACAAACCACTCATCCAATTGACTGTACATTTTGTGGTTCTTACATGTTTCTATTTTTTATTAATGAATTGCATTTGTTTTCTTAATGAAAATCTTGGCCGGATTTAAAAGGCATTTTTAGAATCGGCCCCAGGCCTAAATGGATTAATGCAGTGGTTCTCAACCTTTTCAGGACACAACCCCCTAAATTAATAATAATAGCAGATCTACATGCTCACGAGGATGTAGATTGGCTATTTTCACAATTTCTGCATAATATTTGTCAATTTGGCCAATGTTTAATTTAAACTGTCACTCTAGAGGTATTAGAAAGTACTTAAACTGTCACTTTAAAAATGTGTAGCTATACAAGTGATGACCATGGTAATCAAATGGCTATTCGCATAACAGGTTTACCAGGCAGGCAGTGAGTGGTGGGCTTGCACATACCCCCCTATTCATATGGATAGGCTACTTTAACACCTACTGTAGGTTTCCAGCGGTGACTGTATGTGCATTGTGCGTGTCTCAGGCTACCTGGCTCCATTACTGTGATAGATGAGATTTGTTCAAAGCAAACTTTTAGTTAGCACGCACACATCTAAAGGCGCTCGTGCATGTGACGTCAATAAATGACCGTCCGCCCTGAAAAGAAAACCCCAAAGCACCACTGGTAGCAGCTCTGCACAGTCATGTATGCTGATCAGCGTAGCTCCTATATACAGTATCACATGACCACATCATGACCATGACATCATGTACAGTACATATGAGTTTAAGTTAACTCCGACATACAGGAGTAGGCAGGCACCCAGGCACCATTTTTACCCTTGGGTAAAAATGCTAATTAAGTTCAAGCCTACAGATCATTTTGGTCACTTTATCATCTAATCAGGCTTTTATGAACACCCTGAACAGTTTTTAATATTTATATATTTGATGTAAATGTTATCTTTCCCCCCAGGCTCAGGGCCTCTCCACATACACACCCATTGTAACTTCAAACTTCATTAAAAACACACACTATTTTTTTCTGGTGACTCATACTACCCTCCTAATACGTGAGCAGGCCGTGTTTTCTCAATAACCCTTTTCATTTATTTTTAATAATTCTTTGGGAAAATTTGAAAAATTAAAATTATTACAAATAAATGAAAAATTGTATCGAAAAAAAACATGGCCTGCTCATGTATTAGGAGGGTAGTATGAGTCACCAGAAAAAAATATAATGGAGTTTGAAGTTACAATGGGTGTGTGTGGGGAGAGGCCCTGAGCCTGGGGAGGCAGACCCATGCAAGGCAGAGTTTTTTTTAAATGGAATATCCCTTTAAATCCCGATACTGATTCTAGAATTATTCCTCTACACAGTATTACACAGTATAGGCAAAATTCTTGTGTTACGAATTGTGTGTACATCTTGTAGATCAGTGACTTCACTAGCCTTCAGATACAGTATATGACACCAAAGTAGCTTACTACAATTCTAAGGTCAAATTATTCTAAATAAGCTTGTGACCTTGACCTTTTATCACTGAACTGTACTGTCTGTACTGTACTGTCTGTACTTTTACTGTACTGTAAAAACAGTGCAGTAAAAGTTTGTTTATCGGTGATGACACTGATTGACAAATTGTAGCATTCCCTGTGGGATCATAAAGCACCAAATAGAGTGTCTCGTTTGGCTTGAATAAAGCATAGCCTTATTAGCCTACTACCAAGGTTGTCCCGAATATGCCATTTCCTCATATGTGACACAATGTTACTATAGTCCGGCCAGTTTGTGCAGTCTTTTGATGGAATCGCGCACTTTTTTGCCTGAAATGCTCGGACTACAATCAGTCTAACCTGCTTGATTCCTCCAGACTCAAATCTAATCCTCATCTCCTTGCTTGAGGGAGCAGGGATTTAAAGTTCCTTGAAGTACACAAGTTCCTTGAAGTACACAATAAAGAGGAGCTCAAGTGGGACACAACGCACGTGAGGATAAAGAATTTGCAACTATATTGCTTTTATCGCCTGAAGAGGTTCGGAGTCTAGGCTACTGCATCCTCAGGCTGGACTACAATAGCTCCATTGAGAGTGTTCTGTCACACCTGGATTCGCCCACGAGAATTATTAAAGTTATATCACTGGATTGATCCAGACAGACAAACAGTCTTTTAATTATATAAAAGAAAATAATGTGTGAATTAAATCAAACAAGCCACCTGTCCTGTTCTCTGATTGGCTGTAGCACGTCTCTACTCTCAGTGCTGTCACAACCCATGTTAGGCTTTTAGGTTATAGGACGGCAAAAGGATCATCTGGGCTAGCATGTTGCATTGTGAACCGGGCTTAAGAAATCTGTTATACAATCCGGGATGAGGTGCGTGTGTGCGCGTGTGCGTGGGTGCATCCGGCAGTGGTAGGTCACGTCAGACAGTGGGTAGGTAGGAGTCTATGGCATCTCAGTGATGTCATGATGACTCAGACATGCAACAAATCGGTCATATATCTGCACAAAAAGGGGTAAATTGCCCCCATTGATTACGGAAGGGTACTTTAGAAATCTGAAGATACCCTTACACTTAAACCTTATGCTGTATGTTTACTGTTCAGAGAGAAAGCAATGGTGCACAGTCATTTAGATAATCATCTGGGGACCCCCTCCCCAAAATAATTCCCTGACCCAGAGGTTGAGAACCACTGCTTTAACTAACCAGAACAAAAAAATAAGCCATGTGCATAGATTACACAGATTATGAGTTCCATTTGGTTCCATTTGTATATAGTCACTAGTAAGACTACCCTAAGCATAAAGTAACACGTAGGATTTACTTTCACACATATTCACAGTATTTAAAGCCTTGCCTTGTACAGACTGCATACAAACAAACCAACTGGCTGTGGGGGGAGGGGCAGCTTCTCACTCACACAGTTTTGAGTGAGTGCAGTGAGGGAGATGGGGGATGGGGGATGGGCAGGCAGCACAGGTGAATTTGATCAGTGGCTGATTGCATTGCAAGCTAGTAATCAGCAAGTGGGCTACAGTGGAAAGAATGAGTGAAAGGGTTTCCCTGCACAAGGTGAAATCTTTGAAAAGAGTGGAGGAGAGCTTAACTCAAATTGGTTAACAATCGGCAGACAAACAGGCAGGCAGGCAGGCAGATAGACAGACAGACAGACAGACAGACAGACAGACAGACAGACAGACAGACAGACAGACAGACAGACAGACAGACAGACAGACAGACAGACAGACAGACAGACAGATAATGTTAATTTAACCTTGCATCATGAGACTTAGTGTTCATTTGGTTCCATTTGTACTGTCAGAGCAGTGTAGATGTTGTTGACTAAAACTATGACGAAAAGTATTTGTCGATTGCATTTCTTTCACTGACAAAAACTAAATAAAAACTAAGCTGTGATGACTAAAACTAAGACTAATTATATTGACAATTTCGTCAACAAAATCAAAACTAGACTAAAACGTTAGGGAGGGACTAGTGGAGTAGAGAGTCATTTTATGTTTGGTTGTTCTCAAGTGTTGCGTGCTGAAAATAGCAGATCTACAAGCTCACAACGTGTCGCGCAACGCGTTGTGAGCTTGTAGATCTGCTATTTTCAGCACACAACCAAGTGTAAAATCACTCATTACGATGCCATCAAGGCCTGCCAAAATACATTTTAGTTGACTAAATGAACTGTAGATTTAGTCGCCTAAAAATGTATGATATTTAGTCGACTAAAATTAGACTAAAACTAAAACTCTTCAGGTCACTAAATTATGACTAAAATTAAATGACATTTTATTCAAAACTAAATCAAAATTTGTTGTCAAAAACAACAGTGTCAGAGTCCCTGGGCCTGAACAGTGGTTCTCAAAGTGGATTCCAACCTGGAATTCACTTTGAGAACCACTTTGTGAACAGAATATGAACATTTTTACATAACAGCATGGTAGCAATATCAGAATAATGATAGTTGACAAAGTAACCATCTTGGTGGTGCCGGTGGTGATAACATTAATATCCAAAGAAAACATTTGCCTTGTCATGGCATGTTCGGGGCAGGGACGGACTGGGACTAAAATTCAGCCCTGGCATCTTGGCCAGACCAGCCCCCACAACCAGCGCGCGCGCAGATACTCTACCGACACGTCGGGTCGAGGGCGGCACATATAAATACACAAGCTTTTAATACCACAACTTTTACCAACAACATAAATGATAACTATACAACTACACAATCCACAAATTGTTTAAGTTAGCGTACAGTTCTCACCACCAACAAGCAGAGTATGAACATGACAAAATGTGTCAGAACTTTGGCTAGTTAGCTAATGAATGGAAAAGAAGCATATTGATCTGAGAATTGGACAAACAAGTTGTATTTGATTGCTACTGTATGTTACTGTCTTTTTTTTTTTTTTTTTTTTGGGCCACCAGCCCCCCAGCCCCCTAGCCTACCAGCCCACCGGGCAAATGCCCTGTATGCCAGAAGGCCAGTCCGCCCCTGGTTCGGGGACATCATGAGCATTTAGCAATACAAAAGATTTGCATTCATTCAACCTTTATTTAATTTCTCGAAAAGATCAATTGAGGGAGATCCTCATTTACTACTTTATTGAAAATAGATGTTTTGATTTATGTAAATGTGGGGGTTTCTGGACTAACGCTGGTATTAAACATAATTCTGGAAAAAGTAGCCTATTTATACATTTGCAGGCAACTGAATAATGGGGATGCAGTAACGCACTGTAGCTTATGAGATACTGCAAATCAATTATCAAATTATAATTGCCATAATTATTCCTTGCAGCTACAAAAATGATGTCATACAACATGTAACTCAACATTAAAGTAGGGCTGGGTGATAAATCTCAGACCTGACTTTCTTTTTTTTGAAGATTAGTTTTTTGGGCTTTTTATGCCTTTATTTGTTAGGATAGTAGACAGACAGGAAATGGGGAGAGAGATGGGGAATGACATGTGGCAAAGGTCGTCCGGATCGGGAATCGAACCGGCGACCTGCATACCTAGACTTGTGGATCTGCTATATTTTAAAGATTCACTTAATTTTTCTTCCTGTGCATTTACCCGCTGGAAAAAACAATGTCATTGCTTAATTGCAGTGCACTTAAAACTGACCCAAAAACAACAAATGTATCGATAATTTATACCTACAATCGACAGGCTGCAGTCTAAGGCAGATTTTGGTTTCGGAAAATGATTTGAAAAATGCTCCCTTCAAATGTTCTGGGTAGCTATAATCACTGTAGCAGGTCCCCCAGCAGCAACGTTTCACCATGGTCGTAATAATGTAATATAAATGTTTTTGATATTAATTTGCCTATATACCAGTAAGACTCCCTTATCGGGTCACATTTATGATCGGCTACTTTTGACTATTTTCCCATATTTTTTTCCCAGGGGGTCCGTGGGGAGCCCTGGCGGTGGCTGGGCCCCTGGGTACCCCCTGGGTGCTGGCCCCGTCTCTCCCGGTCGATGGGGGGCCAAGGTACGGGCTTTTTAGCGGGTTATGGGAGCCAACTTTGGGTGGAAGTGTTTTGCTACGCTGTCGTCCAATCCTCACAGTTAGGGAGAGGGCTTTGCGACAGATCAATCATGCAGTAATCATGCAGATCTACAAGCTCGCAGCACGAAGCATTGTGAGCTTGTAGATCGTCTATTTGTTGGCAAAGAGATTTGGTAGAGAGTGAAAAACTACTGTATCAAGTACATATATTATGTACCTTTTACCAATTATAGAGGGTTTAAATAGTACTGGATATGCAGCTCGGCAAATAAAAGGTGAATTGATCCCAGTGTATGACAGAGGATGATATCACGATAAATTAAATCTCCACAATATGATTATTGTGAGTGTTTTTTATCACGATAAACGATAATATCGTATATTGTCCCATCCCTACGGTCTGAGGTGCTTTGGCGGTCTTCCCCGAATTTTGTCTGATTACAGCGGGGCAGGGCTACATTCCTGTGTCCTACAAAAAAAAATGTTGAACCTTGTTCATGATTGGTGTGTTTTTCAGCTATAGTTTTTGGTCTTATAACCCTTCCAGTAAATCTCTTATGAAAATCTCTAAAGAAGTCAAGAATAACAGACGAGCTGTAAAGTTAACTTCACAAAGCTTAAGTCTATTGACCCCTCAGTCATGACATTTTCAATGTCCCCCTTCGACCAAGATGGATGAAAATGCTAGTTTGTTCACTGCAGAACTTTATTAACAGTAGCTCAACATTGAAGATGTTGAAATCACATCTCTCAGCCTGTTCTCAGGCCTGCTAAGTCACACACAGTAGTCATATTGCATTGAATTGTAGTTTACCATCTCAGTGGCACCAACAACACTTAGTTAGTGAGCTTTGTATCGATGTCATTCCAGTCCTGCATGTTTACTGGCTTATATTCCACTTGTATGGTTGATCCTGAGGGCAAGTCAGGTGTTGAAACAGTAACACCACTGTAGGCAAGAGACATTGACCAAAGTGCTGTACATGGTGCATAAATGACAAACAGGCCTACCAGTAAGACTCCCTAATCGGGAGATAAGCGACCGTCAGGTCACATGTATACACAAAGACGGATGTAACTGGCATTGGTTCCTAGTTGTGTGGACAATGTATAGTTTTGGTTGGCTCAGAGAATGTGGGGTGTGCCGATTTTTGTGATTTTAGGGCAAAATTAGTAGGAGCAGTGTCCAAAAATGTGTTTGAAAAAATCGGCCTGATGGGGGCGCTATATGGGACAGATCCATGTTGATGACATGAGTGTAGACATACTGTGTAGCGATTTGCGCAGGAAAATTAAGGAACATTAAAAGCCAGCGAAAAAACAAATGTGTCTTAGGAAGAGATTTAAAAACATCAATAGAATGCCTTGTTTGTGTTTAGCTATGTCACATTTAATCACATTTGACCCTTAAATACCCTGCAGTGACATATTTTCATGTGTTTAATTGCAGCTGTCCTGTTAATGTAGTTAGTCCTGTTAATTCACATGGGCGGAGCTTAGAACCTAATTATCTAATGTCCTCCTAATGTAGGATTTTGTCAGATTGTTAAAACTTGAGTTGTGTTGAGTTTATTCAACTTTTGAAGTGAAATATGTGTTCTATGGCTCAAAATAGATTTTTTGACATGCTCCACATATTAGTAAAGCAAGTGGAAAGTGGTGTCCTGCTAATGTTGTAAACCGCAGGTTTGAGCTAAAGGGTCCTGCTAAACCACATCTACCAGTATAGGTGTGTGTGTGTGTGTGTGTGTGTGTGTGTGTGTGTGTGTGTGTCCAGCTAGCGGAGCCGTTGCAGCAGGTTGAGGCGGAACACGGACGCTCCCAGCAGCTGCTGCAGCAGGTGGAGGAGCTGATGGAGGAGACGTCTCTCCTCCAGGCCAGGAGCCACACAGACACCTCCCTCTGGTCTGAGATGGAGAGATGCCTGGACCGAATCTCTCTGGCACACAGCAACCAGCAGGTACACTAAGACACTCTTAACGATAATATAGACTCACACAGCCAAGGAGCTGGTACACTAAGACAGTAATCAGGAACACACTATTGCTTTGCAGACAAACACACCAATGTCTAGAAAGCCATAGTTAGTTTTTTCCAGCAGTGTTAAAGTTAACTTTGAAATGTACTGTAATAAAAGCTCAGTGGATGTTCTTATTATTTAATACTTGATTGATAATTAATATAATTATATATCTTGTGTTTACAGGACACTGTCAGCTTACCATATCAGATCACCATCGACAACCTGGACCGCACAGTGAGACCACATGTCATGACTGCAGACCACCAAACTGTTCAACACAACTGGCTGATAGCAGTTGCCAACAAAGAACGTGTTGGATCAGAGCATCTTCAACTCCAACACAAAAAGTCCATCTGGGATGTTCCAACATCCGACGTCTTACCCACCGTTGAGGACCAAGAACAATTGAGATCTGAATTCAAAGAGCTTGTTGGGAGGGTGTTGGTAAAACATATTCCAGATTTCAGTCAATTCACAGAAAATGTTCAAGAGCACATTCCACATGAGTACTCATCTATTATGGCCTCCAAAACAGAAATCGTTCCACTAGGTTTGCTAGAAACCAATGAGAAAAAACCTGCAGAACTGTTGTCAGCTCTGAAGTTCATTAATGAACGTTATGTCCCCACCTCCCCAGATGATGTGTCAGAGCCCGCTGTTAAGGTGCTACTCACCGGGGACCAACTCACAAAACAGAACGTAGATTCTGTTCTGTTAACAATGACAAATGACAAAACACCCTATCAAAAAATTGAGGGAATTAAGGCTTCAATCGCAGACTTTCACTGTGTTATGAATCACAATGATGTTATATTTAAAGAATTCTATAACCCAAATTCCATTAGTGATGTAGGTTCTCTGTTTCATCTTCGCACTAAAATCAACAGAAGAAATGTTACCAAGTCTGCGCTGGGAGACAACTTCAGGGCATGTGATGTTTTCATTAATGATGTGACAGATGCGTCTGTCATAACGGCTGCATTACACTATTTTGGCATGGACTCACCTCTTGACCCACCAAAAACATACATGATACCAGTGCAGTTTACATGGGCAAGTGAAAAGCAGATATGGTGGGACCAGCATGTGTTTAACATAATAGATAAATACATTCTGACTGACAGTGTAGATGTGCCAAGTGCCAGTAAGGCCTCTGGGATTAATAAGGACTCCAGGGAAGTAATTAAATGTAATTACCCAGGCTGCACAAAGACATTTAAAAACGCTACCTAGAGAACACAACATTTCAAGAAAATGCACAAGACGGAGCTTATTGACAATGTAGGGCAAAAAGACAAAAACAAGGAGAGTAGTGGTGGAGATTGTGATGGCGTTTTCTTTTATCACAGCAAGTTTCTTAAATTTGCTTTGCTAGCAAGAAATTTCCAAGACTCCATTTATGAGGGAGATGGCAAAAGGACCTGTAGGTTATGGAAATTTAAATGACTTAATTTCCGCAAAGCAGGAACAAAATACAGCCTGGAGGCATTGAAACTTCAGCTAGATTTGAACGCCGTTCTAGAGCCAGCTGACGCTCACAGATTAATGTGGAATCGCTCTGTCAACACGCGAGGTGGGGTAGGCCAAAACATTGCTTTAGATTTGAACTGTGAGCATTATGTTGGCTTCACCAAAGAGTTGATTTCTTCCCTGGGGTCTAACGTAAAATTTGACATTGCTCAAGACATGTCACGCACTGTTGGTGTTCAGAAAGAGCTCATGGTGAGCTTTGATAACGATTGTGGGATAAAAACAGAGTCAGGCAGACACACCGCTGTGAACCGGGATAATGACATAATGACAATGGTAGATGTACTTCACAACCACAAGGTTTTCCACAAGCAACCTGATAGGGGACCCTACCGTCACTTCAAAAAACAGCATGTTAACGCCTTACACAGATTAGATACAGATGATCTTGAGAAGTGGATTAAAAAACATAAGATAATTATTGCCAACAACGAAGACCGCAGGTTGACCTCGAGAGAAATGTACAACCGTTGAGTTATATACACTGTTATCCTGTCACAAATGTACTACCACCTATATATTGTAATATACATATTTTACTTTGCACCTGAATTTTTCCAATGCTTACAGAATAACATTGCTGTTTCTTATTCTGTGTGGTCCTAATAAAAATGGGAGGAGAAAAAAAAAACGTTTTCATCATTTGAAATTGTGAAATGTGGACAAAATGGGACTAGTATATAAGATGTGCAATCAGCATGTACCACTTTAGCCCTCTTTTATACAAATAGGATATTTGAAAATATCCGATCTACAAGCTCACAATGTGTCACGATGCGACACGTTGTGAGCTTGTAGATCTGCTATTTTCAAACATTTTGTACTTTTACTTTTGGAACTTTTCCGGACCTTTACTTATAAGGGTGCCCTCAGACCAAAATACATATGAGAGTGGAATCCGCGTTCCTCCAATGCATTTCAATGAGAGTGAAGCGGTTTCATGCCAGCAGAGGATTTCTGCAAAAAACGCTCCCTTATTGAAATGCATTGGAGGAACGCGGATTCCACTCTCATAGGTATTTTGGTCTGAGGGCACCCTAACAGAGTTTTTCTATATCAGAGTAGTTCTATATTTAAGTATTTATAATTTTACAAGTAAAATAAGTTGGTTCTTTTTCCTCCACTGTTCAATATTGAACTATGTCATATGCCTTTGAGTTATGTGGGACCATTAGTGGAGTGGAGGGCAAAACACACCCAAAATAAATCCTCCAGTTCTAGGCAACACAGTAGGACTTTTTTCTTATTTACACATGAAAACTCAATGGTATAATAATGAAAATGGGTGGTTCTCCCCTTAAAGACGTTAAGTGCCAGTCTTGTCAAAATATCAAGTCTAGTATAGGTATGAAAATACCTACTGCATTGTAATCAAAAAGCAAGATACAAAAATACTTTCGGATGTTTTTTATTAAACATAATGCACAAGCATAATAGCAAAACAGTCTGTGAACATATCAAACACAGATTAAGTGTTGTGTTTCTTTGAACACACTTACATGCAGTAAAAGCCTATGATCGACCGTGCAGACTCAGACTCATGAGGCCAAATGCCCTAAGCTCAAAGAATGGCTCGTCATCCTCTTCCCAGTCAGAATCACTATTCGCAAAGACCTCTGACAGAACATCAAAAATGACCTGGGCATCTTTAAGTGTGGATATTGGAATATGCCAGAGAATGTCTTCAAGAGTGAATAGGAATTGGCTCTTTTTAATCACTTCGTCTATGATTGTTTGTGATGTGTCTGTGGTAATCGTTGTGGTGCAGTACACAGCCAACTCCTTATTAAGTCCAGACTGTTTGAAATGTGACCTTTTGTTCTCCATTCTAGTCAAGATTTCTTTCCGCTGCGAGTCAGTGACTGGTCTTTGCCTAGGAACAACCGCTTGTCCTGCATTTAACTCGATTGAGCTTGCATTACCGTCACATGATAAGCTGCAGTTACAAGACATGGCACACAGGTCACAGCATGCATGTGCAGGAGACACAGAGTTCACTTCCAAACCATCAAAAAGTTCAAGCAATTTGACCCTCCGGCATGCATTTTTAATGGAGATATATTGCCTCATTTTTTTGGAAACACCGTGCATCTGTTGACCATTGTACAGGATGACAGAATGGGCTTCTTCTCCTTCTCTCCCTCCTCTGCCCAAGAACTGCATGTATGCTTCTATGTTTTTGGGGGGCCCATAATTTACAACGTGATTGATTTCTTTGAAATCTACCCCCATTCCCAAGGCTGAAGTGGCTACGAGCACTCGTAGGACAGAGTTAGGGTCATTGAGAGAACTGATGATCTGTTTTTTGATCTCCTCGTTGGTTTCTGCGTGATACATGTCCACAAGTCTGTTACCTGGCAGATCTTCAGCTCCCACAGGGTGCAGCATCTTTTCTCCAAGAAGCCGCGTGAAGACTGCGTGTACTTTGCCCAAGTCAGTGTAATTTGTACAGTATATAACTGTCTTTTCAGTGAAAGTTCCTTTAAGGGAAATTTCTTTGCACAGCCAAGCAAATGTCTCTGAGGGGTCACCAGGCACCTTTTTCACTGCAAGTCGGATGTTGGGGCGATCAGGGTTTCTGATCACTTCAACGCACTCCTCCATTCCCAGAAGCAGTTTGACTTGCTTTCTGGTCTTCAGGGATGCAGTTGCAGTCAACGCTAGGACAGGTACAGCAACTGGAAGGACGCCACGCAGTTCTCCAACTAATCCACACCACTTGCGGAATGGACCTTCACCAGAGTCTTGTCCCTCGCCCCTAGAAAACAAAATGTTACAATAGATTATCAATACTTGTTGATACTCTCACTCTCTCTCACACACACACACACACACACACACACACACACACACACACACACACACACACACACACACACACACACACACACACACACACACACATGGTAACAGGATGAATGGTCACATACATCATGTATGCTTTACATTACTTTGCCATTTTTCAAAATCCCCCTTTATTAACATTTAGAATAGACAATTTTACATCGAGGTGCCCAGATGTCCCTAGTGCCCAGTCTGCATACCTATACTGTATTATATGCCCACAACAATAAGCAATGCAACACATCAATCTAGGTGGATAATAAATACATGAATAACCTAACATCAGTGTTAACAATATAATATCAAGAATAATAAAGTGTATAATGTAATTACATTGGAAGTCAGGTCAACAATGTCCGTCTACATTTTAAGGTATCTCAATCTCAATATTGAGTTGACCATTTTCTTGCCTCAAATACAAGTTTACTTTGTATTGAATGTTTGTGCAACTTTGGGGTACATAGTGTTGGGGGAAAAGTACTCAAATTAATTATCAATATGGGTGTATATGTAGACATACTCTGTTAAGAAGTCCGCCAAAAGTATTGGCGTCAAAATGTACTTAAAGTACCAAAACTAAAAGTTCTCATTTTGCAGAATGTCTCATTTCAAGTTTTAAAATACTGCGAGGCATTGTGAGCTTGTAGATTGGCTATTTTCTATAGTCCAAAATGTATAGGTCTACACGACTGGATGTTTAGATTCGAGATGTAGTGGAGTAGAAGTAAGAAGTATTGGAACTACTCAAGTAAAGTACAAATACCTCAACCGTGTACATTAAGTACAGTAATTAAGTAAATGTACGTGGTTATTTTACAACGCTAGCGATAACGTTAGTATGTTTCACTGATATGGGGGAGGGTACTTTGGAAAATGTGAAAAACAGTAGCCTACTCTGTACAGTACAGAGGCTAGAAGCAAGGAAGAAAAAACATAATAAACAAGTACGTACCAGGACACAATCGTGTGGCACTCATCCACAGCCAATCCTACCAATCTATGACGAAAAACGTCATTTTGGAGGATTTTTCGCCATTTCTTACTTCCAACAAAGGTCTCCGGCGATCCAAAAACAATGGACACATCACCAGCTGCAATGGCTGCGTCTGAGGCGTCGTTTTGGCCTGCATACGCTGCGGAAATGCCGAGGTCTGTTAACATTCGAACTTGTTCTTCCATGATCGAAACAAGTGGACTTATTACCAAAACGATCGCATCCTTTGTCCATCGCTCTGGGAAGGCGTCGGATAGTAGCCTACAAACCGTTGGCCAGGCTTGGTAAATCAGGCTTTTCCCAAACCCAGTGGGCAAACATGCCAAAACATCACGCCGATCTATCAAGTACTTCAAACAAATGTGCTGCAGAGGTTTTAATTGTTCAATTTGGAGTAATTGAGCAACTCTTGTAAGCACGCTAGAAAAAAGTTCCTCGTCCACAGTAGCATCCATGTTGCGTCGTTGTTGTTGTTTTCTGTTGTGTTCCGTGTGTAGAGTAGCAGTTCCGCTATAGTAGTTTCGGGAGGGAACCAAAACAGGGGGCGGACCAGGCTTACAAGCGGAACTAGTTTTAAAATTCGTTCTCAACCGGGGAATTCCTTGTATCCCCGCCCCTTTTTCTCTTGGTCCCAGAGTCAAAGGAAGAGAGACAGACCGATAGGTGTCGCCCTTTCTTCTTTGACGATGGGTTCCCAGATTGCTTTAAATGAAACGAGGCATGACTTATGCCCGTTTAAAGTTTGAATTTTCAAACGCTTCGTATAGCGCCCCCCCTTTGGCCATTTGGAATAAGATTGGTTTCAGTGATATTTGGACTAATCCTCTACATCTTTGCCAAATGCCATGAACGTGTCAATGTGCATGTATGATTTAGAGGCAGAAGAATAATTTGCATAAAACTTCAATATTCAGTGAATTATTAAAAAATAATGTTTCACTTTAAAAAAAGTCCGCCAAGACAGATCTGACCGTATTGGTCCAAAGTTCATGTAAACAATGTTTCGTACACATGACACGAAAATCCCAGGAGGAGATAGATTTGTACTATTTTTCATATAATTCAAAATGGTTGGAGAACTAAAGGTCAGAGGTCAAAAGTCAGAGTGTAAAAGTTGTTCGGCATGAGGGGACACTTAAGTGTATACAGGTTTCATGGCTGTATCCCCAACAGAGTCTGAGCTATACCAACGTTTGCAAGGCTTCCTACAGCGCCACCCTTTGGCCAATTGGTGCGAGCTTCGTGTTTTAGCCGTTTGGCATAGTCCTCTACCATACTGCCGAGTTTCGTAAAAAGCGACTGCACAGTCAAGCCACTAGAGAAAAAGTGGCGGAATAATAATAGTTATGATTAAGTACAATATCACTGCATGGCTTGGCCACTTATAACAAAAACATGAGAACAAAATGACCAAGGTATGTCTGCATGGTCATCACAACTACACTGTAGGTCAAGTGCTAGGGGAAGAGGTAAGTCTTCAAATTATTATTTGACATTTGAGGCCCCTTAAACTTATATCACCTTCATGTGTTCTAGGAGACGAAGCCTGAAGAGCCGTCCAGGAAGACGCCTCCATCTCTGTCCTCCAGAGGGACAGCGGTGTCTCTGTCCTCCAGAGGGACAACCCTGTCTCTGTCCTCCAGAGGGACAGCCGTGTCTCTGTCCTCCAGAGGGACAGCCGTGTCTCTGTCCTCCAGAGGGACAGCACTGTCTCTGTCCTCCAGAGGGACAGCGGTGTCTCTGTCCTCCAGAGGGACAGCGGTGTCTCTGTCCTCCAGAGGGACAGCGGTGTCTCTGTCCTCCAGAGGGACAGCCGTGTCTCTGTCCAGACGTCTCCAGGACCTCCAGCGTCAGATAGCAGCCGGTCAGGAGGAGGAACTGTCCTTCAGACTGAAGCTGGACAACCTGATGAGCATCGTGGACGACTGAGTCCAGCCACCCACGGCTCTCAATGCTCTTTGACTCCCAAGGAAACTCCCTTGAATATGTTCCAGTAATTGATAGTTAAAAGGTCATTGTTGGGGGTGAGTTATTGCATTCAAACTGGACTGAAGTGTTGTCAGGTTGGCTCCACTACCTTGTTGTTGGAGAAGCGCTTTTAATGTTTTACAAGCTGTTTTAGTTCAGCAGTTTTCCTTTCGTATTTAAAAATGTTTAATAAAATGGTCGTCGCTTACAGTGTGTTTATATTGATGCCCATTTTGGGTCGAAATGTAAAAACTACAGCTCAGTAGAACGAGTGAATCTCAGTTTTTCTTGTTTTTGTTTTGCTGTTGTTTTTTAAGCTATATTTTTGCCAAACAATTAATAAAATGTGACATTTACATGCTCTGTGTCATTCTCCTACAAAATAGTTTCACTTGACTAATGAAATAATGTTTTAAAATAAGTGTTAAATAGCTGTTTATTGTGATAGTAATCATATTTGCTATAGAGCAGGAAGTCTTCAACAAGGGTCTGGCACACTAGTGGGTCTTGTTAGTTAGATTTTATTTTATTTTATTTCTTTAATCAACCACTTGAACCATAGTATCCCTATTCTGAGGAGAACATTAGCCAATCTACAGGTTCACAGCGTTGTGCGCTGCGAGGCGTTGTGAACCTGTAGATCTGCTAACTTCAATTTACAATTACAATTTAAGCATTTAGCACACACTCTTAATCCAGAGCGATTTACAATAATTAAGGCAATACAATCAATCAATCAATCAATACAATAAGCAAGGTACTAAATCAAAATAGTAAACATTTGACTCTGTAGGCTGTAGGCCTACTTGGCTTGCTTTTTCCCTCTTTGTCGAAGATAGTATTGAGGGTAAGTGGTTAAATGTCTGAAAATACAAGTCTATGAGATATCTATGAAATGTTTTATGAATGTTAGGTGTGGTAATTTGGCTATTTGGGCTGTAGAGCAGAGACCACATTATGCTATTAGTTCTCCAGGAGGTATTGTCTATGATAATGCTTAATTATTAACCCTTAAGTTCTGTTCAGATTCACTACACCTTCGTTCTGTTCGGGTCATTTTGACCCGGGGGATATTTGGTTTAAAAAAAACAACACTAATATAAATTTTAACTTAACAAATCATCATGATACATTGACTTTGACTCAATACCAAACAATTCATATGATATATATGGTAAATGTTTGCATTTCTGCTTTGCTATATCACATTAAACACTGAACGAGCTAGGCGTTTTTATTGATTTAGCTGGAATTCATGTAAAAAAACTACTTTATTTAATACTGGGCAATATTGCTCATGCTTATAGGAAAAAAATTAAAATCAGACAGGGGGGCTTCGGAAGGGGGGTGTTAGAAGGGGGGGGGGCTGTGTGTCTGTGTTTTGGCACAATACTGTGTATTTCTGTGCATAATTATGTGCTTCCGGGTCAAAATGACCCGAACAGCACTTAAGGTTCAAAAAATATGAGGGGGGTGTAGCATGGGTGTAGTGCAAAAATATTTTTTTTACACGTTCATCTCAGAAGAATCTTTAAGGCCAGTGAGTTTCAGGTGGAAAACATTTAAACTTCTACCTTTTTTTTTCAAATGAAAATGTAAAACGGGTCAAAATGACCCGAACAGAACTTTAGAGTTGTGATCAAGGCACTGTTATGCAAGCTAAAGGACCAGGTCACCTCTGGGACAACCAGATCTTATTTTATTGTTGTTTGGGACACGACCAACACAATCCTGAGTAATTTTTTGTGTTCAATCTGTGTTTTTAGATATTTTAGTATTTCAGTATGCTACAACTGGTCATATGATGCATTTTGCATCATATGATGCATGAGATGATGCAATATCATGCTACAAATCATCATATGACCAGTTGTAGCATGATGAAATACTAAAATATCTAAAAACACAGATTGAACACAAAAAATTACTTAGGATTGTGTTGGTCGTGTCCCAAACAACAATAAGATAAGATCTGGTTGTCCCAGAGGTGACCTGGTCCTTTAAGATAAAACACCATACCCTGTCCACTCACATTAAACAGTACATGAATAAACAGAAATACATGGTTTGCGTGAAGAAGGCAGAGGGATACAATAGCACTTATTAAAGCTGGTATTTAGTATTTTCCATCATTAACTTCATTTACAACCAAGCATACTGTATAGAGCATCGCAGTTTAAGCCTGCCCGCCCTCACTCCGGTGTTGGAAGTGTTTTCTCCATGCATTTCATAAAGTATTTATTTAAACGTCTTATAAGCCTCTGACAAAGCCACCCCGGCTGGTGAGGAATCATGACAATAAACAACATTTTTTGCATGCAACGATTAATTAGGAAGCTGAAAAAAAGACGAGGATACAAGTTGTACCCTCGTCAGAACCTTTGTCAGAGGCTTAAAAGACGTTTAAATAAATACTTTATGAAATGTCTATGGATGAAATGCATGGGGGGAAACGCTTCCGACACCGGAGTGAGGGCGGGCGGGGCTTAAACTGTGATGCTATATTGTATATGTTATGAGGACCTCTACTGGGCAAAGTCTTATTACATCCAGAACAGATCAATATGATAGATGGGCCTGCCGTTATTATTCCAAGGAGGAAATCAGTGGCCCAAAGGCAGCACAACAGTTATTGTTGCAAAGTTACAGAGAAGTATGAAAAGGAGAAAAAAAAGTAAATGTGTACGGCTAATAAACAAAGAATAAATAGAATCAATACAGAGCAGGCCTAAACATGACAAGAGTCAAGAACAGTCAATGCCAATGCTGCTGTAGAATAAGACTCTAAAGTCTCTAATAGCTAAATCTCTGCTACACTATAAATATAGTTTATTGCACCATTGCTGCTTATTTTAACTACAGGACACAGTAAAGTAACAACTATGTTGACAGGGAAGTCACAAGGGGGAAAGTGGGACTGAGTTATTGGGCCCAATGTGGAGGAGCCTTCATTATTTTATTCTTGAAAAATAGCAGATATACAAGCTCATAGCTCGTTACCGAGTGCCGCACTGTGAGCTTGTAGATCTGCTATTTTGGAAAATTCCTGAAAATGTTTGTAAATCTTTGAATATATGTATTTTTTAAGCAAACATTTGTAACTCAAATTTTGCTTCAGGGGCTTCCCTGGATTTAAATATTTTGAGATGGGGGTCCGTGGCCAAATACATTTAATGTTGGGGCTGCTTGACATGAAAAGGTTTGAGCACGACTGACATAGAAACATAGGTTTTTCCCCAAAAAATGAAAAACGTAGAAGGATTTTTTTCCTCCATTGTTTTCAAAAATATTAGATCTACAAGCTTGCAGTGTGGCACTCTGTGCAGTGCTTTGAGCTTGTATATCTGCTATTTCTCAATAGTTAAAGCACAAAATAATGCGTAATAATCCGTTCCCAGTCTAAGTGGGTTAAAACCCCTCCATATGAAGAACATTCATGGGGGGCCCGCAGTGAATCCTTGTAGGCCTACCCAGGGCCCAGACGTTGGTGTGACACCCCTGTATGTTGATAATATGGACAGGTCGTCAGTCCCTGTAGTCCAGACTGCATTGCCACTTCAGTCTTCAGACATGATTTTGGGGCGGTCCCCACTCCCAGATGACAGTGAAGTGACAAGTTAAGGACCTTTAAGACCTTTTTACTCCACAATGTGTCTATAATGTATCTACAACCACCACTGGCCAAGTAAATCATTATCACTTTTTTACTGTTCTATGATGACCAAGGAATTGAGCAGTGGACTTGGAACGCTTTTAAAACACTTTTTTATGACTTGAATACTTGGAAGTTAATGATTAACAGATAAGAATCAAACTTTAATACTTCGACTCGTGTTCATGCTGGTTAGTCGTCTAGGCGTCAGTAATGTGTGAGGATTCGTATGACTTTGCTGTTCAAGTCTAAAGTCTAAAGCAGTGAAAGGTAAGATATTATCTTAACGGTTTTTTTCCAACATTTAATGTAACTTAATCATGTAGAAATGAGTCTGCTGAACTACCGTAGGTTTCAGGGTTTGTGAGCAGGAAACAGCAGGTCGGTACTCACTGTTGGTTACTTGTGACAAAGTACAAAGAAGTAATCTCCACGCTCATGAAGAAGGCTGCAGCTCGCAAATCAAACTATTTATTTACAGATAAATGTTATGTAAATTAAGTGTGGTAATTTGGATATTTGTTCTTCCATACAGGAGACATGGCAGGGTCCGGAGGTCATGGTAGGTCACAATACTTTTTTATTACCCGATAGATCAGTGGTTCTCAACCTGTGGGTCGGGACCCCCTGGGGGTCCCCACATGATAATGGGTGGGGGTAGGGCAGTGAAGTGACAATTTAAGGACCTTTAAGACATTTTAATACCTAAAATAAGACCATTTATACTGCATTAAAAGTGATCAACACTACTATTTAAAACATTGTCACAATATTTCTCTGTGGAACCGAGTCAAAGCAAATGTAATGCCTCAACTCCTACAATCCCAAGTGCTTGTCAGGGTGGGGAGACCCCGTTTCAAATATTTTGATTATTTTGGGGGGTCCCCAGTTCAAATTATGTTGATTATTTTGGGGGGTCGTGGCCTGAAAAGGTTGAGAACCTTTGCAGTAGTTGAATCATTATCAAGTGATATGGGGAGGTGGGAGATACAGTATGTGGTTCACATTTAAAGCAACGATACATAAACATTATCATTCACTGACAGACAAGGCAGACCTTTGCTTAAATGTATTCACAAATCTTATAGTTTTCACTACTGACACTAAAGAAAAAGAAATATATATATTATTCGTACAAGAATGTGTCTGTCTTCTACAGTAGGTTGAATTTGACATAATCCTCCTTACTTGTAATACTTTGTGTAGTGTCTGATGGAAACAAAACTAGAAACTTACAACTAAACTACTAAAAAGAGTTACTTCCTCTAGGGCAGGGTTTCTCATGGTGGGTGCCGTGGCACCCTAGGGTGCAAAGTCCAGGGGTGTCTCAGAATACTTTGATAATATTTGGAATGTATCATGTTGAATCATGTGCTTGGTGTTCTTTATTTGTATCATTGCAATGTCATAAGAATAGAAAAAGAAATGTCAAAAACAAACTCAAGACTTTCTGGACAAACAGGATACAGTTTGGTAATTGGGACAACTGCTTGTAAATTGGACTGTCCAGAATTGTCCCTGATGTCTGGCCACCCTAAGTGAGACTGCGTGCACATACCTGCATTTAGGCCAAGTAACAATAACAACTTCATTAGGCGATAAAAAGAGATGAAAGCAATACAACACTAAAAAACAAGAGTTGAAACAAAGTCAAGTGAAAAAAGGAAATAGTGAACAGGTGGGTTTTCAGGGGGCGTCTCTGATGGGAGTACATGTTAGTAAATGCAGTACAAGGGCCACAGTTTGACCATGTATTTTAGGTCTGCATCAGGCAAACGGATTAAAGGGATATTTCACTTGAATTCAAAATGACTTTTGGTCATTTAATCGTCTACTCAGGCTTTTGGGAGCACCCAGAACAGTTTTTAAGTTGCTTGATTTGGTATTGATTTTATCAGACACACCCCCGTCCTATTCTAACTCCATTTTAAACATGATAGATTAATCGAAAACACCCGTTTACTGTCAATATTCCAGGATGACCTCCCACTTGGGTAATGACGCCCCCTGGCGATCATTCAGAGAAACTACTTCAGCTCCCGTACTAACGTAGGTAGGAAGGGCCTGTCACTCAAACCGGAGTGACCCGCCTCCAGGCTATATAAACCCCCGGAGGCGGAAGTAACATCCTCTTTTCACTCTCTGCGATATCACATTCAGATAAGTTGAAACTCAGCCTTTGTATTATTATTATTCGCGCATTAGCCTAAAGCGGTGGCATTGGAGTCGCCCACTGGCGAGTGTTGAATTAACCCGTACTTAAGAATACTTATTCTTGTTCCGTCCTAAATCGACGGTTATTTCCTTTTATAACAAAGGATTATTACTGCTTGTTCAGGCCTTCGCCGAAGCAAGCGTGGCATAGCATTAGCCGTTAGCTTGTTAGCTCGTCTGCTATTGTTAACGTTAGCTACACTGCTTACCGCTTGTTCAGGCCCTGCCCGAATCAAGCGTGGCCTAGCCTTAGCCGTTAGCTTGTTAGCTCGTCTGCTTCTGGTTAACTCTATCTACAGTGCTTCGCCATGGATCCTCTGGCCTTCCTGCCGAGGCAATGTCCAGGCTGTCCAGGACTCATCGACGGACAGGATCTTCACCATCTCTGTGTCGGCTGCATGGGCGTTGCACACGCCTTCTCTGCACTGAGTCCTCAGGGGAGAGCAGGACCTTTCTGTGACTGCTGCGTGGCCTACGACCACGATGTACTGATACACCGGTTCTACCTAGCCAGGGCAGGCCTCGGGGCCTGCGCTCCACCAGGTGGGTCCACTGCTCTCAACCCCACAGCCCAGTCTTTCCTTCCCCAGGCGGCCCGCACCGTTGGTCAAGGTGCGGCGCTGCCTTCCGGAGATCCGCTTGGCAATCAGCGCGCCATTCCAAGTCAAGATGGCGCCGTGCTACATGAGACACCGCCTGCCGCGCAACCGACCGCAGCTAGCTCCACTGTCACTGGAGCTGGCGGGTCTGGTGAAGTCGCCGCTAAGAAGGCGACCAAGAAGGCTAACATCCAGAAATCTCCGGTAGCCTTTTCCCCTTCGGGCGCGGTGCCCAAAAAGAAACGCTTGGATGTGACCGTCGGGGACGTCCCCCTCGACGTGAGCATCACCAAAACAGTCCAGACCTTCAGGCGAGAGTCGGACCTGAGCTCCTGTCAGAGCGAGGGTTCTGGTTCTGAATACTCTGGATACACGGCCGAGGAGGAGGAGGACTCCGTCGAGGACGAGGGTTCTCGACTCACGGTCACTGTGAAAGGTAATGCCCCTGCGGCTCCAGCACGTCAACTGGATGCCGCAGGGAGCTCCCAGGCCTCCTCAGGCACCACTGCCCCTCCACCCGCCAGTCAAGCGAGTGAAGCGGGAGCAGAGGACGTCGATTCTGCAGCAGAAATGCTGGATCATCTCACAGTCTACATGAGAGCTCTGGCCAGAGTTGGAGAGGAGTTGCCACCTCCTCTCCCCTCTGAAGAGGCCGAGGATGATGACGAAATGCCCGGGCAGGAGCCTTCGGTTCCCGCCCCGTATGTCCTCTCCAGGCTGCCGCTGGTGAAAGGTTTCACCAAGGCCCTCCATTCCTCATGGAAGACACATAAAGACCCCAGGAAGCTGCCTTTTTCTGTGTTGGATTTGGTGGGCGGTGCGGAGGCAGGCATGTCCACCTGCCCTAACCTGGACCACCTGTTGGCACAATCTTTTCTGAGTTCCGTCAGACCCCAGTACAAAGATGTAGGCACAGCTAAGAACGGGCCGTTTGTTGGCCCCGTCGGCACCAACCCGCCGGGGTTCACTGTCCTGGAGGACAAGCTGCAGTCGGACAGGGCTCGTAACGCCTACCGGTCCGCTGCTCTGGCCGCTAAGGACCTGAATCTGATCCAGCTCTTGCTCGCTTCCACCAAGGACCTGGTCAAAGGTCTGCCCACGGGGGAGCACACAGCTGAACTGAACACTCTATTTGACATCATGCTGAAGGTCAATTGGCATGCGGTTAAGTGGATGGGCAGGTCCATGGACTACAACCTCCAGTCTGAGAGAGCCCGCTGGCTCGACTATGTCGACCTCGAGCCTAAGAGGGACGTGGGCGAGAAGCCTCTAGGTCCTCGCGGGGAGATGTACAAGTCTCTCATAAACATGGAGAACAGTCCCACCACCCTCATGGGTGGGGGCTTGGAGCTGCTGCAGGGTAGAGTTACCTTCTTCAAGGCGGCTAAGGACATCGTCGAGTCCACCACAGTGCCACAGGATGAACCGCAGCAAGCTAGGAGGACGTCCCGCTCCTCCCGCGCCAAGGAAAGGGGCCGCTCTGCTTCTTTTAAGAAGCACTCGTCTTCCTCCAGGGGAGCCTCTGCAGCCAGGGCGCCTGACAGGCCCCTCAGCAAGGCTGTGGTTCCCGAGCGCGCTCAGCCGCGCCGCCCGTCCAAGGATGGCAGGCAGCAGTCTTCATACCGCGGTGGCCGCGGTAGGGGACAGCGCAAATGACACTTTGAAGAGGGGAATTGTGCTGGGGCGGGGGTCCGAGGTGTCTCTCGGTCCCCCTCCCCCCCAAACGAGGGCGTTTTTCGGTACCCCGTGTCGGGGAAATGAAAATGTTAATTTTGATGCCTCCTGTGTCGACAATAAACATGTTGAAAGAGCAAAGTCTGTCTCTGTCCAACTCTCTCGCACTAGCACAGACGACCCCATCGTGCATGCCTCCTGTAGTAATGATGAAGTCCTGTCAGGACTCGATAATCAATCACAGGTTTTATCAGAATCCAGTAATGTTAATGTCAAACAATTATGTGGTTCCTCAAGCGCGCGAGTGGGATATCCCTCGCGTCGACAATATGAATCCTTTATGCATGCCTCCTGTAAGAATGATGGAGTCCCGTCAGGACTCTTTAATCAGTCAGAGGTTTTATCAGCAACCAGTAATGTTAACGTCAAACAATTATATGGTTCCTCATGCGCGCGAGTGGATTTTCCCTCGCGTGAGCGATGCTATGAATTTAACCTTGAGTCAGAAATTCTGTCGGCCTACTATGAGCCCGGGTCAAGGGACAAGCATAAAGGCCTTAGAGCAGGTATTAAACGTAAAAGTTCCTCTCCTGTCAGGGGAGAATGCTTTAGTTGTGGGCGAGTCTGTTTATCAGTCGAATCGCTTTGCTCTTCCTGTCGCTCTATCGAGCGAAAACCGAACGCTTCCGGTTTCACCGGATACGGATTCGCTTGCTCCCCGCTTCCGGTCCGGCCGCAAAAGAGCTCCGCTAGTCAAGCGGTACAATCAGAAGGTGTTCCCACCTTGCGGCCTATTGAACCCCCGCGCTCCGCATCCGGGTGTTCCGGATACGGATACGCAGGTTCCCCACTTCCGGTCCCGCCGCAAAATAGCTCCGCTAGTCAAGCGGTACAACCAGAAGGTGTTTCCGCCATGCGGCCTATTGAACCCTTGCGCTCCGCATCCGGTCGTTCCGGATACGGATACGCAGGTTCCCCACTTCCGGTCCGGCCGCCAAAAAGCTCCGCCGTCACGGAAGCACAGTGGTGGGGTTTCTCTCGCTCAAAACACGCTAGCACGCTGTGCGCGCCAGTGGAGCCAGTGGAGCCAACCCGAGCCATTGGGTATTTCGAACGATAACCAGGGGTTACAGGTTACAGTTCGCAGATATACCCCCGCTTTCGAGCAGGGTTATTCATACCAGAGCACGTGGTTTAAAAGCAAGTCTTTTGAGAGAAGAGATCAGCTCATTGCTAAGCAAGGGTGCTATAGTGGAGCTGGACAGGACCCAATCCCGCATGGGATTTTGGAGCCGTTATTTCCTGGTGCCCAAAAAGGGGGGGGGGCTACGTCCCATCCTGGACCTAAAGGCACTAAACGTGTACCTGAAGAAGTACGTTTTCAGGATGCTAACAGTACCCACCATGTTACGGTCGGTCAGGCAAGGGGATTTCCACTGTTCAGTGGATCTGAAGGATGCTTATCAGCACGTCCAGATTTATCCCCCACACAGGAAATTCCTTCGGTTCGCCTTCGAGGGTCGCCTGTACGAGTATACAGTACTCCCTTTCGGTCTGTCACTGAGCCCGAGGGTTTTCGTGAAAGTGACCGAAGCAGCCATCGCCCCGCTGAGACAGCAGGGCGTCAGGTTGGCGACGTACATCGACGATTGGATGATTTCAGCGAGCTCCGCCCACGAAGTGGCGCGTCACACACAAGTGGTTTTGGCTCACCTGAAGGCCTTAGGTTTCATAGTCAACCACGGCAAGAGCATGCTGACTCCAGCAAGTCGTCTTACATTCATTGGGGTCCTTCTGGACTCTTCCGACATGTCGGCCCGTCTCTCAGAGGAGAGGGTGGACAGGTTTCGGGAATGTCTCGACTCCTTTCAAGTGGGCCAGGAGGTCACTTACAGGAGTTGCATGGTACTGACGGGAATGATGGCTTCCGCAGTACATCTGTTGCGTTTGGGCAGGTTTCATATGAGACCTTTTCAAAGATGGATGTTATCCCTCGGGATCCCGCCCTCCTTGAAGTACAAGAAGGTTACGGTTTCCCCTTCCTGCGCGATCGCCCTGTCTCCGTGGCTGGTGGAGGGATTCCTCACCAGCGGAGTCTCGATTGGCGAGGTGGTTTCCCACAAGTCGATCACGACAGACGCCAGTCTCAGTGGATGGGGAGCCACTTTCGAGGGGCGCACAGCGCAGGGGCTTTGGCCTCTGGAGATGAGGGGTCGTCACATCAACTATTTGGAGTTGATGGCTATACTCCTGGCGCTCAAGCATTTCGAGCCTTGGATTTTGCATTGTCACGTCCTGGTCAGGACAGACAATACGACGGCCATGTTTTATGTCAACAAACAGGGGGGCCTGTCGTCGTTGCCACTGGACCGTCTGGCTCGAGAATTGACGGTTTGGTGCTTGTCGCGCCTCAAGTCGATCAGGGCCTCACACGTCCCAGGTCTCCTCAACAGCGGAGCAGATCTCCTGTCCAGGGGAGGTCCTCGCTACGAGGATTGGTCTCTCCACCCCAGGGTGGTGAGCCAGATTTTTCGCAAGTTTGGTCAGCCAGTGGCGGACCTGTTTGCGTCAGCGGAGAATACGAAGTGTCCGTTGTTCTTCGCGGTGAAGGGCAGTCCTCCCTTGGGGTTGGACGCCTTAGCGCACACGTGGCCGAGAGGTCTACTGTACGCGTTTCCCCCCTTCGACTTAATCCGACCCACTCTGGAGAGAGTCAGGAGGTTCGGTCTGGAGATGCTCCTGGTGGCCCCCTACAAGGGCACGTGGAGATCGGCGATCGCCCCTCTCCTTTGCGAACCGGGTTGGCAGCTGCCTCGGTGCAGGGACCTGTTGAGTCAGGCCAGGGGGGAGATCTTCCACCAAGACCTGCAGGTCCTAGACCTGTGGGTTTGGCACGTGAAAGGTTAAACCTGCTGGCAGCCGGTTTTTCTTCTGAAGTGGTTGATACCATTCAGAGTGCTAAGGCGCCCTCTACGAGGGCGTCTTATGATGGAAGGTGGAATGCCTTTGAGGACTGGTGTGAGTCGCGTGTTCCACCTGTGGTGGCTCATGTGGCGTCAGCCCAGGAAATTCTGGAATTTATGCAGAACCGCTTGAGAAGTGGTCTAGCATTTTCTACCCTTAGGGGGTATTTGGCGGCTATTAATGCCTGTCACCTGGGGGTGGCGGGCAAGGCACCTTCTAAAGTCCCGGAGGTCATCAAGTTCATGCAAGGAGTTGAACGTTTGAGGCCGGTGACTAGGTCTTTGTTCCCAGTTTGGGATCTGCAGGTGGTTCTAGGGGGCCTATGTCGGGCTCCCTTTGAGCCGCTTGTAGGGATGCCTTTGAAACTTTTGAGTTTCAAGACGGCTCTTTTGCTGGCTTTGGCCACGGCTAAAAGAGTTGGTGACCTGCAAGCTCTCTCGGTGTCTGCGGAGTGCATGCAGTTTATGAACAATGATCTCAAGGTGTTGCTCAAGCCTCATCTTAAGTTTGTTCCTAAGAACATGGTGGTTCCTAAGGAGCCTGTTGTTCTTCTGGCTTTTCATCCTCCTCCGTTTGTCTCGGTGGAGGATGAACGGCTGAATTGCCTTTGTCCTGTCAGGGCATTGAAGGCCTACTGTGACAGGACTGCTGGTTCTAGAGCTTCTTCTCAGCTCTTTGTAGAAATGGGCAATGTTCTTGTCAGAAAGCCGGTGTCTAGACCCACTCTTTCGAGGTGGATTGTGGATGCTATTAGGCTGGCTTACTCTAGTGCGGGTGTGGAAGTGCCGGCGGCACTTAAAGCCCATAGCACTAGAGGTGTGGCTACTTCGTGGGCACTGGCAAAGGGAGTCTCCGTTCAGGAGATTTGTGTTTCGGCGAATTGGTCTTCGCCTTCTACCTTTGCAGCCTACTATCACCTGGATATCGAATCCTCTTCGCTAGCGCATTCGGTTCTGGGTGCAGTTGCCTCCTCTACGTCATAGAGGAGTCGGATCTTCCCCTCCCACAGGTGGGCATGTAGCCACCTGGGGTACTTTGGGGGGACCCTGTGTTTTCCTTATATAGTGTGTCTTACTTATAAGGCGGACTTGTCCTTTTCATTTAGTTGAATGAGGCGGACTTCGGTCTGTCAGGGTCTCTCTTTATTTTCTCATGCTTTCACACCCAGGTCCGGTGGGCCTGGGACCTTCTGGGTGATGGGTCACGCCCGTTTGGGCTGTGCTCACCCGTATGAGGGGTGTGTGGGGGTATGAGAGTAGGTTGTGGCTTAGAGGGGAGTTTAAGAATCCCAAGTGGGAGGTCATCCTGGAATATTGACAGTAAACGGTAGGTTCCGTACGGAACCATTGTTTACTTAGATATGGAAGGATGACCTCCCACGTAATGCCCCTCTGTTTCACTGAATGTGGCAGAGAGTGGTATTAAGAGGATGTTACTTCCGCCTCCGGGGGTTTATATAGCCTGGAGGCGGGTCACTCCGGTTTGAGTGACAGGCCCTTCCTACCTACGTTAGTACGGGAGCTGAAGTAGTTTCTCTGAATGATCGCCAGGGGGCGTCATTACCCAAGTGGGAGGTCATCCTTCCATATCTAAGTAAACAATGGTTCCGTACGGAACCTACCGTTCTTTTTTTCTGGGGAATCATACTTCCCTCTGGATACGTGAGCTGGCTGTGTTTTGTCATTACTTTTCTTTTCATATATTTTTAAAAATTATTTTGGAAAATGGAAAAAATGAACACAACTAATGTATCCTTCCTATCGGGCAGAAACCATGCATCTCCATATTTCAACTTTTTTATGTTCTTTTCCCGTAAATCAATGCACTTCTTAGTAATTGCTATAGTGTCACACAAAGGTATACAGCCCCCACCTTCACTTAATGAGGCCTGCAGGTTAATAATACATATATGATAAATACTATATTGATTTCAGCTGTTCCAAACATGCAAACATGACACGCTATAAATACTTAGTTAATTTACAGTCTAGTAGTATAGTAGTCTAATGACTAGTATTACCAGTAAGACTACTAAGGGCGACAAGCGACCTCGACCTAAAGGGCGAGGTCGCGCCATGTCTTGGCCATCTGGCCATATATGAAGACCCCCTGGAACCCATTATGTGAAAATACTATGACGTCTATCACATCTGACATATACATACGATCCCTTTTATGCCCATACATGGAGATCCATGTCTGTAGAAGCAGCCACACATTCTGTATATGGGCTGTCTTCCTCCATATAAGGGCATTCCCATAAAGTCCTGTTAGATATGGGCTTAATAATATTGATGACATCAGGGATCTCCATATAAGGACATAACAGGGATTCTGTTAGTGTGGTTTAAATTAAATACAAATGTTTTCTTTTCAGGAATCCAATTCAAAAATAGCAAAAAACAAAAACAAATATTCAGGTTTCAAAAAATAAAAAATAAAAATCAGATCTACAAGCTCAAAACACGTTGCAGTGCGACACGTTTTGAGCTTGTAAATTGGCTACTATTATTTGCTACTTTTGTGTGACAGAATGTTAACAAAAAAATAATAAAATACAGAGATAACAGGTTTCTGCCCGAGTGAGTGTGGAATAGCAGCAGCCTTCTCCATCATCTAGGTTGCCACCACTGCCATATTAACAACAGCTTGACTGAATAATAACTACATTGGATCCATTGGAACAAAGTTGTTTTTTCTTCTTTTTTTAAATAAATAACACACATGGGTTCTTCCCTATACAGAAAATGTGTGTGTGTGTGTGTGTGTGTGTGTGTGTGTGTGTGTGTGTGTGTGTGTGTGTGTGTGTGTGTGTGTGTGTGTGTGTGTGTGTGTGTGTACGCACACACTCGTAAAGTGTTGGTTACATCACTGCATGTCTTCTTAATTATGATTATGTTTAAATGAACAGTAATTCTTGCATAATGTCACTAACTGTCTCTTCTCTTTACTCCAGGTGATTTTAAACTCGTCACTGAAGGCAGTGCTCTGGGTTATCATGGTAAAAATGTCACCCTCCCCTGTCACCTCTCTCCTGGGACCAGCGCGTCTTCCATGACAATCAGCTGGTTTAAGGGGTCAGAGTGTATTTACCTGTATAAGAATGGTAAGGTGATAGAGGGGAGGGGCTACGAGGGCAGACTGACCCTGAACATCCAGGAGCTGCAGAAAGGCAATGTGTCTCTGATACTGAGAGACTACAGCAGGAGAGATGATGGAGTTTACATCTGTCAGGTCAAACATGGAGAACAGGAGGAGGAGATTGCTGTGGGATTATACGGTAAGTGATCTACTGTCACTGTACATCATATCATTAAACATGATATTGTCACTGTCAGGTGGAAACCTTGTCCATGTCCAACATTGTTACTTTGGTAGCACTTTACAATAATGACCTGTTATAAAGCATTTATAAACATTTATAACACATTAATAAGCAACTTGTAGATGAGTAATAATGAATGAACAAGCGGTTAATACATGTTTATTTAAACATGTATAACTATATTTAATAATCATTTATAAATTGTTAGTAACTAGTGAACTATTCATGAATAAGCCATTTGTAAACAATTATAAATATTTTTTAAATCATTTGTAACCAAAGTTATTTAGTATTTATAAGCTATTTAGAGATAAATAACTAATCATTTACAAGCTATTCATATACATTGGTAAATGTTTAGTAAAACATTTATAACCCTTTTTATGCCTTTGTAAATGATTATTAAAACATTAATAACACAGTTATAAGTTATTTGTAGATAAGGAACTAATCATAGACAAGCTATTTATATACTAATTCATTATTTACAACTGTCTATTTATGTGGCCTCCATTTTTGTTCATGTTTAACAAATGCTTTGTAAAGCATTCCTAAATTATCTATAAATCATTGCTAGATGTTATCAAGAGCCCTAATGTAAAGTGAAGACACTTCATAATCTACAACTGTCTGTTAACGTGGTCTTCACTTTACACTACCAATGATTTATAGATATTTTAGGAATGTTTTACAAAGCATTTGTTAAACATGAACTGTCTGTTAACGTGGTCTTCACTTTACACTACCAATGATTTATAGATATTTTAGGAATGTTTTACAAAGCATTTGTTAAACATGAACAAAAAATGGAGGCCACATTATTAACAGACAGTTGTAGATTATGAAGTGTCTTCACTTTACATTAGGGCTCTTGATAACATCTAGCAATGATTTATAGATAATTTAGGAATGCTTTACAAAGCATTTGTTAAACATGAACAAAAATGGAGGCCACATAAATAGACAGTTGTAAATAATGAATTAGTATATAAATAGCTTGTCTATGATTAGTTCCTTATCTACAAATAACTTATAACTGTGTTATTAATGTTTTAATAATCATTTACAAAGGCATAAAAAGGGTTATAAATGTTTTACTAAACATTTACCAATGTATATGAATAGCTTGTAAATGATTAGTTATTTATCTCTAAATAGCTTATAAATACTAAATAACTTTGGTTACAAATGATTTAAAATATATTTATAATTGTTTATAAATGGCTTATTCATGAATAGTTCACTAGTTACTAACAATTTATAAATGATTATTAAATATAGTTATAAATGTTTAAATAAACATGTATTAACCGCTTGTTCATTCATTATTACTCATCTACAAGTTGCTTATTAATGTGTTATAAATGTTTATAAATGCTTTATAACAGGTCATTATTGTAAAGTGCTACCGTTACTTTTCAGATCATGGGAAAAAAAAGAACATCTGTTCTAATGAATGTAGTGTAGTTATTATTTAGTCACAAGCTATTTTTAATACTTTTCATTGGTTCAATATTTATAAAACCCACAGATATATTTATCCGATTAAACTCTGTACTCTGTACTTGGACCACTTTTTTCCCTCCAACCATAAATAGCCAAAGATATGTGGTGTAATGTTCCCCCTAGATATCCCCCTAGACATAGGCGATTCTAGCCTCTTCCAGCAGGGGGTGCACGACCTCTATTACCTCATGCACGCGCACGCAGCGCGCGTGCACGACGTTCGCGTGCGCGCTTTAAAAATTGCGGATATTAGCGGTTTTGTAATGTTGTTTTAGCGGATTTCTGCAGTTAATTTTGTACCCAAATGTAACACAATATAAACAAAAAAAAGTGTAAAACAGGTGCTTCTTTTTCTAGACACCATATGTCTATCTATAGGATTTATTTACTTATTTTGCAGACAGAGGCAGCACAGCCAGGACATATAAAGCCAAACATCAAGTTAATCATCATTCATCAAGCAATCAAGCAGTCATTTACATTGGTGGTGTGGCACAACCACACCACCAAAGATCCATAACCAGCAGCTACCAATATTTACAAGCAAGTGAAGCAAGCATGCGCGCTCGCTCGCTCGCGCGCGCGCACACACACACACACACACACACACACACACACACACACACACACACACACACACACACACACACACACACACACACACACACACACACACACACGGAGGAGAAGAAAACAGGCTGGCTAACTCCACAGTGAACAGATAGTTAAATAAAGCCATGTCTTACCTTAAGAAAATGACAAGAAAATATCCAATGTTATATTGAGGTGCCCAGAAGAAAGTGTTATTCCTTGGAGGCACAGAACACATCGTGTAATCCAGCCTCGTTGAGCAGCGCCGAAAACTTTAGTTCACGTATGGTAAATGTAAAAGCTATCCACATGTCCTATGGATGTCTGTAGTTAACCCCAGGTAGCATATTCCACTGTGAAACAACTGTTTCATTCTGTTATTTAGAAAAAGCCATGCATGCCATGTTTGTTGTTGTGCAGCGCTCTGTCAGCCGAGGTTCAGACAGTCACTGATTGGTTGAGAAACCAGTTGTTACCTTTTCCACTGTTTGTAGCAATAACTTGGCTCGTGTCATGTGGTAACTTATTCAAATAGTCCATACAACTTCTGTGTAGATAACGATGATTTATTACTTCCAGGGCCAGGCAGGAACATACAGCATAAACGTCATGTTTTCACTATTAATCCACTTGTATTAACTTAACTTCTCACTAATATATTCTCCCCAGCATTACACCCGCACATTCACTTCCGCGCTGGTCCCAAAACACAGCGTCAACGTCATCCCGTACTGCTCCTAAGCCCGCCCCCTTAAAGGCACAGGCTTGGCATATAACACAGTAGACCTATACCTCCCGCCCCCCATTCGCTGTGATTGGTTTAGAACTTAGAAGCCATGCTATGGGTGCTTCAAAGGGTCAAAAAAGGCGAATTTGAGATGTTCTTCTTCTTAATGTTTATTATGATCAAAAAAATCAAAATGGCCGCCTGGCGGCCAGGGGGTGCACGTGCACCCTAGGACACCCCTCAAAATCGCCTATGCCCCTAGATATCTATCTATAAATAATTGTAATGTTCCCCCTAGAACATGGATGTTGGGGGCATAAGTGGTTTAGCACTGTCACTTTCACAATATTTCAAAAATACCAAAACAGACGATCTAGAAAGCTCTCTTGATCCACTTTTGAGTGACATTGTAGTATGATGAAGTAAGGTAATAATAATAATAATTAAAAAAAAAAAAGTACAGAGATGCAAGGTTTCTGCCCGACAGCAACGACATGTAGGATATAATTATGTAATCATGTTTATCTATTCCCAAATTACCTCTTGTACTAATGTTTGCTGTTTAATACTAAATAAATACTTTTAACAATGTAAATGTAATGTAAATGACTCCACCAACTATTGTAGTATTGGACTATCATAGAGTTCTCAACAGGCCTGAAAATGAAGGCCCGGCCCCACTAACTTGGCCCTAACTGGGCTGACCAGTAATAATGAACATACATTTTAGGTCCTACCTGGCCTGTTAATGTCGGGTCGGGTTAGGGCAAGGTTCTACTCTATCATAATGGTAATATTCTATAACAGTGACTGACAGTCAGGGCTCTATTTTCATTGTCACCATGCATCCAGGTCTTACGTTTCTTTAAGTCTCATATCAATGAGCAGCTCCAGTCATGTTGCTGCTGGTAAACTGAGAAACAGGTCGGGAAGTGTAACCACTCTCATTACTTTATATTTACATTTAACATATTTTTCATAAACATTTTTGAGTGAGTCAAAATCAATCAGTACATATTGCTCTAACATGCACTCTCCCTTAAAGGGATCCCTGGCTAATATGACAAATATGCCTTAATACATTATAATTGTCCTCTGTAAATACAATGTAAAATTTAAAACATCTTACATATTTTATTTCTTCTAGAAATAGCTAATCTTTCACTCAAGAGGGGAAATGCCTGTCGCAAGTTGATGATGTCATAAATCCATGTATGAGCTATCCCTATATAATTTATGGTATGAGCATCAAATCAATATGTCAAATGTTTGTGTGTTGTTTTGTGCCATACATTCCATAGGGATAGACCACACATGGTTTTATGACATCATCATTTGATTCAAATGTTACCAGGCCCTCCTCCTCCAGGGCTTTTTAACACAATGGAAGCCAAGATTTCTAACATTTCTAGCTGTTGCTGCTGCCGCCGCTCACTTACGCTTTATTTTGAAGAGCCTCGGAAGCTTCGTACGTGTGCACGTGAGTGTCCACTGACGATTGAGGAAGATAATGCATTTGTTTACAAACGCTCGCGAAACTAAAATCCAAACCGCGGCCGACCATCGCGTTATAGTGTCGCCATGAAAACAAGCAGATCTCTGCTTCCCTGGCGTTCTTTGCACCTTATTCAGAGATAAAGCTGTTTTTATGTTTCAGCATAGAATAGGATGTCAATGCAGCCTAGACGCACCATTTCGCTTCTGTGCGCGTCATGTTATGACATATGCACCAGCGTCTCTCACAGGGTACACAGGACGGATGCAGCTGCATACAACAAAGTTAACCCTTTGTCTCGTTGAGAGACGAGACAACTGAGTTTTGGCACAGCGACCTCCACTGGCCTTGTCTCGTTACTGAATGAGTTTGGCCCCTTGGGTGTTAATGAATCTATCATGGTTAAAATGGAGTTTGGAGTTACAATGGGTGTGTATGGGGAGAGGCCCTGGGCCTGGAGGGCCTGATAACATTTACATCAAATATCTAAATATTGAACGAAGCAAATTAAAAACTATTCAGGGTGTTCCCAAAAGCCGATTTTCAAAAGTTTTTTTGAAAGTGAAATATCCCTTTAATGAAACAGATCTGAGTTAACTCTGTAATTGGACCCCTTTCTCCCTCTATACAAATCTCTTAGTAAAAAAAACAGCCAAACTACAAGCTCACAGCTTATTGCGGTGCAACGCGTTGTGAGCTTGTATATTGGCTATTTTTTGGGTTACATTGTAGTGATTAAGTAGATTAAGTAATTCATTAAAGTACAAAACAAATCTAATCCAGAGATTCAAGATTCTGCCTGACAGCTTTGTGAAGTATTACTTTTCTAATTATTCTAACCATGTGTTTTCTCTTTTCATGAATGTATCAAATCAATTTTACTTCATGTAGATCCAATAGATCAAAGTTTTTTTATAAAGATGTTATTAGAATGCTGAATCATTATTAAGCAAGCTCTTATTTTGTATAATAATTGAGTTAGTCGATGCATTTAACCCATTCTGTTATTGCATTCCATGTTTCAGTTTCAGGGCCGGTTCTAGGGGGATCAGGGGTGGGCAGAGCCCTATGTGGTTGTTGGGGATAGGGCCTTTCTGTGTGGAGTTTGCATGTTCTCCCCGTGATGATATGGAGACCCCTGGTACCATATGAAGATCCATGTACTGTATATGGAGATATGCTGTGAGAGCCCAAACATGCTTACTCAGTTATTTGTATGTGAAAGTCCTATGACGATGACATCTGACATCATACATACAATCCCTTGTATGCCCATACATGGAGATCCCTGTCTGTAGAATCAGCCACACAGATATGGGCTGTTTTGACCATATATGGATTCTGTTAGTGTGGTATGTGGCCGATGTGGCCTCCATATATGGGCATTCCCATATGAAGTCCTGTAAGATATAGGCTTACATTTTAATGACATCAGGGATCTCCATGTATGGGCGTAAAAGGGATTATGTTAGTGTGGTTCCGATGACATCACAGTGAAGTCAGAGTGTGATGTCAGAGTGGCAAACCCATTATGTTAGAGTGGTTCCCCTGACATCACAGTGACGTCAGAGCATGATGTCAGAGCGGCAAACCCATAGACCGTAAAAAAGTGTACACGTCCGTCCAGACGGACATCTACGGACAAGCTGTGATGGTTCTGATAGTAAACGGCGACGTGTGGTCACAATAACAGTGAGTGACAGTCAGGGCCCTAAAATAAAGCTCTTAATCCCAGCTCATATTCCTTAATTAAGTGATAACGGCATCATTTTAAGCAAGGACACAACAGATTAATCATTATGATTAATGAAGCAAGCTATTAGTTTGTATAATAATTTAGATAGTCAATTAATTTAACCTATTATCGCATTCCTTAACAATTTGCAAATTATTAGTAATCTTTCTGTTTTGTGAAGTATCAGTTTTCTAATTATTCCAACCTTGTGCTTTCTCATTTTCATGAATGATGAACGTGAACTAGACCGTAAGTATCAAATCAATCCTTCATGTAGATCCAATGTTTTACATAAAGTTTTCACCATAGCAGAATACAAACTGAAGGATTCTAAACCAATGAAACCATCTATACTTAATGAAACAGACTCTGTAATTGGACCCCTTTCTCCCTCTATACAAATCTCTTTGTAAACAAAACAGCCAAACTAAAAGCTTACATCTTATTGCGGTGCAACGCGTTGTGAGCTTGTATATTGGCTATCCAGAGCCCACCCAAACATGCATCCTGCCCATCCAATCAAAATTAACCTTCTCTTAATGCGGCATGCAGGTTGATACTGGAATACTGGTACATTATAGATTTCAGCTGTTACAATTCCAAACATGCAAACATCATCCATATTAGTAGCCTAATGAAGTATAAATGTTAGCCTTTTTTTATGTCCAACATATTTTCATTTAAGTTCATAAAGTTAACATGAGTATAACTAAACGCATTTTAAATTAAATCAAAATGTTACATTTCAATTAAAAAATAACAAAAAATTATTCAGGATTCCAATTAAAAAAAAATCTAAAATAAAAGATCTACAAGCTTGTAGGTTGTAGATCGGCTATTTTTGATTCTTTTGTATGAGATATACTAGAATGACAAAGTAGGACGTAAGCAATATGCAATGTGGCCCTCTGGAGTGAAGGTGGAAATATAGTGGCCCTCACCATCATGAAAGTTGCCCACCTCTGCTATAAACCAACTTGTCATAGCAAGCAAAAAAACAAACAAATAAACAAAGAAACAAACAAAACACTCTTAATGTATACTATAGTGTAGAATTGTATCTCTAAGCTGACATTTAGTCACTTCACAAATTAAATTACAATGTTGAAAAGAATGCTGAATCATGATTTATATGAGGCAAGATATTATATTGTATGATAGTTATTATTTTATCCCATTCTATTATTGATTTCCATATTTCAGTTAACAATTAGAAAAGTATTAATAAACTTTCTGTTTGTGAAGTATCAGTTTTCTAATTATTCCAACCATGTGTTTTCTCTTTTCATGAATGATGAACGTGAACTAGTGTGTAAGTATCAAATCAATCCTTCATGTAGATCCAATGTTTTACATCATGTTTTCACCATAGCAGAATACAAACTGAAGGATTCTAAACCAATGAAACCCTCTATACTTAATGAAACAGACTCTGTAATTGGACCCCTTTCTCCCTCTATACAAATCTCTTTGTAAACAAAACAGCCAAACTACAAGCTTACATCTTATTGCGGTGCAACGCGTTGTGAGCTTGTATATTGGCTATCCAGAGCCCACCCAAACATGCATCCTGCCCACCCAATCAAAATTATCCTTCTCTTAATGCGGCCCGCAGGTTGATACTGGAATACTGGTACATTATTGATTTCGGCTGTTACAATTCCAAACATGCAAACATCGTCCATATTAGTAGCCTAATGAAGTATAAATGTTAGCCTTTTTTATGTCCAACGTATTTTCATTTAAGTTCATAAAGTTAACATGAGTATAACTAAACGCATTTTAAATTAAATCAAAATGTTACATTTCAATTAAAAAATAACAAAAAATTATTCAGGATTTCAATTTAAAAAAAATCTAAAATAGCAGATCTACAAGCTCCTTGTAGATCGGCTATGTTTGATTCTTTTGTATGAGATATACTAGAATGACAAAGTAGGACGTAAGCAATATGCAATGTGGCCCTCTGGAGTGAAGGTGGAAATATAGTGGCCCTCACCATCATGAAAGTTGCCCACCTCTGCTATAAACCAACCTGTCATAGCAAGCAGAAAAACAAACAAATAAACAAAGAAACAAACAAAACACTCTTAATGTATACTATAGTGTAGAATTGTATCTCTAAGCTGACATTTAGTCACTTCACAAATTAAATTACAATGTTGAAAAGAATGCTGAATCATGATTTATATGAGGCAAGATATTATATTGTATGATAGTTATTATTTTATCCCATTCTATTATTGATTTCCATATTTCAGGTAACAATTAGAAAAGTATTAATACACTTTCTGTTTGTGAAGTATCAGTTTTCTAATTATTCCAACCATGTGTTTTCTCTTTTCATGAATGATGAACGTGAACTAGATGGTAAGTATCAAATCAATCCTTCATGTAGATCCAATGTTTTCACCATAGCAGAATACAAACTGAAGGATTATAAACCAATGAAACCCTCTATACTTAAAGGGATATTTCACATTAAAAAAAAACTTTAGGTAATTGTATCATCTAATCAGGCTTTTATGAACACCCTGAACAGTTTTTAATTTGCTTAATTCAGTATTTGGATATTTGATGTAAATGTTACCAGGCCCTCCTCATCCAGTGCTTCTCCCCATACACACCCATTGTAACTTCAAACTCCATTTTAACCATGATAGATTAAAAAACACGGCCTGCAGTATTAGGAGGCTAGTATGAGTCACCAGAAAAACAAATGTTTTTAATGAATCTATCAGAGTTTGGATTTACAATGGGTGTGTATGGGGATTTTACTTCATGTAGATCCAATTATAGATCAAAGTGTTTTATAAAGTTGTTAGAATGAATGCTGAATCATTATTAAGCAAGCTCTTATGTTGTATAATAATAGACCCGTTTCTTGTTTACAAACATTGAGACTAAATGCACAGGTGACTGTATTATGTAATCAATTCCACCAATCCCCAAACCTGTTGTTTTGGGGAGCGCTGGTTTCATTCCCAGAGGAAAGCAGAATCCATGATTGAGCCCTCATCTATTGCTCGTTTGTTTCTCAAGCCACAAATGAGACCAAGGTGATACAAAAAGGAGATCTCAGCTATTGCTCCTGTTTCTCCTCTATTTCTGGGGAGCAACATGCCTCAGATGGAAGCTCTGATGAGCTTTACAGGAGATCTCAATAATTTCTCAAATGTTGCTCAATTTAGCAGAATTGTTGCATCTCAAATTTAGCTCAGAGTTACATAAAAAGGAGCTCTCAATATAATCTCATTTAAAGCTCATTTAAGCCTTTTAGATACATCTCAGATTTGTCTCAGAATGATCTGTAAAAGAGCTCTCAACATAATCTCATTTAAATCACATTTAAGGCTCAGATTGGCCAGTTAATCTATAGCTGTAAATTAGATGCAGTATTCAATCATTCTCATTTGATCAGCCACATGCATGCGTGTTCAATTTGTGTTTAAGTTTACCTAATGTGTTGTCTTATGTAAAACACATTTTCTTATATTACTCCTTCAGATTTTATCCAAATTTCATGCAAATCGGTACACATCTCTATGGTCGGATCAGTTAAGATTTTTTTGTCCATCCCAATTGGCTAAGATTTACATAAGATTGACAGGAGTGGCCCGAACAAAATGCTGCTAAGATGCTGATAATACCATGGATACTTCTGTTGGATACTTCTTAGGGCTGTTCTATCGATACATCGATTTTGATATGAGACTAGATATCATCTGGGATCTTACTTATGCTCATTTTGATTTGGTAATAAGTTATTACTAATAACTTAAGATTTACATTATACGTTCAAAAGTAGCAGATCGACGACAAGCTCACAACCAGTGGCTCTCGTCCTTTTCAGGCGGTGACCCCTCAAAATAATCATATTTGAACTGGAGACCCCCGAAAATAATCATGGAATTTAGGAGGGTTAAGGTGTTACATTTAGTTTGACTCGGTTTCACAGATACATGTGAAAACAGCAGATCTACAAGCTTACAATGGCATTGGTGCCATTTTTGAGAGACTATTAGATTAGATATCTTCATTATCCACAAGGGAAATTTGTTTTGCTCGGGTCAATGCATAACAAACATAAATATACAATACAATAAAACACCCAGCAAAGTACTTCAGTTCTATATAAAAAAGTATAAAATGATTATAAATATTAAAAGGTATTTAAAAGAAAGCAAAGTCCTCCATCCAGTGATGATCCTGGCCAAAAGAAAAAAGTCAGTGAGTAATTATAATCATGAAGCATTATGAGTGCTTATGCTGTAACTATAGTGCAAGCATTATTACATTGCATGTACAGTGTGTGATCATAGAATGCTTTCTAATGGGACTTTGTTATTGTTATAATGTTGAGTATTTATCCAAAACCATTAAATGTGGCTTTGAGAGTAATTTCTGTAATATGGGTCTGAAAGAGCTAGGCGGGGTGCCCAAGACAACAGCCAATGGAGAAACCTGACCATTAAATGGTTCTCATAATATGCGAACAAGTCTTGGTTTAATGTTTGCCCTGAATCTCAAATAAACAAAACTGTGAAAAAAAAGAAAGTGAGAAGTGAGTGAAACTAGCCAATGAGGGAGCAGCATTCTCGGTGAAGTTACCACCAACAAGTGTGACCTAATATAAATAACAAGGCGCAAGTTGGCACCTCGACAGAGTGTCAACTTGCCCACCCACATACATATGTACAGCACCGATCATGCATGAATGTATGTGAAATCAACATTGTAAGCTAGCATGATATACTTTTCTGAACATGCTATAAATAAAGCAAGCAAACAAGTCAGCATTCCAAAGTAAAGAGGCTACACCAAGTGTCGTGCAGTAACACATCAGCGAATAAAGCCTGCACAACCCTCTGACTCAGTGTAAAGTATAAAGTATAAAGTATAAACTTACTACTACAACAACTGATAGAGTTACACAAATGGAGTTCATATTTCATTGAGGTTCTAGTTGAAGCACAGTTGAAGCTTGAAACACACTTCACAAGCTGGACAATATACTCTCAAGACTCACTAGAACAGTGAATGCAAACCAGCACTCGTAAGTTGCTAGTAAGATGCATATCTAAAAAACAACTGACTCAATATATTGGGAGATTTACGAAACCATATGTTATGTTATTCATGTCATATTATGTTTTGATACCGAATGTTGCAGTTAGCTATGAAAACGTCACATATTTTCCTTCTGTAATACCTTAATTTGTTGACATTGTGATATAACGTGACATCACCTCATCAAAGATCAAACCCTGGATATCCATACAGTACATGGAGATGATTGGATCATCACCTAGATCTCCATATAGAGCTGACCTACATCTGATTCCCAGATGATTCCCTGTTAGGGCAACCAGCAACCACACTAATAGAATCCCTTTTATGCCCATAAAAAGGGACAAGGACTGAGAGACAGATACTGACACGCACAGATGCATGTCTGGGGTCTCACAGCACACGGTTGGTTCTACAGAAAGGGATCTCCATATTGGCATAAAGGGGATTGTATGTATGATTTCAGACGTCATAGACGTCATACGACTTTCACATAACGAGTGACAGAGTAAGCATGTCTGGGGTCTTACAGCACATGGTTGGTTCTACAGATGCCTCAATGTCTATAGCTGACCTCAGCTGACCTGACCTCAGGTCAGGTCAGCCCATATGGAGATCCCTGATGTCATGGATCTCTATATATGGGGCTGACCAACACTGACATCATCAACTCTACATCACCTGGATTGGTAGTAAATCTCCTGTTCTCCCATATGCCCAAACAGATGGCAAGGGCGAGGTCGCTTTTTGTCCATAGGCGTCTTACTAGTGTTGATTATTGTAGAAATACTGACAGTATCCATAGAATACCACTGTGTTTAAGGGTCCAGAACAGGTCCTACTTATTAAGAGTCCCTGGATTCTCTACAGAATGTTGATCAATGCTGATGTATGTTCTTAGTTTTGCTTATTACGCTATCTGCCTTGTGCCATATGATATGTAGTCAAATAGTTACATCTTATTTTTATCATACGTGTTCTAAATATGATCTTATAATAGCTCAATATCTTTTATATCTAACTATTAATTTACTGAATGTCTGTCCGTCTGACCGTCTCTGTGCATGCTGACATCACTGATACTAACAGTGTCGCCACAATGGTAACAATGCCCAACTGACATCACTGACTGACATCACTACAGTGCCCACATTTGGAGATTACATTACAGACTGGCCTGGACACTGAACACCAGGGACGTGCAGAGAATGTTAGAGAGGTAGGGGCTGACATTTCTAAAAGGGCCTTTTGGTGAAAATATTGAAAATAGCAGACCTGCAAGCTCACAACGCGTCGCAGCGTCGTGCAATTCTCTTGAATGCTGCCTGCAGGTATAGAATGGAAAGAGAGCATTTGCATTTCTTTCACCATAGTAAAAATTGCATTCTTGGTCTGGAGAGGGCACTTTTTACAGATAAGGGCAGGGGCTCAAGCCCCCTTTGATGTCAATGTGTGCACGTGCCTGCTGAACACTATACAGTATATGGGCATAAAAGAGAGCTTGTAATTGTACATGTCCTTACTGCTGTATGCATTGCAAAGGTGGTAGATAAAAAACAGAACATCTCTGTGTAAAGACCCCAGAATTGCGGCCTAAACTCAGGCGGCAATGGCAACAGACAGACGGACAGACAGACAGTGTGTGCGTGCACAAAACACGTACAATACACCGTATGACGCTTATCTAACAGTACACAGCAGCATGCTGCTTTGATAATGACCTCTGAATCTTGAATCTAGCCCCTCTAGAAGGGTTAGAAATCGACCAAAGCATTTTCACGCAACAGGACCTCATTGGACTCAGCGTCAAAAAGTAAGTCAGAATGACTGTCTTTTATCTGAAAAATAAAATAATAATAATTGATGCCGTCTGAATTTTGTCTTTTCCTCGAAATATAAAAAAAAATGTCTGATTTTGATTGATTTTAAGGACTCTACAGAGCCGAGAGAGTGTTTTCTACTGGTGATTCAGTCAGAGTGTATTGATGATATGATGTGATGACATTGTAAATACTTTTTGTACCAAAACGTTTGCTAAATATCTGATCTAAGCTGATTTAAGTAAATCTATATTTTTATATTATATCTAAGTACCAAAAGCCAATGTTTTACAGTATTGTCCCACAGTCAGGTTACTAGAGTTCATTTCAAGGTTCATCCACTCACGCACAGCCCTGTCTCACACGCACGCCAGCATGCACCTAGAGCGTGATCAGCTCATGCTCACCTCATGTCACCAATGATATAGTAGTGCATGCTCTGTGACTCAGCCGCCTTGAAAAAGCTACATTTCTCTGTTATCTTCTGTGAATGATGTTTTGCACCTGTTTTGCACAAGTCAGCCTGTACGTGCAGATACCCGCACCCACGCACTTGCGGGGTCTCAGCCGCCTTGGAAAAGCTACATTTCTCTGTTATCTGTAAAGAGAAACCCAACGATTCCTGGCACAGCCCAGGGGCGGGGGAAGGAGGAGTGAAGATCACGTGGTGATGGGGCGGAGGCAGACAGCCTTGCCCCTTTGAGTGTGTGGCCCAATCATGCCTGCTCAACTGAAGAAACAGCCAATAGAGTCCAGCCCGGGACTCCTCCCACGAACCAATCAGAAAGTCTCACCTCCCCTGCTGAAGACCTGCGAAATACTATAAAGACTCTTGTTACATTCATTTTGCGTCCGTCTCTACGAGAACACTACAGCTTGCTGTTGTGTACTTTACTGAACGAACCTCTTGGTACCGGTACTTGGATTATTTTCTCTTTTGTCTCCTTACATAGATTTTACTTAGAACTTAGAATAGCCCATTTGTGCAAACGGTATTGATATAATAAAGTTAACTGCTATTATTTTAAATAGAAGTCTCCTGTTTTTAGTATTGATTTTATGGCACATTCATACTCATTTCTGTTCTACGCATAACCTCACCTTCTGAAGTTTTAGTGCAACTTAGGCGGAGTAGAGAGGCTCGGGCCTCGAGCCTTGTTCTTCTCGTTTGGAGAGAGGTTCTTCCAAAAACCTGGTGACCCCGACGTGATGAGTTTTGTGCCTTTTTAACAATTTTCGAGATTCAACATTTTCGGAAAAAACGCGTTGTTGCTTTCCCTGAGTGTTCCAGTTCCAACCAGTACAACAGGTGGCCACCTACAACATCTAACAAGGTAAGCACAAACCTCTTACGCTGAAATTGTGCACATTGGCATAGGTTCTAAATTTAGTTGTGCTGTTGTATGAACTGTCAAACATTCTAGTTCGATAGGAATATTACAGTAAAATCTGTGGGACAAACACTGCTTGGGAGCGTAGTATAACTGCATCCTACCGTGAATAGTGTGCGGTATAAATACAGGCATCTACAACACCGGGTCGCGCCTGGGTTGAATGAGTAAAAGGTAACCTAGAGCACTAGTAGGGTAAGTCTCAAGTCCCGAACCTAGAGCACTAGTAGGGTAAGTCTCAAGTCCCGAACCTAGAGCACTAGTAGGGTAAGTCTCAAGTCCCGAACCTAGAGCACTAGTAGGGTAAGTCTCAAGTCCCGAACCTAGAGCACTAGTAGGGTAAGTCTCAAGTCCCGAACCTAGAGCACTAGTAGGGTAAGTCTCAAGTCCCGAACCTAGAGCACTAGTAGGGTAAGTCTCAAGTCCCGAACCTAGAGCACTAGTAGGGTAAGTCTCAAAGTCCCGAACCTAGCGTGAGGGGGGTAACTATAGTAAATCCTAGCCAAGAACGCAGTGTGAGGGGAGTGCATTTACTAAATCCTAGCCCAATAACACAACGGTGTATCCGCCGTATTGTAAATAATAACAGTGTCTCTGGAGTACAAGGGGGGCTGTTACGGTGTCTCCGCCGTGTTGTGAATGTTTAAACAGTGTCTCTGGAGGACAAGAGGGACTGTGAGAGATTGTTAGAGCGAATGGAATAAAGTGAATGATTGATGGTTTGAATGAGCTCGATGTACAACGGACTGTTTAAAAAATAGTTAACTTGTTTTGTATTACTGCTAAATAATTTTAGTAGATAGAATACATCCCAGCGCTCCTTCTGAGCCTCAAATTTTTGAATTAAAATCATTTTTACACATTTTAGAATAAAAACCAATTTTGACGGACTCGAAGAGTACAAAAATTAGAAAGACTCAAGGAGCTCCTGAGCATTAGACGGGTTAGATGAAAATCCTAAAACAGGTTTAAATCATTAGAATAACCTAACAAAAGTAAATAAAATACATCTTGAGATAAAATAACTAAGCGAAACACCTTTTAATGCAAATAGAACAATTTTTAAGTAAATAAATAACTGGATGGGATGTATTAAAACTATAAAAAGGTATCATCGGGTCTACACTTACGTAAGAGTACAATCTGCAGGAGCAAAAGACGGAGAAATCTGTCCAGATCAAACAACACTGCTCAAATAAAAGTTGAACACATCATTGTGATATTCATTGCATTTTGGAGTATTGCTGTCATTTTGGTACACTCTCTGTGTATTTAGTTTAAGTCAAGGTAAGTGACACAAACACACACCACTGATATATAGAGATCCTTTAGAGTCAGATATGAGCACAGAACCACCCCAGAAGTTCGAGGCCGCTTGGGCCTTCTTGGTGGAGAGGACAGCATCCCGCCTCTTTCCCCAGAATGCCTTCTCTAGGCAGTCCTTGTTAGCGGACGCCGCACACTACTTAGTGGAGTGGCAAAAGGACAAATCACTCCCACAAAATAATGAGCCAATAGTAGTAGACCCCAAAGGCATTCTCCAGCCAGAATATGTCACCAGAATCCATGCGTTAATCCACAAGCTGGAAAAGAAGTTCGAAGAAGCCACTCAAAAATCTACCACCCTATGGGGGGCAGATGCAAAAGCCAGAAAAATAGCTGGTTATCAAAGTAGGCTAGAGATTCTCAAAGAAATCATCAGAGTCCGATCCAGGCACCTCCAACTGGACACGTCGGGTAGGGCTCATTTCAAAAGCAGATATTCTGACGCAAAACAAATGGTGATTTCACCACAACCTGACTCTGACTTGTATCCAGACCCTGGCGAGTATGAGTCCACTTTAGAACCACCCAGGGCCCTAGCTAGTGCCCCTCCAGCACAACAAACACAGACACTGCCACCACCATATTCACCAGCAGGTCCCACTGGGCGACCAACAGAAAGACCACCCATACAAGCAGTACTTAATGGGGGAAGTGAAGACGATGGGGGTGTAGTAAAAGTTACAGGTTTCCTCAAACTCCAGCCCTGCGCTGAGAGCACCGAAATCATGGTCAGCAGTCTCCTAGTAAAGGATGACATAGAGAGAGAGATTGTTAAAGTCTCTGCACAAGGTACACCTGGTCACCTCACAGCTGACCAAGCAGATCCTTTGCGTGTGGTCTATCCCGACCTGGCATCTTTGACAAAAACACACACACCACCAGCATCCCTCATGGGAGAGGCTCTTGGGCATGGGTCTGACAATGGGGGAAAGGAGAGAAAGGGAAGAACTATGGTGAGGAAAAGAAGGGAAAAGCAAGTAGAAAGAGAGAGATCAGTAAGTACAGATAGAACATCCTCTAGTGAGGATGGGAGGAGTGAGAAAAGGTCAAGCAAAGAGAAGTCACAAGAGAAGAGCCCCAGCGCAAGGCCAAAGACGAGTGAGCGCGCTTTTAGTGAGCGTGCTCACTCCTCTGAAGGCTCGGAGAGGGACAAGATGGACAGAGCTAGAGCTCAGGGTAGGGGTAGACACCAAGCAGGAGACAATAGAGAGACAGGAGAGAGCGTGTCCAACAGCCAGATACTAGAACAGAAAAGAGAGTTGGCCGCAGAGAAAGAGCAGTTGTGGCAGTGGCACCAGGACCTGGCAGAAGCAGAGAGAAGAAAACAGGAACAGCAGTTAGCCTATCATGGTTATCAGGGATCCGAAGGGACCTACTTCCCTCAAAGTCAGCCTCATGAATATAGGCCACCTCCGCCACTTAGAAAGGACTTTCACGTAGGCGCACCTGCCACCCGCGGTCAACCTTCACCTTACCCTGGGCCCTATCTGGCCCCGCACCCGGGGCTGGATGCTGTCCCAGACCGGACCCAAGCCATGCACACGGTCACTCTCTCTTCTTCCACCACCACACCTGTTGACCAGAGAATTCCTGGAGCCACAGGGTACACACCTTCCTCCTACCCTAGGGCATGTCCAACGCGTGCCCCATGGGCCCCAGAACTGTCCACCGCCAACATTATCATAGAATGTTCCCACTGTGGGTTGCCCAACCCAGGTAGACGCCACACAGCAGAATGCAAGTCCAACCCAGCGAGCCACCAGATGGTGATGCATTGGCCTAACGGCACAACCACCATGCAGGCCCCAGTAGTACAGGCCCCAATCCTGTACAAACCCCAACCAGGTGGAGCAGCAGCTCTACCTGTGTATAACCCACTCTCATCAGGAGATCTGGATGGCATTCTCTCCAAACTCCCGAAGCCCGCGGACGTAGGATGGCGAAAATTCTACGATGATCTCAGACCCCACTTCAGTGGACGCACCATCGCCCTTGGTGATATCAGAAGTATAGTGGCTCTCTCCACTTCAGAATATGACCTTACTCAGATAGAGGTAGCCATAGGATCATCCAACGACGCCCACGACACTGAGTGGGTCATACACTCTGCACGCTTCAATCGTGAGGCAGCACGCAAATGGCCTTTTAAAATGCCGGAGGGGAGATTCCTCTCCTACTCCCCAGAGCAATCAGGCACTCAGTTCCTAGACAAATCATGCAGACAGTGGACTGACATCACAGGCACACACCCTAGCAGAGATCCAGCCTTGCAAATCCTGTTCAAAGGACAGGTGATGGATGTTCTACCTGAGGCAGTAAGAAATTCATTCAAAATGGTTGTGAATCCCATGAGCATGCCATTCGAACAATGGTCGGACACTGTATCACATCACATCAACGCACACAAAAGCACCACTGACATGTCCAAACAACAACAACAACAAATGACTAACGACCTGCTTAGAACACAACTCAAAATAGCGGAGACAACCCTCAAGGACTTGACCAAAGCAACAAAAGACAAGGCTACTGCAGCCAAAAACATGACTCAGACCGAGGCTAAACCAGTCACTCCCACTCCCATACTGCCCCTCATGCAGTATCAAATGTCCTGCCTCCCAGATGTAGACAGTCCCAATCCAAATGTCCTGACATACGCACCAGTCCCAATCAATGGCATGTACACCCCAGCCGCTTCCTACCCTAACACCCCATACAGAGGACAGCAACAAGGGGGAGGGTATAGGGGTAACAGGGGAGGGTACAATAGAGGGGGAGGATATAACAGGGGAGGAGGAACAGGATATGGGCCAGGAGTTAATGGGTTCCAGTGCTTCAACTGTGGGGCACCTGATCACTGGGCCAGATATTGTCCACACCCACAAAACCAACAGCAGCAGCAACAGGGATATGGGCAGAACCAAGGGGGAGGATACAGGGGTAACAGGGGAGGGGGATACAGAGGGGGAAGAGGTAACTTTGCACCAAGGGGACAGGCCCAGCAGCAGTTCCACCCACCCCCTAACGGCAACCACGACCGTGCTCCATCCCAGTACCCATATCCAGTCCCCAACACAGCCCCACAAGATCATCCAGCAGTTCAAGCTGTGATATCAGATTATCACACCCAAAATCAGGACTACAACCAGGAAGGCTACTAGGGCTGCCCAAGAGAAACCTTAGCTGCAGCAGAGGAACCAATGATCCCACTCATAATCAATGACAAGACATACATGTTCATGTGTGACACGGGAGCACGTTATTCTACACTTAACGAAGGCAAACCTCTCCTCTCAAGCAGCAGAATTAGTGTAATAGGATTCTCTGGGAAATTAGAAAGCCAACCATTTACTCAGCCACTACGCACTCAAATGGGTAGACAAGTGTTTAACCACAAATTCCTGTTCGCTCCAAAATGTCCAGTCAATCTGTTAGGAAGAGACATTCTCATCAAAATAAATCCTACCATACACTGCACGCAGTCAGGCATGTTAATGACCCTACCAGGCTCAGGTCTGATGTACAATATGTCAGGTTTTGATGACAAAGAAATCACTAGAGTAATGGCTCAAATAGGACAAGTACCCACTCTGTTTCACCATCTAGAACCCATTAAGGGGCAAGCTGACATCTTTTGGGGCCTGCTTCAGCCCAACCTTCACCCACTCAACTCACTCATGCAGTTTCTCAGTGAATGGAAGACCACTATCCTTGACCTCAGACCTTATCATGACTTGAAAGACCCACCTCATGTCACTTTAAATTATACCAGGACCCAGACTGAAACTGACACTGCTTATCAGGAAGCATGGTCAGAGCATACTGAAGATAAGACTACGACCATTCAGGCCCTTTATGTATATGCAGGGGAAGAGGGAGTGGCAGTTTCTGTCCAGCTCTCAGATGACACCTCCAACCTGTATATGCTAGGGAGAACAGCTGTGCCTCACATCTCATTATTTCTGACCGCAGGACAAGAAGCAAGAGCTCTCGGGCCCATGTGTAAAAGGTTGGCAGCACTGCCTGAAAATGAATGGGAAAGGACCGAGCATTCCCAATATGTTGTGCATCCTCAATCTAGTGCTGTGAGGATAGGCCCAATTAACACCTCAGAAACAGTAAGATGGGAACATACTGTTATGACTAGGTTCCACGGTCGGGAACAAACTGACCATGAAGCAGCACCTCAGTTGCTGGACTCTTTGCCACCCACCCTGTGGCCTGACGACGACCAGGATGTGGGCCATTGCCATAACATCCCACCCCAGACTGTCTCCTTCACTAAAGATGCACCAGTCGTGAATAAAAGGCAGTACCCTATTAAAACAGAAGCTTATCCAGATATAGATGCCACCATTAGGAGCCACCAGTCTAAAGGTGTCATAGAGCCCTCCACCTCACCTTGGAACACAGCCATTATGGCTGTCAGGAAACCAGGTTCCTCAAACTATCGTATGGTTCAAGACTTTAGGGAAGTTAATGATCACTTGTCCACAGCAGACATAACAGTCCCAGACCCATCTGTCTTGCTCAACTGCCTTACACCAGCACACTGCTATTTCAGCTGCGTGGACTTGAAAAACGCTTTCTTTAGCATAGCTTTAGCTGAGGCATCTAGGGAATACTTTGCGTTCACTTTTCCACCAGGAAGTGATCAGAAATGGCAGTACACAGTTTTGCCCCAAGGGATGAAACTTAGTCCAGGGTTGTTTAACAAAGCACTGAAAAGTCAGCTCAACCGTCTCATTCCTCCCAAGGGTACTGTCATCCTCCAGTACGTAGACGACATCCTGGTGGCGTCAGAGAACGCCCAGGACTGTCTCCAGGCCACTAAGGACCTCCTCCTCCTGCTTGCAGAGGAAGGATACAAAGTGTCCAGGAAAAAACTCCAGATAGCAAGGGCTCAGGTTAACTTCCTAGGTAGGATCCTTAAAGAAGGCTCCCTCAACATCAGCCACTCCCACCAGTCTTCCATTCTAGAGCACAGGCTGCCCATGACCATAGCAGACCTCATGTCTTTCATTGGTCTGACCAGTTATAGCAGGTCCTTTATCCCCAATTATGAGACTAACATCTCTGCGCTGAGAGCAATTGTCAAGCAATATGGCTCCTTAAACGGTCACCTTAAGTTTGACTGGACCCGAGAGGCTAGAGCCCAATTTCACCAGATGAAAGTGTTCTGTAGGCAGGCAACCACCAGGGCTGTGCCGGACTACACCCAAGAGGCCAACAAACCTTTTATCTTAGATGTTTCTGAGAAAGACGGCATTTTTAATGCAGTCCTATATCAGAAACATAAGGGGGATGGAGGGGAACGTAGTGTCATAGCATACTATTCGAAAACTTTGCCACCTTATGAGAAAGCCCAACTCCCATGTGCCCGTTATGTTTTAGGCTTAAAACTAGCGGTGGAGAGTCTGTCACACATCATTATGTTCCATCCACTTGTTGTCAACACCAACCATAGCATCAGAGCCTTCCTTAGGAGCCAAACTTTTGCAGTCACCCTAGATCGAAGAGATAAAGTTACTGAATGCCTGACTGCACCACACATCTCGTACATCAGCGAGACTCCAAATATTGCCCACAAACTGCACGCACTTCCAACCACCCCAGAAGAGGTACACATATGTGAAGAAAGAGCAGCACAAGATGCCAAAGTTAGACAGGATCTGTCCACCATAGAGATTGAAGACGAGTTCGATGAGCCACTAGTAAAACACTTCTTTGTAGACGGCTCCTCGTGGAGAGATCCCACTAAGGGGATCAGAGCAGGTTACTCAGTGGTAGAGGGCAGAGTAAAGGGGGTGCCATTAGAGATGTGGGAACTAAAAGAGGCAGAAGAATTAGCCACAGGTACGCGATCAGCTCAGAAGGCAGAAATTATGGCCCTAATAAGAGCATGTGAACTAGCTAAGGATCAATCAGTTAACATCTATACTGACTCGGCCTATGCACACCAGGCTGTCCACTATAACCTAGCCAGCTGGATTAGAAACCAATGGATAAACTCCACAGGCAAATATGTGCTACACAAGGCCCTAATGGAAAGGTTAGCCTTAGCCCTTATGGAGCCAAAAAGAATAGCTGTACTAAAAGTTCAAGGCCATAGTCTAGCTAAAACATTCACTGCAAGGGGCAATGCCCAAGCTGACCAAGCAGCTAAAAAGGCCTGTGGCTATGTAGAACCCACTCTTGAAATGGTAACCAGACAAGTATCTGTCTCTCTAGTCCCACCTGACCCACCCACGTACAAACCAGAGTACAACCTAGCATGGCTTAAAAAGGACCAGGAGCAATGTAGCCCAGAAGAAAAAACTCAATGGTTAGCGAAGGGCTGCAAAAAGGACGACACAGGCGTGTGGCGTTCAAAAGAAGAAGGCATATGCTGCTCTCAGAATCTCATGCAACTCCTAATCATAGAAACTCATGGTCCTTCTCATCTCCATGCCAGAGCAGTCTTAGAACGTATCAAAATCAATTGGTACCATCCTGAACTTAATGCCTTGGTAAATCTCTACTGTAAAGCTTGTCCAACCTGTCTTAAAATGAATAGCCAAGGGGGACTCAGAATGCCCACAGGGGCTCGTCCCCTGCCTTCAGCTCCGTTTGAAACCATAACCATAGATTTCACAGACATGATAGATCAAGTAAATGGTTTTAGGTACCTTTTAGTTGCAGTCTGTGAATTCTCCAAATGGATAGATGCCATTCCCTGTAAGAAAGAAGATGCGAAGTCAGTGGTCAAATGGCTAATCAACCATCACCTCCCACTTCATGGTCCACCACGTTTTATCCGTAGTGACAACGGCAGCCATTTCAGCAACAAACACCTAGCTGAGGTAGAGTCTGCTATAGGACTACAACATAAGTTTGGAAGCGTCTATAGGCCAGAAAGTCAAGGTTCTTGTGAAAATGCCAACAAGCAGATTAAGGCTAAAATAAGCAAAATTATGGAAGACTCAGATCCCAAGAAAAAGCTAAACTGGATCCAGGCATTACCAATCGCCCTTTATGCCCTTAGGTGTAATACCAACAGCACTCTAACAATCTCCCCATACCGTATGGTACATGGGTATGAGATGCAGGGCCCAGCTAGTCTTAACCTGAACCATTCTTCCACTCCACCTGCCTACACAGACAGGCAGAGAACCACCTGGCACCGAGAGCTAACCTCTCTAATAAGTGAAATGCATGCCCATAGGTTGAGTCAGGACAAATCAGGAGATCCTAAAACTTTCAAGCCCAAGTACATCCCCATAGGCCAGATGGTCTATGTCAAAAGGTTCAAGAGAAAGTGGAACATGGTAAGATGGTCAGGTCCATTCAAGGTAACAGACGCAACAGAATTTGCAGTCAAGGTTGAAGGTCAACATGTTTGGTACCACAAGGTGCACGTTAAGGTAATGCCAGAAGGAGATAGCACTAGGAGTGTAGATCAGATTCAGGAAGATCTAACTCAGCTCAACCAAGAAGAGGAACAGGCAGCAAAAAGAAATAAGCAGTGCCCCTTGCCAGTAGATATGGAATGGGAGCAAGACCAAGGTTTTGAGGACAAACGTTAGACTTAGCGTCCTTTGTCCTTCTCCAGAGTACCATATTACTCTGAGTAGCTCCACAATGATAATAAGTCTGTTAAATGTTTGTATGTAATGTCATGTACTGATATCTGTTGTTCTATGTCTCCACAGAAATCATCTATTGATAACTACATGAACACCACCTCTGACACCAGAAAGGATAACTGAAAGATCTGGGCGTTTAGATAAGTATCTACACTTACACATAATTTAGAAATTGACTACGCCCAGATTTAAAAGAAAGATCTGAAAACATATAGTAAGTCAGAGAGTGATATTAGGATATATAGGAACACTATGCCCAGCCGTAGGAAGTATGCCATGCTCTTGACTGTACTTACACTCCTCAAAATATGGATGTTTGTACACTTGCTAACTCCTGTCCAAAGTGCAAACCGCATATCCGGAAGTTACCAAGCATCAGATTATTATCATCATTACATGTTCTGTACTGAGGGAGTGGATTGTTCCACTCACGTGAAAGGGTACTGGTATACTTACTACGGCACTGGTTATCATGTATACGCATGCTTAGGAAATTGCAAGGACAATTGTCAAATTATTGCAGGATCCCGCCCCTTGTCCAATCGCCATAACGGAGACTGCAGAGCCCAAAGGGAACATTGGGGATCCTTTGATGGTGACTCAACTGGGCGAGCTAACGGAAGGTTAACTCTGGCTCGGGCTGGTCCTTATGTGATCATGAAATTAAGAAACCCACAACTTGGCGACACAGGTCAATTATGGTTAGGTTTAACTCTGACCGGACGAGACTCCTATGCTAAACTGTTTATTGACGTTTCTCCCAAACCTAACGCCACAGCTAAACTTCCTGAACGCATCATTTATGAAGAAGAAATCAATGATGAGGAGGAGCTCGATGAATGGCTTACTAGAGACCTCAACTCTGAACTGCCAGACATCACCAAACATCGTGTCCACGGATACTTGGAGAGGTGCGAAGGTAATACTGCATGTGTTAAGGCAGCGATTGCCGCCCACCATGCAATGCAGGACGCTGACTGTTGGGTCTGTGTCCATCACCGTCCTGATCTTAGGGTAACCCCCATTTCTCTCACTGACCATGATAGCTCCACTGAAAACTGCACCTCTCCCCGTGACATGCTCCAGCTACTAGCAATGTCCCATTTAATAGACAGGAACATAACCATCACCAACTCCTCCCTAGATGGTACCCTGAAGTGTATTGAACCAGCCCAATCAATGACCCAACGTACTCACGTTCTACCTGTCAAACCCATCAAGGCCCCCGTATGTTTGTGTTCCCACGACACCTCCCCAGGCACTGTAGCGTTAGGTATATCTCTGTGCGAACGCAATATCCATCTTAATAACGGTTATTGCACCTCTATGGCTCTAGATGGCACCCTGCTAAATGTCTCATGTCCATGGTTTAATGTATCCGTTTCTCACCTCAGCTATGCAGCTGTGTGGACTTGCGGCAGAGCCGCAAGACATTTTCTCCCACCCAAATGGAACGGCTGCTGCCACCCGGGTTATATTTTTACCAGTGTTATAATTTACCCTGTTGTTCCCCCAGAAGATGACAATGCCCACAATAGAGTTAAGAGAAGCCTAACACCCACCACTGCCTGGGCCACTCCAGACCAGACTCAGACTAACTTAGAATACATTAGGGCCAAGTACCCAGGTTACACATTCAAGGACCCATGGACTGACTCAGACTCCCAAATGGCCTATGGCCTAGGTGCCACCACCTTTATCACCTCTGGTGTGACTGAAGAGTTCACCCTGAAAAAGATTAACACTCTAGCTGCCGAACTGCTAATGTTACATGACTCCCTCTCTGACCTCCAGCTGGCAGGTCAGCTCCTAACCAACGAACAGTCCCAAATCAGGACAGTAGTCCTCAGAAATCGTGCTGCCCTGGACTGGATGACGGCTAAGGAAGGTGGTGTGTGCAAAATGCTAGGTGGAAAATGTTGTTTCTTAATCCCTAATAATCATGCTAACATTTCCTCCCTCATCTCTCATTCTCGTGATGCCATAGCTACCATCCCACAGCCCCAGATTCCAAACACTTGGTTTGACTTTAGCTTACTAGGGGGCTTTAGCAACTGGTTTGTCACCACCATTCTCCCAGTCCTGTTGATCGTAGGGCTCATCATTTTCGTAGCCATACCAATGTTGAAATGCATGATTAACAAAGCTGTCCGCACTGTTTACCCTTCTACTGACTTCCAGCTAGCCCAACTGACCGAAGGAGAGGTCCACCAACCTCTCCTGGATCTTGTTACGGACCAGGTCCGTCCACCTCCTGTTTACGAGGAGGCATTTGAGTGAGCTTTTGTTTTTTTACATACTGATGGTTTAATCCACCCACGCATAGACCAGCCTCCAGTCTACTTACACATTGAACCCGTTGTTTTCTATAAGAAATTGTTTTTCCCTGCTTGTGTGAATCCCTAGCATCCCCAAAGGACTAGGTGATATAGTTTTAGGTATTTTCTGCACTGATTTCTGTTTTACCCCGAAGGGGGTCTTGTGTCAATTCATGTTTTCTGATGTCATCTTATGGATGTTGTCTTACAACCAAAAAAGTAAAGTTGGACAGTCACACAGGAATGACAGGGGTATGTTGATCACAATTGTAACAGAAAAAGTTAGGGAATCTGATCAACAATACCCCACTATAGACTGACATGTCAGTGGCTAAAAACTGTGGTCTGTCCAACCAAGTGAAAACTCTGGATTCAGGGACCAAGTTGACCTTATGGTCAAAAGATAGAAACTGACAAGTATGAAATAGATGTCATCAGAAACATAGAATCCTGTGCCATTGTTTATGTGTTAGTTGCATCCCAAAGGGGGTGCCATTTATTGTTTCTAAGTTATTAAAAAAAAAACAAGTGTTGATTCTGTTGACCCCCGCTCACCATATTTTTCAGAAACGTTACCCAGTTTAGGTGGACTTCTTAAAAGAAGTCCAAAGGGGGAGTTTAAACTTTTCTGAAAAATGTGCCAAGTATCACATCACTAGTTAGTGATCTGCCCTGGAGGCAGATCAAAGGGGGATTTGATGATATGATGTGATGACATTGTAAATACTTTTTGTACCAAAACGTTTGCTAAATATCTGATCTAAGCTGATTTAAGTAAATCTATATTTTTATATTATATCTAAGTACCAAAAGCCAATGTTTTACAGTATTGTCCCACAGTCAGGTTACTAGAGTTCATTTCAAGGTTCATCCACTCACGCACAGCCCTGTCTCACACGCACGCCAGCATGCACCTAGAGCGTGATCAGCTCATGCTCACCTCATGTCACCAATGATATAGTAGTGCATGCTCTGTGACTCAGCCGCCTTGAAAAAGCTACATTTCTCTGTTATCTTCTGTGAATGATGTTTTGCACCTGTTTTGCACAAGTCAGCCTGTACGTGCAGATACCCGCACCCACGCACTTGCGGGGTCTCAGCCGCCTTGGAAAAGCTACATTTCTCTGTTATCTGTAAAGAGAAACCCAACGATTCCTGGCACAGCCCAGGGGCGGGGGAAGGAGGAGTGAAGATCACGTGGTGATGGGGCGGAGGCAGACAGCCTTGCCCCTTTGAGTGTGTGGCCCAATCATGCCTGCTCAACTGAAGAAACAGCCAATAGAGTCCAGCCCGGGACTCCTCCCACGAACCAATCAGAAAGTCTCACCTCCCCTGCTGAAGACCTGCGAAATACTATAAAGACTCTTGTTACATTCATTTTGCGTCCGTCTCTACGAGAACACTACAGCTTGCTGTTGTGTACTTTACTGAACGAACCTCTTGGTACCGGTACTTGGATTATTTTCTCTTTTGTCTCCTTACATAGATTTTACTTAGAACTTAGAATAGCCCATTTGTGCAAACGGTATTGATATAATAAAGTTAACTGCTATTATTTTAAATAGAAGTCTCCTGTTTTTAGTATTGATTTTATGGCACATTCATACTCATTTCTGTTCTACGCATAACCTCACCTTCTGAAGTTTTAGTGCAACTTAGGCGGAGTAGAGAGGCTCGGGCCTCGAGCCTTGTTCTTCTCGTTTGGAGAGAGGTTCTTCCAGTATCAAAGGGTGCGCTTGTTTTATTGTCCACGACATTGCAAGCGGCGCGAAGTTCAGCGGCGCGAGTGCCCGCGAAGAGCGGGCCAGGGCCGTGCGGCGCTCCGCCGGCCGCGCGGAGTTACGAGCCGTGGTGAATGCAATCGTTATATTTATGCCCAGGCCGTAAGGCCTGGGCAAGCCCACGATAAACGCCCGCGCAGTCCGGTGCGCATTTCCGAACGCACCATTTGATACACTCGGACTGAAACACCAGAGGAAAACACCATCCCCTACAGAGCCAGCACAACATGCAGTACAATTAAGTTACAGATAAGGACCAGAAGGGTGACTGCTCTCCATTCTGACATGCTGCCATTTCGACATCAACTTCTTATTGTCGGAGTGGCAGCACTTCCATAGAGGTTAAGTTTAGGGTTAGGGTTAGAGATAGGGTTAGTGTCGGAATGGAGACATGTCGGAATGGAGACATGTAACCGGACAAGAAGTACTGTACAATACAGTAGGTACAGAATAATACGATCACAATAAACACACCTTTAACAAATATAAATAAATTGTACAGATGTATACAGTACACCCTATACAATCATCTGGCCTGGTACAGAGCAAGAGACAATGTCAATATATATTTAAGTGTACAGGCATACGTGTACAGTCTATATGTCCAGGATGGAATGAACAGAATTCACTGAGGTACAACTTAGGAGCCTTCCTTAAGTTGAGGGAATTCCTGAACCTCCTTTTGAAGAGAATGATCTTAAAGTTCCTGAGTTGATAAAAGAATATAATCTTTGAGAATAAATACTTAGAGATTACTTAAGAACAGTTGGATACTTGCAAGCTATTAGAACCAATCGGGCCAATCTGTCTGTTCACAGACTTAAACAGACTCAATGAAAGAGAATTGCGTAATGATTAAATAAACTTGACGTCAATGTCATCCACAGTATAGTCTTTACAATCATACTGTCTGATGCAGAACGTGAGAAAATAAGTACCAGCAATTGATTTAAGCCATAGATATGATATCAGCACAGACAACAGGTAACGTTACAGGTGACAGATTGAATAGTCACACACCGTCTAACTCCTACTGCTTACTGCAAGGTTGTGCCATGTCTTGGCCATCTGGCCAGTGATGTATATCGGACCAGTTACCCATTTATAGACCCCTGGACTGGTACACATAATGGAGATCCATGGAGATATGCTGTGAGACCCCAAATATGCTTACTCAATTATTCGGTATGTAAAAGTCCTATGACGACTATCACATCTGACATAATACATACAATCCCTTTTATTCCCAAACATGGAGATCCCTGTCTGACCCAGTCACACAAATATGGGCTGTCTTCCTCCATATATGGGCATTCCCACAAGAAGTCCTGTTAGATATGTGCTTAATATTGATGACATCAGGGATCTCTATATGGTCACCCGAAGATAAGCGAGATAAGCGACAGTCAGGTCACATGTAAAAATCGGCCTGATGGTGGTGCTAAATGGGACAGATCCATGTTGATGACATGACTCTAACCCCGCCTTGGAGTTCACCTGTGATGAACTCCTAACCCTGACCACTTTTGCATCCGTTCTGGAGCAGCAGGAGTCGGTGGTCCCTGGGAATTCCCTGTGAACAGCCCTGTTGGGGTGTCATTTGGTCATTTTTGGCGGCGGCGCCAGGGGGTCACTGGGGGTCCCTGGATCTCCGGGGGTCCCTGGGAGGGTGGAGGTTGTGCTTTGGCAGGCAAGGACTGTGTGTGCAAAGTGTGACATGGATTGGGGCAACGGTGGCTGAGATATGAGTTGGGGAAAAGTGTGATGTGACGGACAGACTGACTGCCGGTGGAGGTTTTCATTGTAACTGCGACCTGACGGTTGCAATGAGTTCATAAACAGAGCCACTAACATTAATTCCAGTGGTGTAAAGTACATTTACTTAAATACTGTACAGTTTTGAGGTATTTTTACTTTACTTAAGTATTTCCAATTTTCAGTACACTTCTACTCCATTATCTCAAAGGCAAATATTGTACTTTTACTCTACTACAATAATTTTGAAAACTTTAGTTACTATTACTTTGCAGATATAAATGAGTATATTATAAAACATACATCCACTTTAACCTATTCTAAACGTGGCTATTTGAAAATAGCAGATCTACAAGCTCACAACGCGTCGCGATTCGACGTGTTGTGAGCTTGTAGATCACAATGAGAGGAGAGAACGAGAGAGCTAGAGAGAGAGAGAGAGAGAGAGAGAGAGAGAGAGAGAGAGACAGAGAGACTCTGATTGGCTGAAGCATACGTCATCATCTATTTCCAGCTATGGAGACACGCTACGTCATGCCGTTCTCAAGTTTGAAAATAGCCGCCTCCCCTTCCCCAAGTGAGAGACGGTCCGTCGCCCGTTGTTATTAATTAATATGGATTGGGAATCATATCCTCCTCTGAATACAGCATGTACAAGGAGCGAAAGTCCAAAAAAGGTAAGATAATTTCATTATGTTTATAAATGTCAACACAGTCGTGGCTGTGGGAACTTGGCTGGTAGCTAGCTGCTACAGGCTAGCCTATATGGCTAGCCCAGGCAGATAGGATAGCATGGCTCGTTTTTTTGGAAGCTTAGCTGTTAGATAATTAAAGCTGCAAATCTGTCTATTGAGGGTCCATTCCTTGTAGAAGGAGTGACAGTGGAAAAAAATGTAAGATAATCTTATGTTTATAAATTTCAACACAGTAGTAGGCTATGCTCTTGGGTCTGGGCTAGCAGCTAGCTAACATGCTATATACAGTAGCCTAGCTGTAGGCTGTAGCTGTATATGGCTCGTTTTCAATAGCAACTGAGAAACACACCAAGCTAACATTTGAGCTAAAGAGGGGGTCCACGTCGACCCCCTGGAATCCGGACTTTAGGGGGTCCGTGAAATTGCTTGTTTAAACAGTGTAAAAAAAAGGGGGAAAAAAAACATAGCCTACATTATGCATAGCATTATTTTAGGGTCATTATGTTCTGTATAGTAGGCTCTTATTAGTTGTGTATGGTTGATATTATTTACAGGGGTGTCACAAGGGAGGGAAAGTGGGACTGAGTTACTAGGGCCCAAGGTGGAGGAGCCTTAATTATTTTATACTTTAGCTATTGAAACAGCAGATCTACAAGCTCACAGCACTGCAAGCTTGTAGATCTGCTTTTTTTTTTAAACGTGGGGTCCCTGAAACAAAATATTTTGAGATGGGGGTCCGTGGCCAAATACATATAATTTTGGGGGTCCTTCACATGAAAAGGTTTGAGCACCACTGACATAGAAAATATTCAAAGGCACACATTTTTATGATTTTTCAAAAAATGCAGATCTACAAGCTTGCAGCGCGTGCTGTGAGCTTGTATATCTGCTATTTTTCAATAGTTAAGCACAAACTGAGTGAATCATTGTATCCAGGGCTCATAATTGTGCGACACCCCTGATTATATAGAAATGATGATCTGTGATTAGTTGGCTCAGTGGTCTTTAACGATTTTTAGTCCAAGAACCACTAGCTGAGAGATGAAGGGACCCCCCAGTCCCCAGTACATATTGGCTAAAAAAGATTGTGTTGCAGTTTAAACCTTTTCATAGCTTGAGCTTGAGCACAAGCTTATCTTGTTGTGCTGCTAGATCTGCTATTTTCAGCTAATGCACCCCTAATGCACAGAAAATGAATGCGAGGTGTTCAAAGGCACAGGTAAAGATAACATACTCACATACAATGCTTTGTCGAACAAACAGACAAAAAAATACATCTGTCTGTGCCCAAAGACCAAACTGAAGTGAACAAACTATGCTGTAGTGCTAATTACAATCTGCCACACCTGGCACAAATTAAAATTGTTTAACACCTGTTCTAAAAAAAATAGCCGATCTAGAAGGTCACAACATGTCAGTTATTTTCGTCTAAGGGGTTTGGTGTACAGGGGAAAAAGTTTAAGTATTGAAGGTTAAAATTCAGAAAATAAAACATCAACATGAATCCAATATGGGGGTCCATGATGATTACTTGGTGCAGCAGTAGCCTACTCTATAGAAACAGAATAAGTGTATCCAGCGTATCTGCACACTTCTAAACTGTCAATTTAAAATATGGGGTGCTGTGATTGATTAAAGGGATATTCCACTTTCAAAAAAACTTTTTGTCATTGTATGGTCTAATCAGGCTTGTATGAACACCCTGAACAGTTTTTAATTTTCTTCATTCAGTATTTAGATATTTGATGTAAATGTTACCAGGCCCTCCAGGCTCAGGGCCTCTCCCCACACATACTCATTGTAATTATTTGGGAAAATGGAAAAGATTAAATACAATAAAAACATATAAAAAATAAATGAAAAACGTAATGGAAAAATCACGTCCTGCTCACGTATTAGGAGGGTAGTATGAGTCACCAGAAAAAAATAATGGGTGTTTTTAAATAATCTTTCGTGGTTAAAATGGAGTTTGAAGTTACAATGAGTGTGTGTGGGTAGAGGCACTGAGCCTACACTTTTTTACCATACAGCAACACTGTGGGTGGCTAACTTCAGCTTGGTGTGTCCAACCACCTGACAACCAGGTATACTTAATGAGTTTTATTTTCTTTCTTTTTTTGGTGGTGGTGAAGGATGGGGGAGCCTTGGGAATCCTGCCCGTCTAAGGTCCTGAAGTTACAGCCTCAGCTCCAGAAGATGAAGAATGTAATTTCCAGTATCAGTAAGTTGATTCACACATGTTTTTTTTCTTTTTTTGTAATGTAACTTCAATTTGATAGTGTTGCAGTTGTCAATTATGTCAGCTACTTTCTTTGTCTCACTTGAAACTTTACTTAATCCACGTGCCCTGTGTGAGTTCTGTGATGATTGGACAAATATTGGTTGCGACCGTCAAGTCGCAGTTACTACCTCCACAGTCTGTCTGTCAGTCAGTCACAGACGTCACGTGACATCACTTAACACTTTTCCTCTACTCATATCTCCGCCACTGTTGCCCCTATACATGCCAAACATTGCACACACACCCCTTGGCTGCCAAACCACAACCTCCACCCATTTCTCACTCTTCTAGCACCACCATGAGGCCCATTCTTGCAAAACAAATTTTTGGACACTACTCCTAACAGAATTTGCCCTAAAATCACGCAAAGCCGTACAGTCATAGCACAACTTCTCCCCTCATTTCTCTCTAGCGCCACAATCAGGCTGATTTTTTTCAAACACATTTCTGGACACTGCTCCTACAGATTCTGCCCTAAAATCACGCAAAGCGGTACACAGTATATCTAGACTCATGTCATCAACATGAATCTGTCCCATTTCCCATATTCCCTCCTGATTGGTTACCATTGCCTACTAAAGTTTGTGCATGCAACCTGACGGTCGCTTATCTCCCGGTTTTAGGGAGTCTTACTGGTAATATGTCTTGTATGTGTCTATAGAGTTAACATTACTCTAATAGACCCTCAGGTGAGGTTAAAATATGCACATGTCTTCCCGCCCTGTGTATCTTTGGTTTCTTCCTGAAAGCTGAAAGCCTCTGAGTTAAAAAGGCCCAATTGAAATACACACATTAATTACATAAAATCATCCCCTACACTTTTTACCATACAGCAACACTGTGGGTGGCTAACTTCAGCTTGGTCACCAGTCCACCCACCTGACAACCAGGTATACTTAATGAGTTTTATTTTCTTTCTTTCTTTTTTTGGTGGTGGTGAAGGATGGGGGAGCTTTGTGAATCCTGCCCGTCTGAGGTCCTGAAGTTACAGCCTCAGCTCCAGAAGATGAAGAATGTAATTTCCAGTATCAGTAAGTTGATTCACATGTTTTTTCTTTTTTTGTAAACTTCAATTTGATAGTGTTGCAGTTGTCAATTATGTCAGCTACTTTCTTTGTCTCACTTGAAACTTTACTTAATCCACGTGCCCTGTGTGAGTTCTGTGATGATTGGACAAATATTGGTTGCGACCGTCAAGTCGCCGTTACTACCTCCACAGTCTGTCTGTCAGTCAGTCACAGACGTCACGTGACATCACTTAACACTTTTCCTCTACTCATATCTCTGCCACCGTTGCCCCTATACATACCAAACTTTGCACACACACCCCTTGGCTGCCAAACCACAACCTCCACCCATTTCTCAATCTTCTAGCACCACCATGAGGCCCATTCTTGCAAAACACATTTTTGGACACTACTCCTAACAGAATTTGCCCTAAAATCACGCAAAGCCGTACAGTCATACCACAACTTCACCCCTCATTTCTCTCTAGCGCCACAATCAAGCTGATTTTTTCAAACACATTTCTGGACACTGCTCCTACAGATTCTGCCCTAAAATCACGCAAAGCGGTACACAGTATATCTAGACTCATGTCATCAACATGGATCTGTCCCATTTAGCGCCACTATCAGGCCAATTTTTTCAAACACATTTTTGGACACTGCTGACCTTACGGTCACTTATCTCTCGACTAGGGAGTCTTACTGGTATCCCAACTTGAAAAAGCATTTTCTGTTTACTGGAGAGATGGAGAGTTCGCAAGTTACTATGAAAAGCTCCTCCGCCCCTGATTTCTCACATGCCCTCTTCTAGCGCCACCACGAGGTTGCTTTTTGCAAACAACATTAATGGCATCAATGGCATAGTTTTACTGAGGTTAGGATCCCTTGCTTTTGTTGCATTGCTAAGACAAAAATGTATAAAAATAAATCTACCCCCCATTGATTCGGGGACCCGAATACATTTGGGTCCCCATCCAGAATCAATGGGAGGTAAATTCACTATAATAAAATGTGTTTCTTAGGAATGCGACAAATACAAAAACAATTGTTGAACTTAAAGTTAAGTCTCCATAGCGTGAGTAATCAATAGAAAAAAAGTCATTTTGGGGGTGAACTATTCCTTTAAGGTTAGGTTTAGGCATAGTTTTACTGACGTTAAGATTAGGGTTAGGTTTAGGCATAGTAGCATTCACCAGCGTGGCCAGATGGTCACTTATCTCCCAATTAGGGAGTCATGGTTTTACAAATACGCACTAGAAACATGTTTTTGCGCTTCATTCCAGGCATTGAGCACCTGCCAGATCTACAGGGGCTTGTTGAGATGGTTGGGGACATTGAGACGAGCGGATCCAAGGTGTTGGCTGTTGGGGTGCAAGAGCTATCCAGGTATGTATAAATTAATTATGGATTTTACATTTTTGATGGTACGATTAGTCTGTCTCTGAGTAAAAATCTAGGTTCCACAAATGTTTTGGTATGCATTCATTTATTTATTTTTCACGACACTACAGATGCTTCACAGCGACCTCACACTTGTTTGTATGTTCAACATACATTTCACACTACAGTGAGAATATTAACTATCTTAACTATATCCCATACTACGTTTTGTGATCTGCTAGAGTTAGGAAGTGAATAGTCTCGCGTGGCCAGACGGTTGCCTCCGCAATTTGGTCAAATGCTCCCAGCATACAGTCTGGCAGACCGGGGAAGAAATGATGAGTGCGGAGATGAAGCGGAAGTGGAGCCCCCTCGTCACTTCCGTTTCCGTCTCACATCACACACATTTATCATTATATAAATAAAAATCTTATAAGCATGTTTAGCTTGCTGCTTAGCAGAAATGACATTTTAAAATTAAAATATATTTTATTGAACGGTAATGCCCGTTTCCGATACTCGCCGTTCGGGAGCTGCTGTTCCAGACTCTATATAGCATTCAGAGATTGTGGAATAGTTGTCTGGCTACGCGAGACTAGGAAGTGAAGGTCTCACAGTGGTCTGTTTCCGTGGTCCACTTGAAGAACAGAAACATTGTGAAATGTGTTAATCATGGCATCTCTATTCACAGGCTGTGGACTCTGTGTCCTCGGAACTGGCAGCCATTCAGCACAGTGCTAAGGAGGACTACAGTCACCTGTTCCACCAGCTGTTTGACAAATTCTTCATGACTGAAGAACTGGAAGGGTGCAGTAGTCACAGGGAGGCATAGAGCTCGAGTGCAAACATATGCTGTACCCCACCAAAGTGGAAGCAATTCAAAGTAAGTTTACCTCACACTTGTGGGTTTTGTAAAGTATATTCAGATATATGATGTAACCAATGGATTTGTTATATATGGGAAATGTGTGTCTGATACATTGTGCAGTAGATGGTAAAGAAATGCAGCCAACAACATGATGTTGCAGTGGTGGGACAGTCTCTCTGAGCCATATTGGCCATGTATGTGGCTATGCTGTGTCTCAGAGTCTGTGCAGAGCCAATACTTTTTATTTTTATTTTTTCTCCTACTGACTGAGTGAAGGATCGAACGTGGGGAAAACATGTTGAATGTGCTTAGCTCATTACATCTTCTCTGTCTGCAGTCTTACGGTATGGCACCGAAGCTGGATGGAAGGCAGTGTCCGTGGAAAGCATCAAGACTGGTTGGACAACGCCGAGGTGATTCACAGCGAGGGAAAGAGCGGGCTGTTCTTCCTGAGAAGACTGAGATCGTTTGGCGAGTGCAACAGGATGCTACAGATGTTCTACCAATCTCTTATGGCAAGTTTTCTTTTCTGGAATAACGTGCTGCGGGAACAACAGAGTGGGTGACACCTTCAACCTCAACAGACTGGTGAGGAAGGACTCTGTTTTTGGGTTCTCCTTGCAGGGGTGGAGGAATTGGCCAGGGTTCAGGAAACTGGATACAATCTTGAACTCCTCCCACCCCCTCCACCTTGAGATACTCGGATACTGGAGTAAGAGACAGAGGAACCGATAGATTCATGGGAGAGACTGGGATAGTCCTTTGTGAATGTTGTTCTCACGTTATACAATGAGACACAACGGTCGTTTGGTAAGGACAACTTAACTTGTAACTGGAATAGTTGTTACTGTTTGTTCTTGTCCGGTTTAGCTGGGAGCACATGTCACTTCTGCTTTTTGCACTGACCAATGGACACTTTGCACTCTCAAGTCAACTTTTAAGCTCTGCGCTTGTAAGTAGTGAAGTATTATTGCATGTGTTTTATTGCATGTGTTTGACTTAACGGTGAGACACTTATGTAGCAGTGACTATTTTGGACACATTTGATTAGAGTTACTTTTTCTTGTTTGGCACTGCATTCATGTTCAAGTTTGTTTTTATTTTAATTGGAATAAAGACCACTTTGGACGTAGTTTGGGTTGTATAACTAAAATTGATCGTACTGTTAAAAGCACTTCATCCTCAGCCACCCTACAGAAAATAAAGTTTTATTGAAGGAAATTATTGTTTTTATATCAATATCTGCATGTATACTGTATCTCATTTACAGCTCCAAGTGAGAAGAAGGTTCTGGAAAATTAAATCACAATTATTGCTCATTAATGGCTCAAAGTATATAGCCATTAGAGCTCTCACCTAGGTCTCATTTATAGCCATTATAGAGCTCTCACCTAGGTCTCATTTATCGCTCCTATCATCTCAAATGAAGCTACTCAATTATTGCTCATTAATGGATCCAAGTGAGATCTCACCTATTGATCCTAAGGAATTTTAAGAGCAATAAATGAGACTTAAAATGATCTTCAAATGAAACTCAAAGGAGAAACAAAGGAGAAACAAATGAGTTGCTTAGGAGCAATAAATGAGACTTAAAATGATCTTCAAATGAAACTCAAAGGAGAAACAAAGGAGAAACAAATGAGTAGCTTAGGAGCAATACATGAGACTTAAAATGATCTTCAAATGAAACTCAAAGGAGAAACAAATGAGTAGCTCCTTTCTGTCTCAAAGAGCAATAGATGAGCTAAAAATGAGCAGCAAATTTTTCCTCTGGGTTGGCTAATTTTGGTACCGACCTGCGCGCGCATCTAGTTCTTATCAGTGTAACGTGGACCAGAAATACGTCTATTGAGTTAGTCGATGCATTTAACCCATTCTGTTATTGCATTCCATGTTTCAGTTTCAGGGCCGCTTCTAGGGGGATCAGGGGTGGGCAGAGCCCTATGTGGTGGTTGGGGATAGGGCCTTTCTGTGTGGAGTTTGCATGTTCTCCCCGTGTCTCCTAGGGTTGATACCCTCACAAAAACATGCAGTAATCCTGGTCTCTATAATGCCTCCCCCTGGCCATCTGGGGAAAGGAACTGGTTGGAATAACGTGTTCCTTCCACGCGCTACGTCCAAACCGGGGAAATCCCCCCTGTCAGGTGAAAAGAAGCAACTTGGACTCCTCATGCATAGAAAGAAGCATGAGGTCAGTCCGTTGTCTCCCCAGGCACGGCAGAGGGAGAGCAGAGCCCAGGATTAGGTAATTGGCACTGGGTGAAAAATGGGTTACAAAATCGTGGGATAAAAATTGTGGGAAACAAAAGACCAAAATAGGGCCCTGTGTGTCAGAGCAGTTCCCGATGTAGTCTGACAAATGTAATTACATTCCAATCTCACAATTCATCCTATTTATTTACATAATTATTCCATTAAGGTGAGCTCTTCCTTAACATACTGTACACATAAACAGAATGCATGTTAATAGCAGATATAAATGATGGCATACTGAGGAAGATTAAATGAACGAATCAGAAGATTATGTATGCGATAAGGTCTTGCTGCGCGGTCATTATGGCGTATATAGACACGACAGGCTGATAATTCCCCGAGGTGGAGCCGAGGGGAATTATCAGCCTGAAGTGTCCATATACACCATAATGACCAAGCAGCAAGACCTTATAGCACTTATTACCCGGCTAATAAATACAATTAATAATTTGACTCAAAACTAAAAACAAAATTTAAGTATTTCCTTGTTTACAGACGGCTGAAAGTGTTTCACAAGTGTTGCGCTCGCGGGTGGCCTTGGAAAACAAGAAAGTGCTGATCAAATAGAATCCATTTTCTGTTACTACGTCGTCTATTTCTCGCCTCAAATGTTTTTAAAAACATTCTTCAGAGCAACGTTTGGTTGTAAATGACGCTGTGTTTGTTTAGGGGCTGACATGTTAGATAATTCCACGCAGTGCAGCCTGAATACAGCAGCTGCTCTGAGCCGTTGATTAGGCAGCGGTGAATTATAGAGTGGAGTGGTCATTATTATACGCCTATAATTCACCGCTGATTTCAGCGCTCGACCAATCAGAATCAAGCATCCAAACAAGCCGGGTAATATGGAGTAGTTTCTGAGTAGTGTGGAGGTGAACGTGTTTTGCAAACATTCAAAATATTGCAGTTGATATGAAAAGCAAATCATCTTGACATCAGACAAAAGATTCGTTAAACTGAACATTTCTTCTACCATGAAATTGATCATTTTACTATAAATCAATCTGTTACTGTTTACTATAGTGTAGAATTTTATCTCTAAGCTGACGTTTAGTGACTTTTAAAATGTAATTATAATGTTAATTACTTGTTATTTCTTTTTATTAGAATGCTGAATCATTATAGCTATTATTTTGTATAATAATTGAGTTATTCAATTCATTTAACCCATTCTGTTATTGCATTCCATGTTTCATTTTGCTTAACAATCAGCACATTGTTAGTAATCTTTCTATTGGTGAAGTATCAGTTTTCTAACCATTCCAACTATGTGTTTTCCCTTTTCATGAATGATGAATGTGAACGTGAACTAGCTACATGTGAGTATCAGATTTACATCAAGTTTTCACCATAGCAGAATACAAGCTGAAGGAGTCTTAACCAATTAAACCCTCTACAAACCTGAGTTAACTCTGTACTTGGACCACTGTTTCCCTCACCACCACATGTCTCTGTTAAAAATAGCAGATCTACAAGCTCACAGCGTGTGGCGTTACAATGCATTTAGAGCTTGTAGAGCCGAAATATTTGGTTAATGATCCCCCCTGATTGTAGATGTTGGGGTTTGAGTGTTAAATGTCACAGTGAATTGTAGCTATATCCTACATTGCTTGACGTTTTAAAGTCTAATGTTTTCTTAAGAGGATAGTTATGTTTTTGTTTTAATTAACATAACCCCAAATAATTAGATAAAATGTAAATTACTCAAAATGTTCATGACAATCGTGCACTCTATCATAGTGATACTACTCTACTAGTAAGACGCCTCAGGGTGACATGCAACCAAGGGCGAGGTCGCGCCATGTCTTGGCCATCTGGCAAGTGATGTATATCGGACCAGTTACCCATATATGGAGACCCCTGGTACCATATGGAGATCTATGTACTGTATATGGAGATATGCTGTGAGAGCCCAAACATGCTTACTCAGTTATTTGTTATGTGAAAGTCCTATGACGTCTATGACATCTGACATCATACATACAATCCCTTGTATGCCCACATGGAGATCCCTGTCTGTAGAATCAGCCACACAGATATGGGCTTTTTTGACCATCTATGGATTCTGTTAGTGTGGTATGTGGCCGATGTGGCCTCCATATATGGGCATTCCCATATGAAGTCCTGTAAGATAGGCTTAAATTTTAATGACATCAGGGATCTCCATGTATGGGCGTAAAAGGGATTCTGTTAGTGTGGTTCCCCTGACATCACAGTGAAGTCAGAGTGTGATGTCAGAGCGGCAATCCCGTTATGTTAGAGTGGTTCCCCTGACATCACAGTGACGTCAGAGCATGATGTCAGAGTGGCAAACCCATAGGCCGTAAAAAAGTGTACACGTCCGTCCGTCCGTCCGTCCGTCCGGACAGACGGACGTCTACGGACAAGCTGTGATGGTTCTGATAGTAAACGGCGACCTGTGGTCACAATAACAGTGACTGACAGTCAGGGCCCTAAAATGAAGCTCTTAATCCCAGCTCATATTCCTTAATTAAGTGATAACGGCATCATCTTATGCAAGGACACAACAGATTGATCATTGTGATTAATGAAGCAAGCCATTATTTTGTATAATAATTGAGATAGTCAATTAATTTAACCTATTATCGCATTCCTTAACAATTTGCAAATTATTAGTAATCTTTCTGTCTTGTGAAGTATCAGTTTTCTAATTATTCCAACCATGTGTTTTCTCTTTTCATGAATGATGAACGTGAACTAGTGGGTAAGTATCAAATCAATCCTTCATGTAGATCCAATGTTTTACATCATGTTTTCACCATAGCAGAATACAAACTGAAGGATTATAAACCAATGAAACCCTCTATACTTAATGAAACAGACTCTGTAATTGGACCCCTTTCTCCCGCTATACAAATCTCTTTGTAAACAAAACAGCCAAACTACAAGCTTACATATTATTGCGGTGCAATGCGTTGTGAGCTTGTATATTGGCTATCCAGAACCCACCCAAACATGCATCCTGCCCACCCAATCAAAATTAAAAAAAGGAAAAAAAGAAAAAATCTAAAACTAAAATATCAATTTACAGGTTAGATCAAAGGTGCACACAGTAACTTTCATGTATTCAGAGATTCAAATCCAGATCTTGTGCTGATCTTTAAAGTGAATGGCAGCCGATACTCTGGTTTGATTAAAGTAACACCCAAACACACCTTGGCACCGTGCCCAGATTACCACACCCATAATAGCAACATGGGCATTGGTCACTCCTCCATGTCTTCATTTAATTAACAAGACCTGCCGTTAATTAAGATCAAAAGAGGGCCCTGTGTGTCAGAGCAGTTCCTGATGTAGTCTGACAGATGAGATTACATTCCTATCATCATAATCCTGAGCTCTTCCTTAACATACTATACACAGAAACAGAATGCATGTTAATAGCAGATATAAATGATGGCATACTGAGGAAGATTAAATGAATGAATCAGAAGATTATTATGGAGTAGTTTCTGAGTAGTGTGGAGGTGAACGTGTTTTGCATACGTTCAAAATATTGCAGTTGATATGATTTTGAATAATAATTATAATAATATAAGGGTAATAATAATTATAATTTGTTATTAGAATGCTGAATCATTATAGTTATTATTTTATTATAATTGAGTTAATTAATTTAACTGATTCTGTTATTGCACTTGGACCACTGTTTCCCTCTACACCAAATTGTCTGTTAAAAATACTGTAGCAGATCTACAAGCTCACAGCGTGTGGCGTTACGATGCGTTTAGAGCTTGTAGAGCCAAATTCTTTGGTTAATGTTCCTCCCTGAATGTGGATGTTGGGGTTCAGGTGTTTAAATGTCACAGTGAATTGTAGCTATATATCCTACATTGCTTGACGTTTTAAAGTCTAATGTTTTCTTAAAGGACAACTTTAGTTTTTTACAACAAGGGTTCATATTTTAGATTGTAATTAAAGAATATATTTCAGGCCTGAAATTGAAGGCCCGGCCCTAACTGGGCTGACCGGCCCGGCCCGACTAATTAACATACATTTTAGGCTCTAACTGGCCCGTTAACGCCGGGTGGGTGCAACCGCGGTTTTCCCGGTGAACCTGAGCACAACAGTGGGGGCGCGAGAGTTTGGGGAACACACACCACTGACTATTGCAGATGATGGAGAGGTTATATATATAGCTTTATGTAATGAGAGGCACTCTTGCCAATTTCGCAAGAGACTCGTCGCCAATTGCAAGATATTTAAAAGTTATTTGGGGCCATGATGATAACCTCTTCTTCCCACTACTAACTAGACTAAGGATTTATATTGTCTGTGTTATTGTTTACAACCACAATTATTCACGTTTGGAAAGATTGCAGTTCCACTAGTTTTACTAGTAGGCTATAGTGTTAGAAGCCTTTTCAGAAGTTAATTTAATGTTTTCCATTTAATGACTTCCTTTATCCTCATCTAATCTTGCGCTAATGCACACAACTGTTTTCACCAGGTTTTAAGGTCTTATATTAGTTTTTTTCTCATAAGCTCGTGACCCTCCTTGCCCATTGGCCCCCACTGTTGCGCTCAGGTTCACCGGGAAAACCGCGGTTGCCGGGTGGGTATGGTCGGATTAGGAAAAAATTCTACTCTATCATAGTGGAACTCTACTCTATCATTGTGCTACTATTCTATAACAGTGACTGACAGTCAGGGCTCTATTGTCATTGTCTTAAAGGAGGACTTCACCACTTTTCAACCTGTCTTCGTAATAGGTCCTCACTAATGTTCATGATAAAATAGCACAATTTGTACCAGCTCTTTTGCCTTAACTTAAGACTTGGAGGTGTAGCAAATGCTGTTTGGCTGTTCTGAGTGGCCAGACAGCATTTGCCAGGCATCCAGGTCTTAAGTTAAGGCATAGAAGCTACTTAAGACAATCAAAATAGAGCCCTAAGTCTCATATCAATGAGCAGCTCCAGTCATGTTGCTGCTGGTAAACTGAGAAACAGGTCGGGAAGTTTAACCACTCTCATTACTTTATATTTATATTTAACATTTTTTTCAAAATCAATCTTCTGTGTTTACAGTACATATTGCTCTAACAAGCACGATCCCTTAAAGTAGTTTACCCCCAAAATGACCTTTTTTCTATTGATTACTCATGCCATGGAGAGTAGAGTTCAATAATATTTTTTGGTTTTTGTCACATTCCTAAGACAAAGATTTGAATCGAGTAAATTTACCCCCATTGATTCCGGCATCCGGAACGAATGGGGGTAAATTTATTGTTATCACATTTTTCACACAGTAATCAATAGAAAAAAAGTCATTTTGGGGCTGAACTACTCCTTTAAAGGGATCCCTGGCTAAATTATGACAAATATGTCTTAATACATTATAATTGTCCTCTATAAATACAATGTAAAATTAAAAACATCTTAAATATTGTATTTCTTCTAGAAATAGCTAATCTTTCACTCAAGAGGGGAAATGCCTGTCGCAAGTTGATGATGTCATAAATCCATGTATGAGCTATCCCTATATAATTTATGGCATGCATGTGAAAATAAAAACAAACTTTAATTCCTATGGTTAATATGAGCATCAAATCAATATTTCAAATGTTTGTGTGTTGTTGTTTTGTGCCATAAATTCCATAGGGATAGACCACACATGGTTATATGACATCATCAACTTGTGACGGGCATTTCCCCTATTGACTGAAAGATTGGCTATTTCTAGAAGAAATACAATATTTAAGGTGTTTTTAATTTTACATTGTAGTTATAGAGGACAATTATAATGTATAAGTCATATTTGTCGTATTAGCGAGGGATCCTTTTAACATACTGTATACATAAAAAGAATGCATGTTAACACCATACACTGTATTAACGATGGCATACTGAGGAAGATTAAATTAATGAATCAGAAGATTATTATGGAGAATAAACTTAATTACTGACTCCTGAGTAGTGTGGAGGTGAACATTTTGTGCATACATTAAAAATATGACTATTTAATGTCTCAAGGTTGGTTAATAATAAATGCCATGGACTTTGATTCAAGTACTACTGAACCACTTTCTTGTTTTACCATAAACCAACCTGTCATAGCAAGCAGAAAAACAAACAAACAAACAAACAAACAAACAAACAAACAAAACACTCTTAATGTATACTATAGCATAGAATTGTATCTCTAAGCTGACGTTTAGTCATTAAATTGCAATATTGAAAAAAATGCTGAATCATCATGATTTATAAGGCAAGATATTAAATTGTATAATAATTGAGATAGTTGTTATTTTATCCCATTCTATTATTAGATAGATAGATAGATAGATACCTTTATCCATATTACAGGTTCCAATTAAAACATTATTAATAATCTTTCTGTTTGTGAAGTATCAGTTTTCTAATTATTCCAACCATGTGTTTTCTCTTTTCATGAATAATGAACGTGAACTAGACCGTAAGTATCAAATCAATCCTTCATGTAGATCCAATGTTTTACATCATGTTTTCACCATAGCAGAATACAAACTGAATGATTCTAAACCAATGAAACCCTCTATACTTAAAGGGATATTTCACATTAAAAAAAGAAAAAAAAAATGGTAATTTTATCATCTAATCAGGCTTTTATGAACACCTTGAACAGTTTTTAATTTGCTTAATTCAGTATTTGGATATTTGATTCAAATGTTACCAGGCCCTCCTCCTCCAGGGCTTCTCCCCATACACACCCATTGTAACTTAAAACTCCATTTTAACCATGATAGATTAAAAAATAAAAATAAATGAAAAAGGTTATTGAAAAAAAAAAAAAAAAAAAAACACACAAAAAACAGACCACGGTATTAGGAGGCTAGTATGAGCCACCAGAAAACAAATGTGTTTTTAATGAATCTATAATGGTTAAAATGGAGTTTTGTTCCCAAAAGCGATACAATACAAGTTTTTTAAAAAGTGAAATATCCCTTTAATGAAACAGATCTGAGTTAACTCTGTAATTGGACCCCTTTCTCCCTATACAAATCTCTTAGTTAAAAAAAAACAACAAACAGCCAAACTACAAGCTCACCGCTTATTGCGGTGCAAACACGTTGTGAGCTTGTATATTGGCTATTTTTTGGCAAATTGGAGTTACATTGTTGTGATTAAGTAGATTAAGTAAGGCAATAAAGTAGAAAACAAACCTAATCCAGAGATACAAGATTCTGCCTGACAGCTTTGTGAAGTATTACTTTTCTAATTATTCTAACCATGTGTTTTCTCTTTTCATGAATGTGAACGTGAACTAGTGCGTAAGTATCAAATACATTTTACTTCATGTAGATCCAATAGATCAAAGTGTTTTATAAAGTTGTTATTAGAATGCTGAATCATTATTAAGCAAGCTCTTATTTTGTATAATAATTGAGTTAGTCGATGCATTTAACCCATTCTGTTATTGCATTCCATGTTTCAGTTTCAGGGCCGGTTCTAGGGGGATCAGGGGTGGGCAGAGCCCTATGTGGTGTTTGGGGATAGGGCCTTTCTGTGTGGAGTTTGCATGTTCTCCCCGTTTCTCCTAGGGTAGATACCCTCACAAAAACATGCAGTAGTCCTGGTCTCTATAATGCCTCCCCCTGGCCAGCCGGGGTGCCTAATGGAGGGGAAAGGAACTGGTTGGAATAACGAGTTCCTTCCACACGCTACGTCCAAACCGGGGAAATGCCCCCTGTCAGGTGAAAAGAAGCAACTTGGACTACTCATGCATTGAAGGAAGCATGAGGTCAGTCCGTTGTCTCCCCAGGCACGGCAGAGGGAGAGCAGAGCCCAGGATTACATAAGTAAATTGGCACTGGGTGAAAAATGGGTTACAAAATCGTGGGATAAAAAATTTGAAAAAAAGACCAAAATACGGCCCTGTGTGTCAGAGCAGTTCCCGATGTAATCTGACAAATGTGATTACATTCCAATCTCACAGTTAATAGCAGATATAAATGATGGCATACTGAGCCACTTTCTTGTTCTACTATAAACCTACCTGTCATAGCAAGCAGAAAAACAAACAAAACACTCTTAAGGTATACTATAGTGTAGAATTTATCTCTAAGCTGACGTTTAGTCACTACACAAATTAAATTACAATGTTGAAAAGACTGTTGAATCATGGTTGATATGAGGCAAGATATCATGTTGTATAATAATTGAGATAGTTGTTATTTTATCCTATTCTATTATTGATTTCCATATGTCAGGTAACAATTAGAAAAGTATTAATACACTTTCTGTTTGTGAAGTATCAGTTTTCTAATTATTTCAACCATGTGTTTTCTCTTTTCATGAATGATGAACGTGAACTAGGATGTAAGTATCAAATCAATCCTTCATGTAGATCCAATGTTTTACATCAAGTTTTCACCATAGCAGAATACAAACTGAAGGATTCTAAACCAATGAAACCCTCTATACTTAAAGGGATATTTCACATTCAAAAAAACTTTAGGTCATTTTATTATCTAATCAGGCTTTTATGAACACCCTGAACAGTTTATTTTTTATTTGCTTAATTCAGTATTTGGATATTTGATTCAAATGTTACCAGGCCCTCGGCGTCTCCCCATACACACACATTGTAACTTCAAACTCCATTTTAACCATGAAAAAATATAAATAAATTTAAAAAGTTATAAAAAAAAAAAAAAAAAGGCCTGCGGTATTAGGAGGCTAGTATGAGTCAACAGGAGAAAAAAAAGTGTTTTTAATGAATCTATCATGGTTAAAATGGAGTTTGTAGTTACAATGTGTGTGTATGGGGAGAGGCCCTGGGCCTGGAGGGCCTGATAACATTTACATCAAATATCTAAATATTGAACGAAGCAAATTAAAAACTATTCAGGGTGTTCCCAAAAGCCGATACAATTACCAAAAGTTTTTTTGAAAGTGAAATATCCCTTTAATGAAAGAGATCTGAGTTAACTCTGTAATTGGACCCCTTTCTCCCTCTATACAAATCTCTTAGTAAAAAAAAAAAAAGCCAAACTACAAAATCACAGCTTATTGCGGTGCAACGTGTTGTGAGCTTGTATATTGGCTATTTTTTGGCAAAAAAAAAAAAAAACTACAAGCTCACAGCTTAATGTGTTGCAATGCTTTGTGAGCTTGTATATTGGCTATTTTTGCAAATTTGGAGTGACATATAGTAGTATGATGAGGTAAGGATTAATGTACAAAAACAATCCAGAGATGCTAGGTTTCTGCCTGACAGTGACAATATGTATAATTATGTAATCATGTTTATCTCTTCATGTATGAATTACTCTGTGCTTTGGTAATGGCTAATGAGTGTTTAATGTAACTTAAGTCTTCATTCTTTTTCCATATCACTGATTGTTGATATTTATGATTTGATTCGAGACATTTTGATCATACGATTTACAGGTTAGATTAAAGGTGCACGCTGTAACTTTCATGTATTCAGAGATTCAAAACCAGGTACTCTGAGCAAGTGGTGGCATTTTTTTTTTAAATAACACTGCATCTTGTGTGATCTTTAAAGTGAATGGCAGCCGATATTTGATTAAAGTAACGCCCAAACACACCCGTGACTAATTCAGGGACAGTTTACTGTCAGGCCCGGATTTATATGACATGAGGCCCCTGGGCAAGGGGAAATAAAGAGGCCCTCGTGCGCGCGCAAAAATGCCAACTCCGGTCCACCTGACCACACCGTGACCTCACCTCCGGACCGGCCTGTGCATAATCTGACTGTGTATCCTCATTGGCTCATTGCAAGGGTCTAAAGTGGATACAGAAGTGGGGTGTGTGTGCATGTGTGTAGCCTATGTGTGTGGAAAGTACCGGATCCATAGAGTGGGCGGGCTTTAAGGCTCGAACACACGGTCCGAATTTTTTGGCCGATTGTGCTGTCGCCGACCATTTTTGGCGCTCGCCGACAAAAACGGTGATCTGACTCGAGATCAGGCTTTGCTCGCTGATCGTTTTGCTCGCTGTGTATGAAAGGCTCTGCGAGCAAATCCGTGCGCGATTCCAGCCCTCGCCGACAGCTTACCGAGCGTTTCTATATCTATAGCAGCTCTGTCACTCAATTATTAATTAATATTGGATAACCGGGATGAAATGTGTAACCTAAACTTACAGCTGTGTCCACTTAAAGGCAAGCCATCAGCGCACTGATCAGCATGCCTTGCACTGGATGCCGTGCTAAAAAGTTAAACCTCTCATATAGCTCCATCGCGCATATTTTCACTGTAGGCTACAGTCTGTACGGTGGGGGTCCATTTCTCTCTCTTTTTCTGTCGTTCTCTCTGCCTCGCGGCGCTGTCTCTATCTATGTGTGTGTGTGTGTGTGTGCGTGTGTGTGTGTGTGTGTGTGTGTGTGTGTGTGTGTGTGTGTGTGTGTGTGTGTGTACACGCGCCTGAATGTGCGTGCATTCCGAATCCTTCCTTCCTCCTCCCGTCTGCCTGTCTGTTGTGTTGTGAGAGAAGTTGAACTCATTCATTCATAAAATAAAAATGCTTACAGTAGCCTACAAGTTTGAAGTAGCATAGGCTTAGTTGACAACTGTGTTTACTGCTGCTATTGCATATTTAAGTTCATTTATTATTAGAGCGTCCTCCTCTCGTTCAGCACAACGCAGCGAATCACCGATTCATAAAAACAAAAGGAAAAAAGACGGACATTCTGTAGGCTTGAATCCATTTCTGTGATCTAAGAAAACTGAGAATAGCCTACCAGGCAATATGAATAATTTGACATTATGGAAGATGCGGTTGGCTGTTGCGGTTGGTTCTGTAAATTGGATGATATAATGCAGTTGGATATGGTTGATGAATTTTGCGGGCGGATTTAGATGACGCTCAGAGCCTATCACGCACCTAGTGTGGTTGTGTCTGTGTGCGGGCGTGCGTGCGTGTGTGCGTGCTTGCAGCGAGAGGGGAAAATCATTAGTTCCCGCTCTCGTGCACAATTAGAATTAAAAACAAATGTAATATTGGCTATGTATCGGGGATGCATCCTGGTGAAATATCTGGCAGTGTGTGATCCCTTGTCGGTGATCTGTCGGTGATCAATCTTAGTTGTCGGCGAAAACCACAACGAGACGATTTCAAGAAAGTCAATCGTTCAGTGTGAAATACTCTAATGATCTGATGCCTCGCCGACCACGCAAAATCGTACAGTGTATTCGAGCCCTTAGACTGCACTAAGCTTTCAGAGCCAGCTACATGCAGTGCGGCCAGCAGAGCAGAAGCTCTCAATGTTATTACCATAATAAAACAAAATGTACTGTAACCAAACACAAATATCACTTTATTTGGATTGCAATACTTTAAAATGTCATCATAAAAAAGAAATATAAAAAAAAATCACCACACCCATAATAGCAACATGGGCATTGGTCACACCTCCACGTCTTCATTTAAGTAATAATGGGGCCCTGTGTGTCAGAGCAGTTCCCAATGTAGTCTGACAGATGTGATCACATTCCAATCATCACAATCCCCACCCTATTGGTTTACATCATTATTCCATTAACATGAGCTCTTCCTTAACATACTGTACACAGAAACAGAATGCATGTTAATAGCAGATATAAATGATGGCATACTGAGGAAGATTAAATGAATGAATCAGAAGATTATTATGGAGTAGTTTCTGAGTAGTTTGGAGGTGAACGTGTTTTGCATACATTCAAAATATTGCAGTTGATATGAAAAGCAAATCATTTTGACACCAGACAAAAGATTCATTAAACGGAACAATTCTTCTACCATGAAATTGATCATTTTACTATAAACCAATCTGTTAAAGGTGAAAACGCTTCACTCTTATTAATGTTTACTATAGTTTAGAATTGCATCTCTAAGCTGACAAATGTTGTTATTAGAATGCTGAATCATTATAGCTATGATTTTGTATAATAATTAGAGTTAATTAATTTAACCCATTCTGTTATTGCATTCCATGTTTCATTTTGCTTAAAAATTTGCTAATTATTAGTAATCTTTCTATTTGTGAAGTATCAGTTTTCTAACCATTGCAACCATGTGTTTTCTCTTTTCATGAATGATGAATGTGAACGTGAACTAGTTGGTGGATTTACATCAAGTTTTCACCATAGCAGAATACAAGCTGAAGGAGTCTTAACCAATTAAACCCTCTACAGACCAGAGTTAACTCTGTACTTGAGTGAGGGGGGTTGGAGGGGTGGAAGGGGTTAGGGGTTAGGGGGTGATTGTGTATCTGTGTTTGTACATGATTCCTTGCATTTCTGTGCATCAGGGGCTAAGTGTGGGGAGGGGGGGGGGGGGGGGGGCGGTGCGGAAAGGGGGGGGGGGGCTCGGAATGGGGCTTCGGAAGGGGGGTGTTAGAAGTGGGGGTGACAAGTGGGGGTGACTGTGTGTCTCTGTTTTGGCATAATACTGTGTATTTCTGTGCATCTGTGCTTCCGGGTCAAAATGACCCGAACAGCACTTAAGGTTCAAAAAATATGAGGGGGGTGTAGCATGGGTGTAGTGCAAAAATATTTTTTTTACATGTTCATCTCAGAAGAATCTTTAAGGCCAGTGAGTTTCAGGTGGAAACAATTTAAACTTCTACCTTTTTTTTCCAAATGAAAATGTAAAACGGGTCAAAATGACCCGAACAGCACTTAAGGGTTAATGAAGCAAGCTTTTAGTTTGTATAATAATTTAGATAGTCAATTAATTTAACCTATTATCACATTCCATATTTCAGGTTCCTTAACAATTTGCAGATTATTAGTAATATTTCTGTTTTGTGAAGTATCAGTTTTCTAATTATTACAACAATGTGTTTTCTCTTTTCATGAATGATGAACGTGAACTAGACTGTAAGTATCAAATCAATCCTTCATGTAGATCCAATGTTTTACATCAAGTTTTCACCATAGCAGAATACAAATCTATACTTAATGAAACAGATCTGAGTTAACTCTGTACCAGTAATTGGACCCCTTTCTCCCTCCCAAATTTATTTGTAAAAAACAAAACAAAAAACAGCCAAACTACAAGCTTATGGCTTATTGTTGCGGTGCAACGCATTGTGAGCTTGTATATTGGCTATTTTTCTACATTTGGAGTGACATTGTAGAATGATGAAGTAAGGCATTAATGTACTAAAAACAAAACAAATCCAGAGATACAAGGTTTCTGCATGACAGCGACAATATGTATAATTATGTAATCATGTTTATCTCTTCATGTATGAATTACACTGATCTTTCTGATTTGATTTGAGGAATTTTGATCATACAATATACAGGTTAGATTAAAGATGCACACTGTAACTTTCATGTATTCAGAGATTCAAACCCAGGTACTCTGAGCAGTAGTGGTGCGCGGGCCGACCCGGTGCCCCCACCCGCCCGCCAACCCGCCCCGCATGCGGGTGGGTGGGTCAAGGTTTTCAGACTCAATTGGCGGGCGGCGGGCGGGCGGGTAATCACCACTCTCATGTGCAAAAAATAAATAAGAATAATCACCTGTTCTTATTTGCCTTTTATTCTTAATAAGAGTAGGCCTATAAGAATAAGAATACAACGTTTGAATAGCACGAGGGAGCGAGTTTTAAAATGCGCCAGAGAGGAGCGAGGTTTCTCCTCCGCTCCTTGGTGCGAGGACCGTCCCGCTCCTGTTGGGGCCGCGAACCTCATTTTGCCAACATTTGACACAACGTGAGGTCGTGAGCACAGCAGAGAGAAGATGCACAAACAATTCAACGCATGTCGTTGATCAGGATTTCACTTATATGTCTCTCATCCACACAAGTCCGTTTATAAATACTTTGTGTCGGTTAAGTTATATAACCAGCCAGTCAACGGATACGATTTGAAACACAACTTTCGCAAGTGAGAAGGGTTTTTTGACTGAATGAACCAACCACGCTCACCTCGAGTCGAGTCGCTCCCTTCTCTCCAATCTGGTGATTAATCAATAACCAACAGGATTTAATATTGTCCGTCTTTTGCTGTCTGTTTAAAGTGCGAGCAGTGTTGCAGCGCTGATTCAATGTTTGGGGGGTTGCTCTTCTAGAGACGTCCCGCGAAGGTCGTTCAACACCTACAGGTCTATTGATATGGATATAGGCTCGTTTCTTTGTTAAAACACCCTGTTGCGAGACCTCAGCTCAGAAAAGGTATGGGTCGTCGCACGGCAACTCTGATGTGCGAGGCGCTGTATAAATATGATTGACATAAAACCTGAAACGCCATTCTCACCCCGACGATGCCCCAGAGAGAATGAACGTCTTTGAATGAATGTCTTTTAGGCTAAACGCCAATTTGAACACCACGTTTGTTTATTTAGCCCATGACAATATTGTGCTACTGTAAACCTTTCTGTAAAGCGACTTTGGGTACTTAGAAGAGCCGTATATAAAGATGAGCTATTGTGGAGATGATATACCATCTTTTTTTTAAATGCGGGTTGCGGGGCGGGCGGATTTGTTGATTTGTATATTGTTCTGCGGCGCGGGTGCGGGCGGGTTACGTTCCGTGCGGGCTGTGGGTCGTGCGGGTTATGAAAAAAACATGACCCGCGCAACACTACTGAGCAGTGTTTTTTGTTTTTTTTTAATAACACTGCATTTTGAGTGTTCTTCATAGTGAATGGCAGCCCTCTGGTTTGACGCCCAAAGGCCCAAACACACCCATGACTAATTCAGGGCCGTTTTACTGTGTAGCGCCTTGGCACAGTGCCCAAATTACCGCATCCATAATAGCAGCATGTGCATTGGTCACGCCTCCACATCTTAATTTAAGTAATAAGACCTGCTGTTAATTAAGACCAACATAGGGCCATGTGTGTCAGAGCAGTTCCTGATGTAGTCTGACAGATGTGATTACATTACAATCACTACAATCCACCCTATCGGTTTACATAGTTATCCCATTAACATGAGGTCTTCCTTAACACACTGTACACAGAAACAGAATGCATGTTAATAGCAGATATACATGATGGCATACTGAGGAAGGCTAAATTAATGAATCAGAAGATTATTATGGAGTAGTTTCTGAGTAGTGTGGAGGTGAACGTGTTTTGCATACATTAAAACTATTGCAGTTGATATGAAAAGCAAATCATCTTGACATCAGACAAAAGATTCATTATACTGAACATTTCTTCTACCATGAAATTGATCATTTGACTATAAAGCAATCTGTTATAGGTGAAAACACTTCACTCTTGATGTACAGTATACTATAGTGTATAATTGTATCTCTTAGCTGATGTTTAGTCACTTTTCAAATGTAATAGAGCTATTACTTTGTATAATAATTGAGTTAGTATTAGTTTTCTAACTATTCCAACCATGTGGTTTCTCTTTTCATGAATGATGACTGTGAACATGATCTAGTGGGTAAGTATCAAATCAATTTCACTCAAATACATTTTTACGTCTTTGGTTATGTTTACAAAAGAACAGATCTGTAAGCTCTAGACACGCCATGACACGGTGGATTAATAGCTTGTATCTCAGATTTTTTGGATAGGCAACACACGCATGTTATGCGTTGTAACAAGCCATATAGTCTATGTATTTGGTTTTGAGAGGCTTATTGATGTAGGCTTTAACAATAAACCTACTGTATTATATAGGTTGTCAGTTGTCAGAACTTGTCACGTTGTTGCGATATAGTAGCTCTGTTTTGGACCATTGCACAAAGATGGATAATGATGAAAAAGGTTCACTTTGCGAACGGGACATGTTGGACATACTACCGTACATATGTGTTACTTCAGTGGAGACGAAATGGAAAGCCCACCTACCCGTTAACAGCCAACATGAGTACATTGTCGTGCCTTTCCTGAAACTGGCTAGCCATAATAATGCAAGGCTACTGTATGAATTTTACAAGGGGATGTCCATCTATGGTGCATAGAACATTGCGCTTGATTTGATTTAGTCCCAAACAGATTCTGGCTGTGTGTGAACCTGTGTGTGCCTACAGCACAGCAGCGCTTAAGACGCAAAGGAGCCTAAAATAATGTAGTGTACTATTTTGATAAACATTCATTCTGTGCATTTTCCATTCCGGGTTGTGTGTGTCAGTGTGTGTAGATCATTAACTGTAGGTGTGTTCGGAATGCACAGCTCATTTCCGAACGCACAGTGTATTTCCACCTTAGGCTACATCGTATAATTAAATAATACAACGATTTTTTGCTAAAGACTATTGACTCGACTCTAAATCGAAGACTCGAGACTCGACTCGGACTCAACCCCTCAAAGACTCCAGACTCGACTCGACTCGAGATCAAAGACTTGTGAACATCTGTGAATCAGTGTCATGCTATCTATTCTGAAGAAAACCTGGATACTTGACATTCAGAAAATGGGTATGATCAAAATATGAACATTATAATGGTGCAGAGATGCGCGGGCTGACCCGTTGACTGCGGACCCCGCAACGGGCGGTCAAGATTTCAGACTCAATTGGCGGTCGTCGGGGTGGGCGGTTTAAATAAATAAGAATAATCACCTGCTCTTATTTGCCTTTTATTCTTAATAGGCCTATAAGAATAAGAATACAGCGGTTTGAATAGGCCTACACTTGAATTGAGCGTGAGCGAGCAAGTTTTAAAATGTGCCAGAGAGGCTTCTTGGAGCAAGGTTTTCTCCTCCTCCTGCTCCTCCTGCGCCTCGCAGACAAGCTCGCTGACAGTCAGACACACAACGTGGGCAGAGCAGAATCACCTGATACACGTGTTATCATATCCTTGCTATGGGACTGTTATCAAAATTGTCATACCTTAGAGAAGGCTCAGTAGTCAGACTACCAGCTACCAGTAGCTGGGTAGTCCCAATATCAACCTTAATATCAGCCGAGAAGAAAGAAAAAAAAAGTTGCTCCCGAAGCGAGATTCGATACCGCGCCCAGTGACATCAGCCACCCGACGCTACCGCTCACGCCACTATAGACGACGGAGCCGCGCCGTCTCAGGCGCCGATGAGCCCCGTGAGGAGCCGCCGAGGCGAGCGATAGCGAAGCCGAGTCGCCGCGACGAGCGGTGCGAACGGCGCCTGAGCCGACTCAGCGGCGTTACCGAATTATGTGCCGTTATGGACAGAATAGTAAATTTTGACCAGGGGACTGCTCAAATAAAGGAGTATCCATGTTGTCAAAAATAAGAGCAGACAAAAGAACGAACGATTTCCAACCGTCTCGTTAGCTCAGTTGGTAGAGCATGGGACTAGTAAAACTCAGACCCGGGTTCGATTCTCACAGGGAGCCACCAGTACGTTATTCCAGAGAACGTGCGTTGGCGCATGCGCATTGCAATGACAAGTCTATGGGTGATATCGGAACTACCAGCTCCTGGTAGTTGGTAGTCTGACTACTGAGCCTTGGCCAAGGCATGACAGGGGTGATAACAGACCCATCCCAAGGGAGGATAACACGGGGATCGGCTGGCAGAATGCACAAACAATTAGCAGCGCGTGTCCTGATCAGGATTTCACTTAAATGTCTCTGTCATCCACACAAGTCTGTTTATAAATAGCCTTGTGTTATATCACCAGCCAGTCAGAGTGAGACAGATGTTTGACTGAATGAACCACACTCACCTCGAGTCGTGACTCGCCCCCATCTCTTGTCTCGAATCTGGTGATTAATCAATTACCAACAGGATTTAATATTGCCCGTCTTTTGCTGTCTGTTTGAGTGCGAGGCGCTGTATAAATATGATTGACATGAAACGGCATTCATGCCCCGACGATGCTCTCGATTTAGAGAATTAATTAACGTGTCTTTGCTGTCAAATCATAGTAAAGAACGCCATTTTGAACCAAATGATTGTTTATTTAGCCTATGACAATATTGTGCTACTGTAGACCTTTCTGTAAAACGACTTTAGAAGAGCAGTATATAAAGATGAGTTATTGTGGTGATGATTATCATCTTTTTTTAAACTGCGGGCGAACGGGGTGGGCGGGTTCGTTGATTTGTATATTGTTCTGCTGGGCGGGGTGGGCGGGTTATGTTCCGTGTGGGCTGCAGGCGTTGCGGGTTATGAAAAAAACCTGACCCGCGCATCTCTAATGGTGTGTAAAAAAACATCCAAAATGTGCCATGACAAGGCCAAGTCTTACAGAAACAGAAACAGGGTACAGAGAAACAGCTTGTCCCGCCCCAAAAATGAAGATCAGGTTCCTGTTTCCGGTCTAAACAGGAAGCACTTCCTTCTGGGTACTTAGGAACCACAGAGCGGCGATCCGATTTTGGATTATTTTTATAAATTAAATTAAATTCTCGGTTTCTCAGGCTGGCGCAGTAAATGAGTTTTATACTGACATTAATTCACTTATCCACATGTTTTATATTACGTTTTATATCATTCATTATCATTCACAATTTTGATTTATTGAATACATTTAATTTCACTAAAATTTATAACAATAAAAACAAAACCACTTTCTGCATAAAATATCACTTTTCTAAACAAATGTGTTTCTTTTTCATGTAATAAGTTCCTGAACGTGAACGACAAGCTGGTGAGTAAACCAAATTCTCCTTCATGTGCTCTTATGGGTTTTCACACACATTTTTGGGGGGTGTATTTTGGGTGTAATTCTTTCAACAAGTTGTTTTGATATGCCTTCTGGTCATAACCCCACGCCCTACTCTTGTAATTAGTACCTCCACCTGGTAGAGAAATGTTTTCCTTATCTGCCATTTTGTCAATAAAACAAGGAAATACCTTTCAGTGAAAAGAAAAGAAAATAACTTCTTTAAGCCCCATTCCCACTGGGTGCGATAAAGATAATGATAATTAACTGACGTCATGGTGTGATAACACGGATACTGATCCAAACGTTATCGTTCTATCATTGTCCTTATCATTGTGATGCTGACATCCACTTCAATTGAGAACCATATTTTGTATTGTTATCTTTATCGCTATCTTATCTTTATCTTTATCAAAATATTTGCTTTATATAGAGTATGGGAGTCCACAATGACTTTATCAAGGGAATGTTTCTTAAATAGGCTACTTTATTATAATAGTCCCATGCTTGAGGATAAAGAAGTGTAAAATAGCAATGTGGAATTTATTTATTTATTTTCTAAAAAAGAGGAGAAATATCTATTCATAAACACATGTTGAACTGTTTGGATACCTTTTTGGAGCCAGGCATCAAACACCCCATCATGTAGTAAACAGGAGTATCATGAAAGGTGATTTACAGTGGCAGTGTCAGGATACAGAAATGTTTCCAAAGTCGTGTATACATTCTAAGAGTGGCCTGAACAACAGGAATCACAGAGAAGGTGGATTTTGAGGAAATAGGTGGGCAAGAAGAGAGTTGACGGTATACAGTCACCGCCTCCTAATTAATTTTCAATGAGAGGCGGGTGGCTATTTCGGCCGCGTGTTTAGAGGCGGCGAGGCGAGCGGGCGCAGTCCAGTGAAATCCCCGCGAGCGTGCTCGTTCATGCATGCACACGCTGGCTGCGAGAGATGGATTGTGTTCATCTTTGTGAAATACCGCGCAGCGTTTACTCACAGAGCGAGTGTGTTTGCGGCCACCGCTGATCCTAGCGGGAGCCCCTGCGGCAAACGCTGCTCATCTGAAGAGGCCTTAAGGGTGGGTTTAAGTCCTCTATTTTAGACCAGGTGCATCGGATTTCATTTTTATCCATTACATTTTTATTTATTCCATTTATGGTTTTACATAAATGATTACATTTATTAACTTTTTCTAAAAGGATCAGGATGAAGATAATCATATCACACCTGCCCCCATCTTCAATCATAAGTCACCATACATATAGTAGATGATCTGTCCAATGGCTACCAACCAATACCTCACTACATATCGTTGCAGTCGGGAAGAAACATCTTATCTCCATATTTCAACCTTTTTTTTCGTTAAAGAAGGAGAAAAAAAGCTGAATTGACAACTCCCCATTTTGCAGTGGCTGTTTTTGTTTGTTTGTTTGTTTGTTGTGTGTTTGTTTGATTCATTTGTGATACACCTCTCACACAGTTTGCCTCTTCTTCCATGACACTGTGTAAATTACCAGTATTCATTTCTCACAAGGCCCTCTTCTAGTGCCACCATGAGGCCGATTCTTGCAAAACACATTTTTGGACACTGCTCCAACACATTTTGCCCTAAAATCACGCAAAGCGGTACACAGCGTGTCTACAGTCATGTCATCAACATGGATCTGTCCCATTTAGCGCCACCATCAGTCCGATCTTTTCAAACAAACAAAGTCTTTATTCATGTGATGTGTTCATATGATTTGAATCTGCATGTCTGCTCTTCTTCATGTACATTCTACATGTTAAATGTATTATCCAGTCAGTACAACATGATGAAGAGTTGTTTTTAATACACAGTTGAACTCTCTTTATGTAGCTAAAGATAAAGCTGAAAAATACCTCAGCAATGAGACAGCAGAGCAGAAGACTGAAAGAAAGAATTCAGTTCATGTGCTTGGTAAGTAGGATAACAAACATAAATGTACATTTATCAATGATCAACAGAGTTGGGTGTAACGCGTTACAAAGTAACGCGTTACAAAGTAACGCGTTACTGTAATAATAGCCTACTACTTTTTCCGGTAACGAGTAGTGTAACGGTACTACTCCTCCGAAATAGTAATAACACTACAAATACTGCCTGGTCGCGTTACTCGCTACTCGCTACTTTCGTGCTCCTGCTTCTGCCTTCAGCAGGAACCGATTGTAAACATCACCACTTGTCTTTTAGAACATTGGAACTGTCATTTCACTAAAATAACTATCCAGAGAAAAGGTAATCAAACACAAGCGAGTCAGTGCAGCAGCAGGTCACGGTGACTTCACTTGCCTGCAATCAACAGTAGCAGGCACCCGACATTTGATAACAGTCACACTTAGGTCTATAGATTAATAAAAAGACTACAAACAAAACCCCCATCTAAGGAGATTCATAACATCAAGCTAAGAAATGAATTACTTTTAGGAAGAGAGAGAGAAAGAGAGAGAGAGAGAGAAAAGAGGAAAAAAAAAGTCGCAAATGTGGCAGGCAGCGCATATGGTGCGCAAACCCGACAGTTGCTTTAACAATCTAGATTAATATCCTACATGTGATACAATAACCCAAAACCACGAAATAAGCAAGCCAAAGGAATGAATTAGCCTACTAATCCATGTAGGCTGAGAGAGATAGAGAGAGAGAGAGGGAAAGAGAGAACTCTGACAAGTGAACTCACTCTGACATGATGTACTTGTGATGACGGAATAAATATAATCCTTAATCCTTATGCAAAACACATCGGTGATATCGCTTTTTTAAGCATGAAGTTTCAGCAGCTATATATAAATCAGTTTGATACTGTTTGAACTATTTGAGCTGTAGGCCTACACAGTAAATCAATCGCCTCGTTGATCATTCTCCCCAGCTGCTATGCTGTGCTGCGCGCCAGGTTAGGTCAGGGCCGGCGGCAGCCCACAATGGCTGAGGGTGCTATGTTTTAAGTGAAGGATAGACTACCCATCTCAAATCGGCCAGGTGAAAACAAAAGGCTAAATTTGCATACCAATGGGAGTGTGTGCCAAACCGGTTGTGGCCAGCCAATGCTGATCTACTGTATTATAATGTAAATTTCGGGAATTACTGGTGGGGGTGCTCCCTGGGGGTGCTCCCTGGCCAAAATGAGGGTGCAAAGCTGTCCACCCCTGGCCTGTAAAATCCATAGGAGCCAAATGGAATGAAATCTGCTTAAACTTACTGACAATTGACAAACGGATACAGAACCATATATAGGCTATATAATGTCAGGTGGATAAATAAATAAACTCATGAATGTATGGCAGCTGTTTTTTTTTGCTGCACAATGGGAGTCCTACATTACAACAAGGCACCAGAGGCTCCGAAATAATTACATTATAATTTTTATTTATTGTTTTTATTATTATTATTATTATAATTAAACTCATTCAAATGACCACCAGTGAGCCCTGGGACTCACTTCATTGAACAATATAATGTATTGTATTAGATATTATTATATCTAATAAATATTAATACGTCTAATATATGTTGGCAATGCATCTCAGACTTTTTTTATGGAGTAACGCAAAAGTAGTGTAACGAGTAGTGTAACTAGTTACTTTCTCCAGGGAGTAATGAAGCAGTGTAAGGCACTACTTTTTTCAAAGGTAATATGTAATATGTAGTGTACTACTTTTTTGAGTAACGGATCCCAACTCTGATGATCAATTATGAAAACACACACACACACACACACACACACACACACACACACACACACACACACACACACACACACACACACACACACACAGAAGAAGATGTTCAAATGTTTGTGATTCATCTAAACGTGTATGTTCTATATGTTCTATAAAAGCGATACAACAGGATATGACCAAGGATCGGCGACAACTGTTCCTGGATATGACCCACGATCAGCAAAAACTGTATCTGGATATGACCCGGGATCTGACAGAAAAACAGCAAGAACTGGAGAAAAATAACAAACTACTGACAGAAAAAGACCAAGAATTGGATAAACATCAACAGTTGCTGTCAGAAAAAGACCAAGAACTGGCGAAAAGTAATACATTATTGGAAGAAAAACAGCAAGAACTGAATAATAATAATAAAGTACTGACAGACAAAGACCAAGAGATGAAGAACAGTAAAACACTACTGACAGAAAAGCACCAAGAAGAACTGAAGAAAAGTAATAAACTACTGTCAGAAAAAGAACAAGAATTGGATAAACATAAACAGCTGCTGTCAGAAAAAGAACTCGAACTGAAGAACAGTAATAAACTACTGACAGAAAAAGACAACCAACTGAAGGAAAGAAATAAACAAATAAAAGAAAACGACCAAGAATTAGAGAAACAGAGACAACTACTGAGAGAAAAAGACCAAGACATGAAGAACAGTAAAATACTACTGACAGAAAAGCACCAAGAACTGAAGAAAAGTAATGAACTCCTGACAGAAAAAGGCCAAGAAGTGGATAAACAGAGACAACTACTGACAGAAAAAGACCAAGAGATCAAGAACAGTAATAAACTACTGGCAGAAAAAGCCCAAGAACTGAAGGAAAGAAATAAACAACTAAAAGAAAAAGCCCAAGAATCGGATACATGTAATAAACTACTGACAGAAAAAGACCAAGAATTGGATAAACATAAACAGCTGCTCTCAGAAAAAGGACAAGAACTGGCGAAAAGTTATAAACTATTGGAAGAAAAACAGCAAGAACTGAAGAATAATAATAAAATACTGACAGAAAAAGACCAAGAGATGAAGAACAGTAAAACACTACTGACAGAAAAGCACCATGAAGAACTGAAGAAAAGTAATGAACTAATGGCAGAAAAAGAACAGGAATTGGATAAACATAAACAGCTGCTGTCAGAAAAAGTCCAAGAACTGAAGAACAGTAATAAACTACTGACAGAAAAAGACAACCAACTGAAGGAAAGGATTAAACAAATAAAAGAAAACAACCAAGACTTAGAGAAACAGAGACAACTACTGACAGAAAAAGCCCAAGAACTGAAGGAAAGAAATACACAAATAAAAGAAAAAGCCCAAGAATTGGATACATGTAATAAACTGCTGTCAGAAAAAGACCAAGAATTGGATGAACATAAACAGCTGCTGTCAGAAAAAGACCAAGAACTGGCGAAAGGTAATAAACTACTGGAAGAAAAACAGCAAGAACTGAATAATAATAATAAACTACTGACAGAAAAAGACCAAGAGATGAAGAACAGTAAAACACTATACTGACAGAAAAGCACCAAGAAGAACTGAAGAAACATAATAAACTACTGTCAGAAAAAGACAACCAACTGAAGGAAAGAAATAAACAACTAAAAGAAAAATCCCAAGAATTGGACATAAGTAATAAAATCATGACAGAAAAAGACCAAGAATTGAAGAAACAGAGACAACTACTGACAGAAAAAGACAGCAAACTGGAGGAAAGTTCTAAACAAATAACAGAAAAAGACCACCAGCTGATGGAAAGTATCAAACTACTGACAGAAAAAGACCAAGAACTGAAGAAAAGTAATAAACTACTGGCAGAAAAAGAACAGGAATTGGATAAACATAAACAGCTGCTGTCAGAAAAAGTCCAAGAACTGAAGAACAGTAATAAACTACTGACAGAAAAAGACAACCAACTGAAGGAAAGGATTAAACAAATAAAAGAAAACAACCAAGACTTAGAGAAACAGAGACAACTACTGACAGAAAAAGACCAAGAACTGAAGAAAAGTAATGAACTCCTGACAGAAAAGGCCAAGAAGTGGATAAACAGAGACAACTACTGACAGAAAAAGACCAAGAGATCAAGAACAGTAATAAACTACTGGCAGAAAAAGCCCAAGAACTGAAGGAAAGAAATAAACAAATAAAAGAAAAAGCCCAAGAATTGGATACATGTAATAAACTGCTGTCAGAAAAAGACCAAGAATTGGATGAACATAAACAGCTGCTGTCAGAAAAAGACCAAGAACTGGCAAAAGGTAATAAACTACTGGAAGAAAAACAGCAAGAACTGAATAATAATAATAAACTACTGACAGAAAAAGACCAAGAGATGAAGAACAGTAAAACACTACTGACAGAAAAGCACCAAGAAGAACTGAAGAAACATAATAAACTACTGTCAGAAAAAGACAACCAACTGAAGGAAAGAAATAAACAACTAAAAGAAAAAGCCCAAGAATTGGACATAAGTAATAAAATCATGACAGAAAAAGACCAAGAATTGGAGAAACAGAGACAACTACTGACAGAAAAAGACAGCAAACTGGAGGAAAGTTCTAAACAAATAACAGAAAAAGACCACCAGCTGATGGAAAGTATCAAACTACTGACAGAAAAAGACCAAGAACTGAAGAAAAGTAATAAACTACTGGCAGAAAAAGAACAAGAATTGAAGAACATTAATAAACTACTGACAGAAAAAGTTAACCAACTGAAGGAAAGAAATAAACAACTAAAAGAAAAAGCCCAAGAATTGGATATAAGTAATAAAATCATGACAGAAAAAGACCAAGAATTGGAGAAACAGAGACAACTACTGACAGAAAAAGACAGCAAACTGGAGGAAAGTTCTAAACAAATAACAGAAAAAGACCACCAGCTGATGGAACGTATCAAACTACTGACAGAAAAAGACCAAGAACTGAAGAAAAGTAATAAACTATTGACAGAAACAAACATACAATTGAAGGACTGTAAACAAGTGCTGTCAGAAAAAGACCAAGAGCTGAAGAAAAGTATCAAACTACTGACAGAAAAAGACCAACAACTGAATCAGAAAGACAAAGAGCTGAAGATGAGGAAAGAGGAAGAGGATGATGAAAACAAACAGCTTGGTGAGAATTGGATTATAAAAAAAACTCATCTCTTGATTATTTGTGACAGTCTTTCAGTTAATAATGAATAATATAATATAATATAATATATTATAATATAATATAATATAATATAATATAATATAATATAATAATGATATCTTTAACATGACATTACAGCGCAGCAGATCTGTGATCTGAAGACTGAATTACAGAAACTGAGGACTAAATCAGGCCAACAGACTGGTCAGTAAGATGAAATGCATGTCCTTATTTGGATGTGTGTGTGTGTGTGTGTGTGTGCGTGCGTGCGTGCGTGCGTGCGTGTATATATATTTTTTTTCCCTTTTTTCTTCCAGTGATTAATTGAATCATAAATACTGTATATCTTTCGCAGCTCAGCAGATCTTTGATTTGAAGACTGAATCAGAGAAACTGGGGACTGAATCAGACAAAAAGACTGGTCAGTAAGGTGAATTGATCTTTCCTTATGTGTGACATTATAACATTACTAAGTTTATAAATAGTTGTATTGTCTCGTCTTATAGAGAGTGGGTATACGTCTACAGCAGGCCCCAAGCTACCAGTCAGGAGATGGAGCATCAACATTCCTCCAGGAAGTAAGTCATTAAAAGTACAAAAGTACTACTGTAAAATACATCCAGTGTCATTTAATAAAGTACTACCGTAACATACATCCAGTGTCATTTAATAAAGTACTACCGTAACATACATCCATGTCATTTAATAAACACTTTTTGAGCGGTGCTAACCGCTCCTACATCTGGCTTTGTCTGTTTGTCCCTGTTCGCCCTGTGTCACATTGGCCAAGCTTCGCGGGACACTTAATTAAATTAACTCATGAATAGCACTGCTCACTTAACAATGGGTGTGATTTTGAGTAAATTCTCTTACTTTTGACAATACCTGGACTATTTATGTTGTGTTGCAGAGGATGGAGGGAACACAGACTCCACTCTTCCACTGAAGAAGACACGCAGTATGTTATGGGTTCCACCAGCCAGTGAGTCAATGTTAATCTTTCAATTTGTGTTCATGATGTTACACTATTAATTATGGTCACGCATTCAGTTCCATAGTCTGCTTTTCTATGTTTGTACTTGTTCTATTGACAAGAATGCACAGAATCTGTACGTACGTCTGTAATCCACATATCTCAATCTCAATATGCAGATAAAAGGGACAAGGACAGACAGACATATAGAAATATATCCATATATGGCCATAAAACGGTCACAGACAGACAAACAGAGAGATGGTTCCAGTGGTCATTCTTATCTAATGGGCATTGCATAACAGGATGGGACATGCATTCCTTATTTGCATTGTTCCCAACTTGCATCATTCCTGAGTAGACCGGAGCCCCAGACGGAGCTGAGCTCATGTGGAGACATTCGTGTGCATCTCAGATTTTGTGACTGTGTGTACTTAATGTGCATACATTCCAGACATGCCAACCGACTGCTCATGTTAGAAAATAAAAAGTAGATGCCCTGTTTTGAGGAGATGAGGAAATTCATCGCTACCTGCTATATTATGTTATGTGACGATAAAGTACTTGCAATTGACATGATGTTCATTGGCAAGGTTGTAATATAAGCAGAATACAAATGTGAAGCTTTGTTGAGGGAATATAATTAGTACTCCAGGCCATCAGAGTAGAACAGCAATGCACCGAAATAACTGACGTAAGATAGAATAAAAGTAGAGTAAATTGTCTGTGATAATGTATATAGGCACATCATTACTGCACCAGCAGAGTGCGCAAGTACTGTGTTCGGCTACATACTTATGTATGTCGGTGTCCTTTGTTTAAGCCCTTAGCCCAATCAGGGACCAGCATTTCTGGCAACATCATCATTAACAGCCAATGAGGGACCAGCATTCCTGGTGATGCCAGTTGTGATGTCACTGGCACTGGTGCCCTCTGCTGACGCACAACTACACAAGTTGGCACCTTGACAGAGTGCAGCTCTAGTTTATTTACTGTATATGGTGTAGTTTTATAACTTTATCTATTGTGTTGTCTTCCAGTGGCAGTAGACAACACTTTGGACTCACCAGTGTCTACCACTGCACCTGAGCTGAGACTGGTGCTACTGGGGAGGACTGGAGCTGTGAGGAACGCAGTAGGAAACACCATCCTGGGCAAGGAGGCGTTCTGCGCTGAGGCCAGCTCCTCCCACCTGAGCCAGAGGAGTCGGAGGAGAGAGGGTGACGTCTGTGGGAGACGGCTGGTGTTGGTGGACACTCCAGACTCTGGATGCTCACTGGAGGACACGAGGCAGGATGCGGGGCTGTGTGTACGTCTGTCCGCCCCGGGTCCCCATGCCTTCCTCCTGGTCATACCAGCAGAGCCCTCTGAAGGAGAGGTGAGAGGGATGATGGAGAAGATGCAGGAGGCATTTGGAGAGAGCTGCTGGGAACACAGCATTGTCATCTTCACCCACGCTGACAGTGTGAAAAAGCAGAATGTTGAGGCGTTTCTCCAAGCAAGCAATCAGGAACATCAGCAGCTCGTAGAGAAATGTGGGAACAGATGTCACCTCCTCAACATCACAGACAGCAGCAAAGCTGGTCAGGTTTCACAGCTGCTGGAGAAGATAGACATCATGGTGGCAGGAAACACAGAGAGCTTCTAGAGCACTCAGACCTACCAGGAGGCAGAGGCCCAGGTCAGAGAGATGGAGAGGAAGATTCAGAGGGACATGGAGGAGAGGAGACACGTGGAGGAGCAGAAGATGAGGGAGAGATTTGAGAAGGAGCTTAAGGACTCTCTGAGGAAGATAGAGGGATCCATTCAAGAGCAAGAAGGAGACATCAGGAAGATCGACCATCGGACAAGCGAACTAGAGCGACACATGAGGGAGGAGAGGGACGAAGAGAAGAAAAGAGAGCTGGAAGCAGAGTTGAGGAGGGAGTCTGAGAGAAGAGGGGAGATGGAGAGAAAGCTGGATAGGTTTAGAGCAAAGAGAGAGAATGAGCGGAGAGAGAGGGAGCGGAGACACAGACATGACATGGAGGAGATGAGAGAGACCTACGAAGCAGAGGCCAGCGTGGAAGCAGAGAGAAACCTGATGAAGGTTCTCCTGCCTGAGATCCAGAGGAACATCATGATCTCAAACACAAAGATGCAGAGAGAGTTTAACAGACAACTGGAGGAGAAGAACAGAGAGATGGCAACGCTGAAACTAAAGTTAGAGGAGAGCCACAGCAGTTATTCAGTACTGAAGGAGATGTTAGACAACTCACTGGACATACGCCTGAACTTACTGGAAAAATCAGAACTGGTAGAAGGGGGAGCATGTGAGAGGGGGAACATGTGAGCAGAAGCAGGGTTCAGGAGAATCCACTTTTAGCTGCTGTAAAGAATAGTCAGCATATGTACGTTTGGAAGAGCAAAATTAAATTGTATTATCTTTTAACTAAAACATTACGTTCCAACTACATGGTATTAATGTAGAACCTTTGTTAGCTTCCAAGACCAATATGTCCAGAAATTAACTATGGCGGTACATGCATAGATACAAGATATGCATTTGTTAACTTCAGGATATGAAACAGCACAAAAACAAAAAAACTCACCTGTTTCATCTTTGTGAGAAATTAAGGAAGCATGTTTAATAATTAAGATTTTAAATCTTGCTTGTAAATAGCTGCTCCAGTTTATGCTAATTCATGTTGTGATGATGATGATGATGATGATGATGATGATGGTGATGATTATTATTACAGTAAAGTTTGTTTCATATGAAAGACATTTCATAACTAGTGTTACTTATTAAATGATGTCCTACTGCATATTCATTATTGATAGCTTTTTGATCGACTGTAGATACAATATATCACCAAGAAAGAGGAGAACATCAACCCAGTTCTTAAATCCTTACACTGGCTCCGTGTGTGTCAAAGAATTGATTTCAAAATACTACTGCTGTTCTATAAAGCTTTAAATTGCTTTGGGCCAAAAATATATATGACCTACGATGTAATGAAGCAATCAGACCTCTCAGGTGATTTGGGAAAAGTCTGCTTTCTGTTCCTACAACCAAACATAATTGTGAGGAAGCAGCATTTAGTTTTTACACACTAACCATGAGGCTTGCATAATTATGTCATTAGAATGCCTCACTCCTCATGCAAAATCAATTAACCACAAATTCAATATGTATGTGCCCAACATTTGTCAACACGTATAAAAGAAAGTTGTCGAACAATCTATTTTGTGTATGCAAATTATAGACATGATGCAAATTCAACCGATTTTTATTTATTGTCAGCTGACACATTTACAGTTGAATTATTAGTTGCCTCTGCGTGTTTGCAAGTGTGGAAACAGTTTGCTATTGGACTCCAATGTCACACTATTACATTATAATATTGACCACATAACATGTACGCAGGCTTACCATCTTGATAAGGTGCCCATTTACTCCATTCCAATTCCGATGCAGGACGGGGGTGTGTTTGCCTAAAGGGCAGACTCCCATCAGTATAAATCAATAAAGCTCTGATAAAACAAAAAGAAAGCAGATTTTGGCTGAGTGAGCAATTGTTCAGTAGAAAGTGCTTAAACAATAGGCCTATCCATTCCAAGTTTTCTTTGCCTTTGAAAACTAACTCACTATTCTCATTATATGTGAGTTTATTTATTTATAAATATTTGTATTTGGACAGGGCAGTGCATATTAATGATCACCACACATACAATGCTGTGTAAATAGGCCTTCACTGTATTAAGCAAGAATGCTATTTTCCATCTCTAGTCTCCATACAGAAAGCAAGCAACATTACAACAAAAGAAACGCATATAAACATTACTAAAAGGGTGCAAACAGAAGAGAAAATACAACAGTAAAAAAGGCCTATTGTTGGCCTAAGATACAAGAAAAGCTCTCTTCACAGTGAGAGAAGCCCTGGCCAGCCTCTCCTGGCCCCCGGGGGAGTTTTCCCAGGCTGAACCCAGACACCTGCTGCCTCACGTGGGATGGAACTCTGACGACCACCTGGCCTGGCTGCGTCACACCCTGCTCAGCCTGCACATCCCACCCTGGCAGCCAGAGCCCTCCCAGCACGGTCAGTGGAGACATGCATTCATCTATCACGATGAGGATATGATTTATCCATACTTATTTATCTAGATCAGTGGTTCTCAATCTGTGGGTCGGGACCCCCAGGGGGGTCCCCAAATTATTTTGGGGGGGTCCCCAGATGAATAACTTAATGTGCAACATTGTTTTCTCTTTCAACAGTAAACAAATGAACATAATGTTAAAGTGTATAGAGGGAATCTGCACATTTCTAAAGTGACAATTTAAGAACTTTTTAATAGCCTACCTCTAAAATGTCCCCCAGTTAGAATATGATTATCCCCAGTTAGAATATGATTATTTTGGGGTCGCGGCCTGAAATGGTTGAGAACCACTGATCTAGATAGCATATTATTTATCCATATATTATTGTGTATCAATATTATTTATCTATATAGCATATTATTTATCCATATATTATTATGTATCTATATTATTTATCTATATAGCATATGATTTATCAATATTATTTATCTATATAGCATATTATTTATCTATATTATTTATCTATATAGCATATTATTTCTCCATATTATTTATTTTTAATAATGTATTAACGTTTAAGTTGAATCAAAAAATGCAGAGCTGCTATAGTTAGTTATTGGAGCAGTGGTTCCCAAACGTTTAGCCCAAAACTAGTGAAAATAGACAATCTACAAAGCTTCAAAGAGAGAGAGAGAGAGAGAGAGAGAGAGAGAGAGAGAGAGAGAGAGAGAGAGAGAGAGAGAGAGAGAGAGAAGTTTTAAATTGTGAAAAGTAATTACAATTGAAAACTAAATGTAGGAAGAAAAAAAAATTGGTTATTTATTCGCAGCCCATAAAAAAAAATATCCGCAACCCACATATGGGTCCCGACCCACTGTTTGGGAAACAGTACATCAGAGGCTTCTAAAGTTCCACTGCAGTGCACTGGCTCCCCCTGCTGGGCAACAACTGCTTTTTAATGCATGGCTGAAAAGTTCTCCTCACAACATTACACTTCATTCATTAAAAGATCAAATGATGAAGGCTTCACCTTCATGTTTCTGTCAAACTGGAGCAATGACTTGAGGCCTCCTGTTCAGTGCTACCAGTGCTGTTATATTATTTGATATAATGTTAAATCATGGATTAAAGTTCTCAGTCGCCACGACTGATTTCAGTCATTTGGATTCCATAATAGCCAGCATGTCTGCTATGGAAGCATGTTGATCACCTGAAGTAGTCGATAGACAAGCTCTCAATGTGTCAATTTACAATTGAAGCATTTAGCAGAGCGACTTACAATAAGCAAGGTAATACATCAGTATATCAACATCAAGACATGAAATGGAAAGAAATAGTAAGCAATCTAAGAAAGCAATTAGACAAAGCACTTATTCAGTAAAAATCAACAAATGATAACGTAAAAAAAAAGATCTAAATGACTTCATGGTCATTGAGGGTGGGCGAGTGCTACGGTAAGTGCTATGGGCTAAGGTGAAGTCTTTAAACAGGGGTCAGCAAACCTTGCCTAGCCCTGCTTTAAACACTTTAAACGTTGTAGACAGGCTGCTTTTTAAGACCTGGTACCACTTTGATCATTATGTTATGCTTTAACTATTAAACTATAGCAGATCTACAAGCTTACAGTGTGGCACCAAGTGCTGTAATGCGAGCTTGTACATCTGCTATTCTTGAGGTCCTTGTCATTGAAAAAAATAAAAAACCACTGACGTGTTTTTTATTTTATTTTTTTATTTTATCCATATTAAGTCGCTCCCTACGGTCGCAATTACAAAGATTTGCACCAATTTTCACAGCTTTTCAAAAATAGCAGATCTACAAGCTCACAGCAGCTTGTATATCTGATATTTTTCAATAGCTTAAGTATAAAATAATTCCAGGTCTCAATGGGTAAATCCATGGTAATGTGTTACGGTCTGATGGGAGTCTGTTCTCCTATATGGCAGTGAATGCTGGACCCTGAAGACAACTCTGCAGAAGTCTCTAGACGGGTGCTGCACCACAATGTTACATGTAGTGCTCAATATCTCAACATCAGCAAGAGTACACATGTTACCAACAAGAATCTGTATGCTGGAATATTAAAGGAGTAGTTCACCCCCAAAATGACTTTTTTCCTATCGAGACTTGAGTTCAATAATAGTGTTTTGTTTTTGTCGCCTTCCTAAGACAATAATTTGAGGAGAAGCTTTGTAGGCCGAATACATTTGGGTCTCCATCCGGAATCAATGGGGGTACATTTATTATAATCAAATTATTGTCTTAGGAATGTGACAAAAACAAAAAGATATTATTGAACTCCATGGGGTGAGTAATCAATAGGAAAAAAAGAAATGTACTCAAGAAAGACGCAGGAGTGCAAAGCAACAACGAGCTGGCCAGATGTGTGGAGAACCGAGATGACTGGAAGCGAGGATGGAGGGCTCGTCTGAGGACGACCTAGAGAGAGAGAGAGAGAGAGAGAGAGAGAGAGAGAGAGAGAGAGAGAGAGAGAGAGACTTTACAAAACCTTTATTTACAATCTATTTACAGACATTTTACAATAAAAACATTCTCTTTTATAGCCTACTTAAAAATGATACTGAAAATTAATTCATCATCTACAACAGAACAAATTGCATCATTATAACACCATTTTATCACAAATTCTTCAATATTGTTCATTCCCTTATAGAATCTGTAATCAATCCATACTCTGGCTTTTACTAATGAAATAAAAATTGCAAGAGCTTCCTGCCCGGCACAGTCTTCGATTTTATTTTTCCGACTACTGTAAATAGACAATTTAGCTTCTCCCAATATTAAGTTCAACAATTGCCATTTCCAACAATCAATTCTTTTATAGCCCGCCCCAAAAATGAATTTGGTCTTGGTCCACTCCTCACCAAACATATTAAATATATTCATCAGAGTATCAAAAAGATAACAGAGTCTTTTACATTCAAAAAAACAGTGAAACACTGTCTCTTCTTTTTCACAAAAAGGGCATTTGTTTGAAACTGTAGGATTTATCGTAGCAATGAACTTATTCACTGCAATGGCCCCATGTAAAATTCTCCACTGCAAATCTCCTGTTCTTTTCTTTACAGGTGGCTTGTATAAAACTCTCCATAATGGTTTTACATCACTGTCCACCTCCAGGTTTTGTCGCCACACTGTGTCAACCCTCCCATTTAGTTTATTCTTATTTAATGCTTTTACATAGCACTTATATGCAGCTTTTCCTTTAGCTGTATACTAGGGATGTGAATCTTGACCACTGAGGCGATACGATACGCATCACGATACACTCCCAGCGATACGATATAATTGCGATACATTGAAATCTTGCCGATACGATACATCACGATACACCCCTGACCCCGATACGATTTGATATGATTCACGATATTTTGCGATACACCCCTGGTCCTTACGATGCGATACGATTCACGATTCGGTGCGATTCAACACAATGCAAAGGATTTATATTAAAGCCCATGTAAATTTCCCCCCAAAAAAATTACTAAAATGCATTACATTTAATTTCCAAACAATTTATTGTTTCACTGTAGTACTAGGCTCTGTCTAACAATCCAACTTTTGAAATCTGGGAGAACACTCCTTGCTGGCTGGTAAAATTGTTTGATTAATACTATATCATTATTATATATCATTACTTCCTCAACAGGTGGTCAGGGACCCCTAGGGTCCTCAGAGTTATGTGAGGCGGCCAAATATTAATAGTTAGTTTTTACAGTAACCAATTGAACCCTAGCAAGTAGCAACCCTATGGGGGAACATTAGCCAATACATTAACACTTATTGAGGGTTTAAGAGATAATAATTCATGGATTATAATGAATAACATAAATCCATCATATTAATAGAAAAGATAATGTGTGAACAAATAAACACAACATAGTAATGTATTAATGTCACTGATGAAATAGTGCTGTCAAACAAGTCTCTGACAAGTTTTAATCTGCAACAGTTTTATATAATAGCATACAGTAGTCTAAAATAACCTACAGTGGGGGTCCCTGCTTGATCTCTCTCTTCTCAGTTAAGGATCCTTGACCTGTATTATTATTATATTGTATGAATATAATCTAGGATTTTGCCATTTCTAGCCAAAATGTTTCAAAACGTAGATATTTGAGTAGGTCTGCTATTTAGGTGCGTGCGCGACACCGTCGAGCTGCCAAGTATAAATCAGGCTCCAGCCTCTCTTTGCAGAGGGAACAGCAGCAGCAGAAGAGTGTTCTGCCTGCTACAGTAACAAGTTGTGAAACAGTGTCAAATACTTTGTTTTAATCGCTAGCTGCACGCCCAGTATCGTTGTTGTAGTTCATACGTGTGTGTAGTTAAAGCGTGGAAGCTTCTGCTTTGTTTAAATCAATTCCGTCGCAGACTCGACAAGAAGAACAAACGGGTGTGGAATGTGGATCATAATATCACGCAGCGTGCTCCAGTCCAGTGACACAACAACGGATCACATCAGCGAACATTGGACAGGGATGTTATAAAGCTAAACGTGGTACTAATCTTGCATGTTTAACCAGTGGGCTCACGAGTGCTGTCTGTCTGTCTCTGCATTCCGTCGGGTCGGGTGTTCACTGCGCTCCGCTGAGTAGAGCAGAGCAGCCAGTGCTGCTGTAAAAGACGCATGTCTTTAGAGTCGCTACAAGTGCTTTTTGGGGGGAGGGCTGATGGGGCATTCAATGCGCCTCGGAAACACAGTATAGAATGAAATACTATTATGCAAAAACCGATCCAACCGTGGAATGTACCGATCCAGGTCACTCACGATACGATACATCACGATTCCAGCCGTCAATTGTACCGATCCACCCTGAATGAACCGATTCACTCGTATCGCGCACGTTTGTATCGCGATTACGATCCGTACCGGTATATCTTCGCATCCCTACTGTATATGTAGAGGGTTCAGAAAATGCCTCTATTTATAGTTTACATTAAAACAGTCACCCCCCATTTTTTAAGTTTATCTGAGCTATTCTCTCTTATCTGACACTTTTCTATGGGATTTCCCATCTTATTAGACTTCCCAGTCAGTAGATGGCGCTCCCGCGCTGCTGTGAATGACCTGAGGAAACAGTATAGTCTTGGCCCCAGGCATGCGCAGACAGTAATAAAACGCTGCTGGCCGTGCAAAGCAACACGTTATAACTGCGTCTGTTCCTCGTCATTTACAGGTATTAATTTAACCTTTATAAACATTCCTAAAGATGTTTAAAACTACTGTGAACTGTCAGTGACATGTTTGGTGACGTTTTGAGTGTACAAGAAGTGAGTTTGGACCAGTAGTTTTATTGTTTTGTGATTTGTTTGATAATGGCTGCTGCCAGGTAGATTCTCCACTCTACTCCATACAGGGAGCACACGTGGGTCACGTGCACGTGCGCGTGCGTGTGTCGATAAGAACGTCGTGTTCTAGTTGTTTTCACTGTGAATTTGAGCTAATGATATGAATGTAATGAAAGAGTATAGATTTGGGAACTGTATTATTGTTTTGTTTATGGAAGCTGATGACTGTAACTTCAGTATTAAGTTTGTTTATGGGAGGAAGGATTCTCTCTCTCACTCTCACACACACACACAC